>NC_085137.1:167635839-168005483 GCF_035046485.1 Aedes albopictus | reverse complement strand
CTATTCAAATGGATTGAAGTTTCTTCAATGCTCACTAGGCCGTTAATGAAAGAAAACTATTCATGGAGCTTAAGCATATTTACAGAAAATAATAGAATTTGTTTGATTCTACTATGTATTGTTGTTTAGAAAGTAATTACAGTGGCATCTGTTCTGTTCAACCAAAACTTGCGCTGCCGTCACATGTGTGCTGTTTGGGGAAGTTGGTCACACTTTCGCTTCCTAAGTGGACGGTCATAGGTAAAACGAAGAAAACAGGGCTGTTTTTAAACTACATACATGTTGTATGGGATGCAGAAATGGTAAAAAATTGAGCCTAATTTACTTGAAACTTGGGCTTTGGCTACACCCTTTCACTATCACTTCTGAACCTTCTGAATTGTGATTGCTTATGTTGTGCCCAAGTGAACAATATAGGCTATTCCAGAAATTATAAACACACCTTAGCTTAGCGAGAAACATTTTTTTGCCTTTCTCGTACACTAAGTGTACTGGAAAGGCTATATGTTCACTCCAAAAATGACTTTTTGATAGAAGGCCCGGAAGGTCGACTCACATATACCAATCGACTCAGCTCGACGAATTGAGGTGATGTCTGTGTGTGTGTATGTATGTATGTGTGTGTGTATGTGTGTGTACAAATAAACTCACATCACTTTTTGGCAGTAAACCTCAACCGATTTTAATGACCGACGGTTCATTCGACGCGGAATCTGGTCCCATTGTTTCCTATTGAAAATGGTTCGGATCGGTCCAGCCGCTCCGGAGTTATGGCCATTTAGGTGTTCCGGAGCGGTACCCCTGGAAGGGGTCAGACATGAAAATGCAACAATCCCATGCATGCGACCCATCAAACCACTGCATTTTCGTTAATCTGATGAACGGTAAGCAGGAAAATAGTCTCAGACTATATCTGAACCAGTAGTGTTCCGGAACCGGTTCTGGGTGTCCCGCCGGAAATGGCCAAATATAAAATTGAACATAACCCATTCATGCGACACATCAAGCAGCGGCATTTTCGGTAACCTGATGAACAGTTAGCAGGAAAATAGTGCCAGACCATATCTGAACCGGTAGTGTTCCGGATCCGGTTCCGGCGGGGGTCCCGACGGAAGTGGCCAAATATAAAAGTAAACCAAACCGAAGCATGCGGCACATCAAATCACGGTTTTTCCAATAACCTGATGGCCGGTTATTAAGGAAGTAGGCTCAGACCACATTGGGGGCTGCCGGTTGTATTCCGGAACCAGTTCCGGATGTCTCGACGGAATTGGCCAAATATAAAAGTGAACCAAACCCATGCATACGACACTTTAAATCGCGGCTTTTTTATAACCTAATGAAAGGTTAGCAAGAAACTAGTCTCCGACCATATCTGAATCGGTAGTATTCCGGAACCGGTTCCGGATGTGCCGCCGAAAGTGTCCGAATATAATAGTGAACCAAGCCCATGCATGCGACACATCAAAAATCGGCATTTCCGATAACCTGATGAATGGTTAGCAAGAAAATAATCTCAGACCATATCTGATCCGGTCTTGTTCCGGAACCGTTACCGGGTGTCCCACCGGAAATGGCCTTATATAAAAGATAACCAATCCCATGTATGCGATACAACAAATAACGGCTTGATGACTGGTTTTCAAGGAAGTAGGCTAAGGCCACATTTGGGACTGCCGCTAGTGCCGGAACTAGTTCCGGGTGTCCCTCCGAAAGCGGCCAAATATAAAATTGAACCAAACCTATGCATGCGACACAGCAAAGTGCGGCTGTTTTGATATCCTTATGAACGTTAGCAAGCAAATAGGTTCAGACCATGCAAGGTGGTAGGCTCGTGAATGCAAACTTTTTAAGGAGTGATAGAGGATCATAAATGGGGAGAAAAAATTCTACGCATATGGTCAAATCTCCACCGTTACGTAGTAAATGAACTTTACATGTTTTTGACTTGCATGCCTCAAACTGACTATAACTTGAAAACCTATTCATTGGTTCCTTGTGCATTTTTGATTGCTTTGGTCAATCACGGAGTAGCAACTACGAATTGTGCGGTCATCTATGCTCATGCTTAAACTGGCTATAACTTGAAAATAGTCAATCTTATCACAGTTTTTAAACCCTCATTCGAAAGATTTTTAAATTTTCTACCCAAAAAAGATCTTTGAATCTATTGGTTTAGTTAAAAAACTTAGTTTTCTATAGCAAGTATTGTTTTTTATTTGTTTTTGTAAATTATCTTTGAAAAATACGTATTAAATTAGAATTTTCTCCTAGGCAAACATTTGGCCCCTATTCCGTTCTACAATTTGTTCTTTGACATTAAAGGTCTAGCTCCTCTCGTGTTCTTGTAATTCCGAATTCAACATCGTCATGAATTTGCAACTGGTCAAAATATTCATATATGCAAGAGGACAAAATAGTGACCAAAGCAATCTAATCAAATCACACCATTTCAAATTGCTGCGGTATTAATATGAAGTAGGGTGGATCAACGTGTTATCAGAAAATTATAATTTGATCGCATCAACACTAAATAAAGTTTTTTTCCAATCTCCTTTTGCGTCTAAAATTACTATGCACAATTTGGGTTCATAAGAAGCCGAGGCCCATATAGCCGAGGCGGTAAACGCACGGGTATTCAGCATGACCATGCTGAGGGTGACGGGTTCGATTCCCGGTCGGTCCAGGATCTTTTCGTAAAGGAAATTTCCTTGACTTCCTTGGGCATAGAGTATCTTCGTGCCTGCCACACGATATACACATGCAAAATGGTCATTGGCAGAGAAAGCTCTCAGTTAATAACTGTGGAAGTGCTCATAGAACACTAAGCTGAGAATCAGGCTTTGTCCCAGTGAGGACGTTACGCCAAGAAGAGAGAGAGAAGAAGTCAAATTTTACATTAATCGTATTAAGCGTATAAGTATTTTCAGGATCGGCTAATGTCGACGTAAAGATCATGAGTACATATTCGACGAGAAAGGCGCTATCACCACTAGGTGGATCAATCAGGGTTTCTTCTTAATGCTACGTTCAGACTGGTTCGCAGATACGGAACGTAAAGTGAATTACGGGCAGAATATTGAAGAAACTTTCGAAGATACTCTGGCGGCATTCCAAAAATTCTTGTGAACATTCCGTAACCTGATTGCATTGGTGGGAATTCCTCCATCGGGAGCATCTCAAGAAGCTTTGCTAGAATTTTTCCAGTTCACCGGGAGTTCTCCTGGAGTTCCCCGAGAATTAGTGTAGGAGCCCTCCAGGCATTCTTTCAGGAGTTTCCCGTAAATTTCTTCAGGAGTTCTCAGGCAATTTGTCCAGAAGTGGCCAACAACTTCTCCTGGAGTTCCCAGTGTTTATCTTGGATCTCCCATGGGAAATCCTCCAGGAATTTCTCGGAAATCCTTCCGTTACTACATGAATACATCGGGAATTCCTTTAGAATCTCGCCAAGAATTTCTGTATTATTTATGGCGGAATATCTACAAAATTTCCTTGGCAATTACTACATAATTTATCCGGATAAACGCTCCAGGATTTCAATGAAATTAATTGCAAGAGTTCAGCAAGGTGCCCGCCAGCAATAATGCATGATTTTCTCCAGAATTTCGTAGGGAAGTTTTCCAGTACTTTCCTAGAAATTCCGAAAGAAGTTCATCAGGAAAATTACCACGAGTTCCACAGGAAATCCCCGGAAATTTCTCCGGAGACCAGAAATATCTCAAGAATTCCACCTAGAGTTTCTCAAAAATTATTGTGATGTTCCTACAGGAGATCCCCGACAGTTCCTGCAGGTGTTACTCAGAAGTTTCCAGGGACTTCCTTCACAAGAATCTCGAGGATTTTTCCATGAGTTTCCCTGGTCTACCTCCAGGAGTTCACCGGAAGTCCCTTCAGCGAATTTCCGCGGGAGTTTTCTTAGGAATTTTCCATTAATTTCTTTAGCATTTCTCCAGGAATTCCCCGGTAATTTATCAAGCATTTTAATAGGATTTTATTTCAAGAGTTTCTCGATAACCGCTTCAGAAGAGTTTTAGAAATTTCTCCTGTAGAGATTCCGGGAAACTCCAGAGTTCATTCAAAAGTGCTTTGGGAATTGCTCCAGAAGTACCACAGCAATCACTCCAGGAGTTTAAGGGAAGTCTTCCAGGAGATGATAGGCAAATCCTCTAGGAAATTCATGGGAATTCCTCTATTCGTTACCTGGGAACTCTTTAAATTTCCTTTTTCGGAAATTCCTTCAGGAGTTTCCCGAGATTTTTTTCCAAGAATTCTACGGATATTCCAACAGGAGATTATTGGGATTTTATCCAGGAGTTTTTCGGACATTCATCCAAGAGTTCCCTGAGAATTCTTCCTCGAGAACTCTTTCAGAGGTTTTTCGGTAATTTCTCCATAAGTTCCCTGGGAACTCTTCCAAAAGTGCCCCATGAATTCCTTCAGGAATTTCTCGGGAATTCCTAATGGGTTCCTTGAGAATTCTTACAGAAGCTCCAAGGAAATTCTCTCATTAGTTCCCTGGGAATATTTCCAGCAATTTCACCTGAATTCTTCGGGAATTCTTCCATTAGTTCCTTGGGAATTCATCGAGGATTTCCACGGGAATTTCCCCCGGAAATTCAACCAAGTGATCCCCGGAACTTCCTCCAAGAGATCCCTGGGAATTCCTCCAGGAGTTCCCTGGGAAATCCTCCAGGAGTTCCCCGGGAAATCCTCCAAGAGTTTAGGAAGTTTGGCCATGTCAAGAAATAATCTTTTCTAATAATTAAGGTTTTTATTCATAATTATCACCACTTTTTTTTACACAAAAATCACATGAAATTTCTCCAAGTATTTCTGGAAGAGAACCATTTTTTCACTAGTATCAATTCAAAAAAAGTCCTTGTAAGATCAAAATACAAGTGATTTCTTTTTGGATTCTTTCAAGGACACCTTCAGAAATTTCTTTCAGGTATTTCTTCAGGAGAAGTTCATGGTTTCTTTCATTAATTTATCAAGTGACTTCTCCTGGAACTCTCTTTCGTGAATTTTTCCATGGGCATCTTGCAAGGTTCCGATAGTGGTTTTGTTCCAAGAAATGCTTCAGGAATTTCGCCCACGATTTCAACAGAAATTTTTACAGATACTTCTGCGAGGATGCATCGACGAATTTTTCCATCATGGATTGCTCCAGAAATTTTTTCAGGAATTCCTCTAGGGGTTTTACTAGACATTCCTCCGGGATTTTCTCCTGGAATACCTTAAGAAGTTCCTTCATTGTTCCAGTGCTTTTATCGAGGATTCCTCCAAGAGTTTCTCCAGGGATTCCCAAAGGAATGCCAACAGAGATCCTTTTAAGTATTCCTGCAACTGCTCCTTCACAAATTTCTTCAGGCTTTCTCCACATATTCCTTCAAGAATTCTACTAGCGTTTGCTCCAACAATTCAATCTGGAATAATCCGAAGAATTTCAGCAGGAATATCTTCCAGAAACCCTTTCAAAAAAAATACTAGCGATTATCTAAAAATGAATCCACGAGTTCCATTAAAAAAAAGTGTACAAAACATTCTTCTGGAAGTCCATCCAAAGATTCCTGAAATTATTCATCCAGAAATAATTGCAGACATGGATTCTTTCAGATTTTGTTATAGGTATTCCTATTGAAGCTCTTCCAAGAGTTTGATAAGAAAGCTTTCCTGGGATTTCCTAGGGAGTTCGTCATGGGATTTCTTCAGAAATTCTTCCAAGTTTTCCTCCAAGAATTTCTCAAGGGATTCACCCGGGAATTTTTTATGTGATTCTTTCAGGAACAACTAAGCAGAGATTATTCCCCAGGAACTCTTTTTAGAATTCCGTCAAGAGTCCCTATTGGAATTCTTTCAGAAACTCTTCCAGGATTTAATCCAGTACTTCCTCCAGAAACTGTTTAGGGGGTCCTGTAGAAATACCTGGAATTTCCCAAAGGATTTTTCCAGAAATTCCTCCCAGAGTGCCCATAGAAATTCATCCAGTAATTCTTTCAAAATTGTTCTAGAGATTTCCCCAGAGGTTCCTTCAGAAATTGCTTCAGGCATTCCGTCAGGAATTTCTCCACATATTCCTCCAGGGATTCTTTCAGGAAATCCTTCAAAGATTTCACCAGGAAATCCTCCAGATATTTCTCCAATGATTCTTCCAGGAAAACCTCTAGGTATTCTTCCAGAAAATTCTCCAGGAATACCATGGCGTTCTCCAATTTTTTCATGGCGTTCTCCAGGCATTCTTCCAGAAATTCCATCAGATGTTTCTCCAGGAATTGCTTCGGGGATTCATCCAGGGATTTCTCCACAAATTTCTCCAAGGATTGTCCCAGGGATTCCTTCAAGAATTACCTCGAGGATTTTTCCAAAAATCCTTCCGGAAATTCCTCTAGAAATTCCTTCTTGAATTTTTCAAGGGATTTTTTTTTTTCAGAAAAAGAAAAATAATAGTAATATAAATCTCCCAGAACTCTTGAGATTCTTTAGGGATTCTTTCTGCAATTCCCACAGAAATACAGGGGATGGCCAGAATGTTTGGGATAGGCAACTTTTTTTCTCTCACAAAAAAATTCAACATGCTGTAACTTTTCATAGAGTGCATAAAAAATTCTCAAATTTTGACTGTTTGTCAACCTATTATATGTGCATCATTGGTACACATTTGGGCTCGATTGATCAATTTTTCGGGAAGTTGGAACCTTTTGGGTAAACACTATTATTTAGACAACTAATTTTTGAACTGTCATATCTCGGAAACCAGTGAATCGAATTGAATGAATTTTTTAACGTTTATCAACAATATATTGATATTTAATACGACGTTATAAAATGTTATATTTTCTAACGGCCAATTAAGTTATACCGGCTTGAAATGTTTACCCATATAGAGGAAAATAAGTCAAATTTACAATACCACACAAAAATTACTAAATGTGTTCTTTCTTCAATCTAAATAGGCTCTAATATATCTGATTAGAGATAACTTGAGAACAGAAGTAGAAAATCTTTGGATATCAACACTAAAATTTATTGACATTGATGTAAAAAAATTGCATTTTTTCGAGAAAAATCCAAAAAGTGTCAATCCATGATAACTTTTTTCAACGTTTAAAAAGTACCTATGTTTTAATAGTTTGTGAAGCATTTACATATTGTTAGTGTACGTTCAAAATTTCATTCAATTCGGTTCACTGGTTTCCGAGATATGACACCTCAAAAATGAGTTGTTTGAAAAATAGTGTTTTACCCGAACGGTTCTAACTTTGTGAAATATTAATCAATCGAGCCCAAATTTGTACCAATGATGCACACATAATAGGTTGACAAACAGTCAAAATTTGAGATTTTTTGATGCGCTCTATGAAAAGTTATAGCTTGTTGAACTTTTTTGTGAGAGAAAAAAAGTTGCCTATCCCAAACATTTTGGCCATCCCCTGTACTTCTAGGAATTGCTCGAGGCATTCTTCCAGGATTTTTTCCAGGAATTTCTAGAGGAACTCCTCCGGGAATCCCTCATGCAATTTTCCCAGAAACTTCTTCATGAATTCCTCCAGGAATTTCTCCAGAAATTGATCCAAGAATAGATCCTGGACATTCTTCAGAAATTATGTTAGCACTTCCTGCAGGAATATCTACAGAAAATCCATTAGGAATTTCTACAGAGATTCTGCCAGAAAATGCTTCAGGAATACCTTCAGGAATTCCTCCAGACATTCCTCCAGAGGTTCCTGCACGAATTACTTCAGGGATTTTTCCACGAAATTCTCCAGGGATTTTCCCAGGGATTCTTCTACAAAATCTTCCGAAAATCTCCCCTGAAATTCACAAGGGGGTTTTATCAGAAATTTCTCCAGGAATTCCTCCCCGAATTCCTCTGGAGATTCCTCCAGGAATTCCTCCGGGGACTTATGCAGCAGTTTTTCCAGGGATTTCTCCAGGAATTCATCCAGGAATTCCTGCTGGGGCTCACCCTAGAATGCCTCCTGGAACTACTCCAAGGATTACGCCAGGAATTTGTCCAGAAGTTCCTTCAGACATTTCTCCAAGATTCAGAGATTTCTCAAAGAATTCCTTAAGGATTTTTTTAGAAATTTATCTAGGATTTATTCTAGGAATTCCTCAAGAGATTTTTTTCAGAAGTTTCTCTAGAAATTCCTCCCAACATTCATCCAGAAATTTCTCCAGGGATTCCTCCAGGGATTCCTCCGGGAATTCTTCCAGGGATTCTACAGTAGGGTGGGGCTAATTTCAAAAAATCTCTCTGGGATATGATTTCCCATGTGGAAAGTGATCTACTTGTCGAAATAAGTGAGCTGTTAAAAAATGAGCGATTTCGGTTGATATTTAGGGGTGGCGCAACGAATTTAAGTAAAATTTCTGCTAGAACAAACCTTCAAAAAACATTTCAAATTTAGTTTTCAAACATAATATTTCAAGACTAAATCGGTGATTCTAGAACCCTATTGGACCAAATTTGTGCTCAAAATTTCGAGATCTCTACTGGTTTCTGAGACATTTGAAAAAAAAAAATGACGGTACTTTTTGGGTTGGATACTTGGAAGATTATTTAAAAAGGATGCATACATTAACCCAGAAAATTATCCAGGAATCCCTCTAGCAATTTCTTCAGAAGTTTATTCAGAGACTTCATTAGGAATTCTTACAATAACGAAGAAAATAAGTCCTCCATTTTCAAAAAATCTTCGGAGAAGTTTCCAACTAATTACTAAATTACTAAAAAAATGTTGAAGAAATCACGAATAAAATTCTGAGTTAGTCCTCGAAAGAATTCATAATTTCCAAAAGAGTTCAGCCATAATTTCTTAGGAATATTTTGTAGACATTACCAAAAAAAAGTTCCAGGTCCAGAAGAAATAATAAATCTAAAAGCTGGCTACGCCCCTATGTGATGTGATGGAAATTTGAAGTTATTTCTCAAATTGTACGTCTCAAGCAGCACTGCCACCAGTAATGTTGCAAAATTTCGTGGTTCCTAATCTTGGGTAACAGGCCACTCGAACTAGAAGACCCGAAAGTTAGGAGTCTTAGGAGAAGATGTGAATGCTTTTCGTATTTTACCTCTCAGGGGTCACTTATTACAATAAATTGGTGTCTCAGGGCTCAGTAGTTACGGGCTGGAGAGGGCATGGTATTTTCTCGAAAACCTAATAATGAAAGAAAAGCTCAGTGCACAATGATCCGAATCCACGTTTTAGCAGGAAAAAATCCTATTTCTGTTATCGTTAATATTTGTCATTTGGTGCCTTCAGAGAAGTTGTTTGCATTTGTTTGCTGCGTCTTTTCCAAAAAAAATGATTAGGGTGGACCTCGTCTAAACTCAAACCTGGAATAGAACTTTTTAATTTCTAGTAATATGCAATCGAGTTCTTTAGCAAAGTATTGATTTGATAATTTGTTTCTATTTGTTGAATGTAATCGTTCTGATTTCCTAGTGAAACATAAAGGGTGGTACGGTGAAAATTTGGTCATACATTTTTATTTTCATAACGTCAGACTGCGTACACTAAAACAGCCAGTAATGGTACACTATGTGTAGCTTATGCCATAAAATTTTCATCAAAATCCAATAAGTATTGGTTGATATATAGATAAAACCAACGACCAACGACAATTTGAGATAAGTAGAGCACACTTTTGATTATAAAACTACTAATACTGCTCCGATTCATATGAAAATTTTACAGTTTAATACTGTTATACAAATACGATCTAAGTAAAATTTTGAGCCATTATGTATGAATGCTTCCAAATTTGTGGCAGTTTGAATATGAAAAAATCTGACAGGGTACCACTTAAACAAATATAACTTTGAAACGGTAAAATCAAATTGAATTAAATTTTTACACAACATTTGGGCATGCATTCTTTATATACAGAAAAAAAATCATTTAATTCGGTTCAGTATTTCTGACTCTATAAATAAAACAGTAAAAATGTGTTCTTATTTTTGAAGTCTCTTCGTATAAAATTTTAAAATTGTAGATCTCAGGATTCAACAATATCTCCGCAAAAACTAAACCGATTTTGATGAAAATTTTATAGCATTGGCTTCATATAATGCGCCATTACTGGTCCACAAATCAGCTATTTTCGTGTACGCAGTCCAAGGTTATGAAAAAAATTGTTTGACCAAATTTTGACCGTACCACCCTTCAGCATGTACCCCTTAGATTCAAATGATAAAATCAAAACTTTTGTTTCACGTTTTGCAAGAAACTTGTACATGGCAAACTTGTAGGTATGGTAAAAACCTACATTTATTCCGAAGACAGTTTCATTCTATCTTTAAAATTGTACGAGTTATATGAAATGTTTTGATTTTTTTGCAATTTTAAACAAAAAAAACGTTCTCGTAATTTTTGCTCCAAGTTTGGCTTTATATGTGACTTTTCGAATGCCGCCTAAATTTATTTTTATCGTACCGTACCATGAGATATAAGCATTTCAAAATATCGTATTTTTTTTTAGTCAAAATTGCCTATAACATATGAATGACATGAACTAGCAACATGCAATGTTCACAACAAACATGCGTCGGGTTTCTTCAATAATTTTATTGATATTTCTTCTGAAATTGCTTATATTTTGTTCAAAACTTCCTGGAACTGCAATGACACTCTCTTAGGAATTCTTTTGAAAATATTTTTGGGAATAACTTCGGCAATATTAAAAACGTTTGTTCAACAGTTCCTTTGGCAATTCTCACGGCAATCCCTTTAGAAAGTGTTATGATAATTCCCGTTAAATTGTAGGGTAAATGCACTAGTCTTCGCCCCCTCCCTAATTTTCGCCCCCTTATAAAACATTCGTAGTTTTTGTGATTAATTAGGTAGATTGTTGTTTGCTTTTCAACGTATCTGAGAGAGCAAATAAAAATCAATTTTTTTTTTTTTTTTTTTTTTGTCTGTATTAACGAGATTTTTAGCCCTGGGCTAGTTCATCTCGGGACCCACGCTTTACTTCCCTTCCGAAGGAAGAACTCACATTTTTGTGAGTATGTCGGGAGTGGGATTCGATCCCAGGTCCTCGGCGTGATGGTCAAGTGTTCTAACCATCACACCAGGTCCGCTCCAAAAAAAAAAAATCAATCTTGTGCACTAATGATATTCCACAAAACCAATAGCTTAATCTATCGAATTACACAGAAAAAAATATGTAATTAAAATTCAGCGAGAAATCATGCACATAAAGGGAATGCTAGAGTTATTGGAGTTTTACATGAGATATAATGTAAAATTACATTACCATCGTGTAAATTTCCGCCAACCATCGCGTAAACCATCATGGACTCCAACCGGTTACGTGACTATTAGCGGAAATTTACCCGATTGTAACGTAATTTTACATGATATCTCATGTAAATATGCACTAACTCTAGCATTCCCTTTATGTGCATGATTTCTCGCTGAATTTTACATGAATATTTTTTTCTGTGTAGCGATTGTGTAATAGTCATGGCAATGATGTATGTTTTTTCAACGCGATGTAAACAGTAGCGATAATCAGAACCTGGGAAGACATACAAAATCAACTCTTCCAACCCAAAATAATGAACATTGATAATCGTACAAGTCTTAGGAATACACAGCAGGTTATTTATTCAGCTAAATTGGTAAAATTTATCAATTTTTAGCTATTTTTATAGGTGGCGAAAATTAGAGCACAAAATTTTAAGTTTCCAATTTTCACCCCTGGCGAAATCCATTGTCCCGTTCTATTTGTATTGTGTGTTTCAGTTTTCGCCCCTCCCTTTCTCGTACTGAAATCGGGCGTGGAGATAACGGATGAGCGGAAGTTGATCTTTGTGAGGTAGGGGAAAATGGGACAGAATGTACCATTTATGCAAACGTGGTGATTCTAATCTATTTCATGAGTGTCTTTTGTAATTTTTTGGCCACTGAAATCGAAGGTCGATTCGACACCCAATTTTATACGCAATTTTCAACGATCCTCGTCAAATTGAGTCTCCTCGCTATCACACAAACTACTTCGTTTTAGATGCGACGTCTTGCTGTCATCTTTGCAAAAAAGGAAGAGAGCGAAAATGAAAGGTGAGCGAGCCAGCCAGAAAAGTAAAAAAAAAGGTATTCAATTTTAGGTGTTTAGGTGTTACGAGGCGAAAATGCCAGCGTAATTTTTCGCTTTGGCTAGTAATGAAATGTAACTTCCATTCAACTCTCATTTAATTATTCGCAACAGCTATGAAAGATTACAGACGCTTGTGGTAGTTTATCGGTCAGTGTCAATCCCATGTACCTGCTTCAAATTAGAAAATCTTTCTAACGTTATTTATTTATAAGAATATTTCTGGCGTTTGATTTATATAAGTCGTAAGTTCGCTGTGATTCCTAAGATTGCACTTATTCAAATCGAACGCCAGATTTGTTAGACACACTCTTTTTAGATTCACAAAATCCCTGCATTTTTTTAACTTTCGCTAAGATCCACACAGCTAAGCACTTAATAAAAAACAATATTACCGATCCCTCAGCAACTTTGACAGTTTGGTACTCAGATTCAGCAATTGTTTTTTTTTCTGAGAATCAGCTAACAAACGTCACTTTTTACTATAAACTCAGTGAGTTTGTTGTACAGTCAGCAGCTGTGCGAGAACAGCCGAATTCGCAAATATTGTTATATCTAGTGTATGATTTCAAAATAAGTAGCCCTAATAGATATTTCTTTCGTGACGTAATTTATGAATGTTCCCCTTAAGTTGTGTAATGCAAAAAAATCCATTTTAAAAGCATCCCTTCCATTTTATTTTTTTGCATGGGACGTCAACAGACCTCCCACTTCACACCACAAAGCGTGACGTAATATGTGTACGTACCCCATTAATACGTAATTTTTAGTTGGCCTTGTTTTCTACTTTACAATCTATCTATTGATCCATGTATGTATTGTTTCATTCTGTTAATTTAAAGTCAAGAAGGCCAATAATATGCATACAGGAAAATCATTTTTTCTTCATGTCGGGATAGTTAGTATTCAACATAATTTTAAGGATAGGGGTCTCCAGTAAGCCTAGTGGTTAAGGCTTTGGATCGCCAAACCGGAGACGGCGGGTTCGATTCCCGTTCCGGTCGGGAAAATTTCTCGACTCCCTTGAGCATAATGTATCATTGCATTTGCCTCACAATATACAAATTCATGCAATGGCAGGCAAAGAAAGCCTTTCAATCAATAACTGTGGAAGTGCTCAAAGAACACTAAGTTTTAAGCCAGGCATGCCAAGTCCCAGTGGGGACGTAGAGCCATGAAGAAGAGGAAGAAGAAGAAGATAATTTTAAGGATAGCTAATGGGCAACTGTAGGGGGCGAAAATTAGAGCGGAGGTGGGGCGAAGATTGAATTTTGGGGGGCGAAAAATAAATCACAAATCAATATTGAAAATTGTTATTTTAATGTATTAAATCTTCATTTAATGGTACTTTTGAGCTGGGTTATCACTGATTGAAGGATAATTAGCAAGAATCACCAAAGAAACATAGATATTATCGGAAATATATGTTGAAACTCAATAATTTGGATAATTCAAAGTTTTAGGGGGGCGAAATCTAGTGCTTTTACCCTATTCTACAGTTTTTTTTAGAAAACTTTTCATGCAATTCATCTGGTAACTCCTTGGGACATTCAATTGAATATTTCTTGAGCAATTCTTTGAGTTTTTTTTTCCACAATTCCTCGGGAATCCCTTCACACTTATTTTAGAGTCGCTTGTTTGGCTGTTCTTTGTTCGATAAACGTTCAACTTATTCGATAATAATTGGTCTGCATACTTCTTCTGCAATCGAAGTATCCCCGATCGGAATTGCTGAAGGAATCTGCAATGTAACTAGGTACAGAAGAAGTTGGCTATTGAAAAAAAAAAAAAAATCCGTAGGAATTTCTAAAAGAAATTGCTGAATAAATTTCCAAAAACTTACCGAGAAGAAAAAAAATTCCCGGCAAGCCTCGTTGCTGTAAAAATCATTATATTCCAACTCGTTGCATAAATAACTATTTCAACAACTTAAAATAATTAGCCACACACTTGGGTCCACATGTACTCTCTGTCAGTAAATTTTGAAGTGTTCCTTATAGAAATCTAGATTGAGAAGCAGGCTTTCTCTTAGTTGGTACGTAACTTTAGCTTTGAGAACACCCGTGAACTAAGAACAGCTTCCATCGTTCAATTCAGAAGCGCGTGATCGGCTCTTAGTGGTTGACGAAGGAATTGGCAGTGCTAAGGACGAAAGTAACACTTTGATGACCACCTGCTCAGCATGGAGCAGCAAGGCACAGGAACCAAAATAGCTGCGGAAACGACAAGTCGAAAAGCAAATCTGTTATCCGTGACTGTTCAAGTCAGTTATTTTTGTATTGATGTATGTTTCTTCACAAGGAGATTGGCCAATGGATGTAGAAGCATCATGCTTTAACAGAAAAGTTTTAATGTTTCTAGTTAATGATTGTCTAACATGCTCGTGGCATGTAATCTACATTACGTGAGTTGTATAACACAGTTTAATGTATGTTCATCATACCACAAAAATGATTCCTGCACCATTATCGTCAAATAGTGCATCACAACCTGGACATGTGCGCCTAGAATGCATCATCATCACACCATAACGTTCACCATTTGATAGGTGCACATGGTGCGCATCCCTCATTATTCATTTACAAGAATCGCTTTCGGGTGCTGAGCCCCAGAAGCATGCGTGGCTTGTTCCCTTCATATAATTAATTTAATTTTAATTCCACAGAACACGGTTTACGATTATGATTTTGGTACGTGTAGGTTGGGACCGGTGAATGTTTGTGCACAAATATAATCACCTCTTTTGGCTGCAGCAGCGCAAGTAAACGGAAAAATTCCATCAGGATTTGAACATTGAATATAATGGAAAAATAACGAAAATTGCAGCATAAAACCGCCCCGACTCACGAATTTGCCGTTAAAGTGCTCCACGAAACAAAACGACGACGGTGTGATGGCTGTTGCTACCTGCAGTTTATTTGGCCATCTTGGCGCGCGGGCACATGCTGATGAGAATGGGATCGTAATGTTTAGTTCCCGGCCATTAGGTGCCGAACGATGCGTCATTTTATAGGTACCAGCACCAGCAGCAAACGAGTTGTTTGGCATTGCGATTCCTCTTTATGCTGTGTATTGGATTCCGGAGTGCACATTGCAGTTAGCAATTAATAGGAAATGAGGAAGAATATGTGGGTCTCATTGAGTGTTGAGACTTCTTTACTACAATAAATGAAACGATAGTTGTCGAAAACTAGGGTATATGTTACATTGCAGAACATCACAAATATCTCGATGGTAATTCAGGAAACTTTTACCGACAAAACGGGTTTAAAATGGATGTTGTTCAATTGAAAAACTTATAAGAATCTCCTACGACCTTTGTTTTCTTCTAAACAATGGGGGATAATCTGCTCAACATACACCCGAACAGGAAGGTATGGGGTATGGGATTAAGGCCGTCTTCTACAACAAAAGTAACTACCAAAACTACTCTTTTCTTGACCCACTTAACAACTTCCTATAGTCGCCAAACCCTTCGTCACTCCGGAACCACCAAGAAGGCATTGCTTCAGAGAGGGACTAGTGCACATCGCACCCTCAAGGTTAGCTGCGTAGCCTGCAGCAACGAACATCGATGACTTGGTTTGGAGAGTCCATCATTATAGCATGGTGGTGCCTATCCAGTTACCCGAGTGTCCCTTTGTCCTCGGAAGGCAGACAGGGTCAGCCACCACGCCCGCGTCCAACTGTTTTGCAAGCATCAAGAACTGATGCCTACGTGCAACACGATCTGACCTACTGAAGGCAAGAGTATCACCAGCGGCGTCATGGTCGCGATTTTTTTCGCAGTCAAGTTCGCAGATTGTGAACAATCCTCGGCACCCACTTTGCGTAATTTATGTTAAGTCCTTTACTGTCAGAGCTGTCAGATCAGTGTAACACGCTAAATATAATTTAAACAAAAGGGGCTGTCCATAAACCACGTGGTCATTTTTTGGGGACTTCTCAACCCCCCCCGCGTGGTCATTAGTCCATACAAATTTTTTTTTCGTCCATACAAAATGGTCATTGGTCGAACCCCCCCCCCCCCTCCTCATGACCACGTGGTTTATGGACAGCCCCAAAGGCAATTTACAGGGAAAAAATACACGGATATGAAAATTATTGGGTACCGGACAGGACACAGAAAATTTAATCGTTTTCTTTGGTACATCGAGGTCTTGAAATTAGTCTATGGTATCACTACCCTTCACGTTTACCAGAAGGTAGCGCCTCCACCTGCTCCGGCCAATACCGGAGACCCCTGTCCCAGTGGCGTAGCTAGGAATTTGGGGTCCCGGTGCGGAACCAAATTTGTGGGCCCCATGAAAACTACAGTTATACATATTTTACCATGTTAAATCTATTCTTCTAACTCTCAAATAATTAGCCGTTGTATTTTGTACAAAGCGTTGAAAAAAATCTCGACTTCTCAGCATTAGCGTGACACTGGCAATGGGGGCCCACTGACTGACTGAAAGTTAAAAATTATTTTCTGTATTCCTTTGAGAATTTCTTCGAGGATTTCTGCAAGTATTGTTGTCGCGGTTCAAACCCAAAGATTTCCCACACCCGACAATCGAATTTTCTCATAATCCATACGTGAAACCTTACGTCGGACGTAGTGCGCTGGGTAGCGGATCTGGACCTCTATCCAGCGCACATTGTCCGACGTACGTCCGACACACGATTTGGGAGAATCGATTTTCGCGTGTCAAAAATTCCGATTTTCAACTGCACGAATAATATACATCTTACATCCCGCAGTTCCATCAATGAGCGTAAGATTTTTTTCTGAGAATTATGACAATGTTTTTAAACAATTTCTTTAGGTATTGCATCAAGTAATTCCTTCAAAGATTGCTTTATCATTTTCTTTGAAAATATCTTTCTTGAATAATAATTTATCTTCAAGAATCTTTCAAGTGATTAATGCAAGGGTGCCATTCAATATTTCTCTAAACACTCTTTCAAGTATTCTTACAGTGTTGTCTCCGAGGATGTTTTCAAAAGTACTTCAGAGTACTTCAAAAGATTCTTGCTTGAAGTCCTTTTAGAATTTCTCCATAGAATTAGAAATTAGATTTTAGAATTACTCCATAGTTTCTTTCAGGAGATCCTCCAAATATCCCCTAAATGATTTTCCACGGAAGTAAATCATTTCTCCATTGATTTATCCATGAATTTATCTTGGAATTTCCTCAACTATTCATTACTCATCTTGGCGTTCCTTTGAAGATTTCTTAAGTATTTCTTCCAAAGATTATTTTAAAAATTCCTCCAAGGATTTCATCAAGAATTAAGCGTTTTATTCGAAAAAAATCCTGTAAGAAATTTCAAAAGAATCCATTGCATCATAATTTAAAAAAAATCATCAAAAGATCCCTACAAAAGTTCCTCTAAGAAAACTCTGAGAGGAAGTTCTGTTAGAATTCTTTCCAAAAATACTTCTGGATGTCTTCCAACGAAGTCTTTAAAAGTCATCTACTCTACGAGTTTCCCCAAGCATTCCTACAGGAATTTTTGTTAGCATTCCTCTAAGAACTCTTCTATAAATTTCTATTGCGACTTGATCAGACTCCTTAGAAATTCTTTCGAAAAACTCTCATTCTCATTTCGAAAAAAAAATCATTCAAAGTTCCCGGTTGGACGAGAATATCTGAATCATATCTCAAATCGAACACTTTTTGCTGTCATAGCTCGATGTGATTTTGATGAGTTATTAAAAAATTTATTTTTTTTTCTTTTAAGTTTTTATTTATGTGTATTTTAACTTAGATGCTAATTCTACACTCAAAAAATCTAATGAATATCGCACGAATAGGTCAAAGTGATATGATATCAGTTTTTGTTCTTGTCGAAATAGCTGAAAAATTCTACATAAGAACAAGTTTGGCTCTTCTGTACGAAATGGAACACATACACCCATAGAGATGGCTCAATGTTAGTGAAATGCCATGTGCCCCTTTCTGAGCTGTGGAAACGAAGATCCGCTTGCTCTTATTCCCATGTTATTTACAACAGCGAGCCACAGTTGAGTGGTAAGCATCGCCGTCTTGAATACTAAGGTCGTACTTTCGATGTTGGATGCTGACATTTTATTATTATTTTTTCCTAAAAAAGTGACAAATCTTGTCTGCTATTGTTTTGAACTTGTAATATCTTAACGAGTACAGTGATAGACATTCATTTAGCCGAGGCTAAAAAATTTTCAAAAATGTGTCAGGAAACTCATACAAAAGATTTTATGATAAAACTTTTTTAACGTAGTGATAGTATATCTAGTACTGTTTTATAAAAATGTGATACATCACACTTACATATACACTGAAACAAAAACGAGGGTAAAAACCCTTCAAATTTCATTTTTTGCCTAGACATTCGTTTAGCCGAATTGTACAATTTTTAGAATTCCATAATAAAAAACTATCAAATTTCGAAAAATATCTAACAAAGTCATTTTGTATGGTGATCTACATTATAGATCGACTTGTAAATCATGAATTAGATCGTTTTTGGAAGTGTTGCCATATTAATTTTGCATGCATCTCATATAAATATGTCATAATATTGTAAATGTTTCCAAATTGAAATTTGATGTAGTTATTTTTATCGGAAGTGTTTCAAAAGAATCTAATGAAAGTTTCATGACCAAAACAGGTTGAAAATTTACGAAAAACAATGCTTTTAACAGAAAAAAAATAACGCAAACCATCAAAAAATCACGTATTTAAGTGTTGTTTTGATGAAATATGATGGTTTCACTTGCATAAACCACAGCGTTTACTACTATTACGTCTTCTAATAGTTCCCAATATCTTCTAGACTGTATTCTGGCTGAAATAACACACATTGGACGGCTCATATTTCGAGAAATGGCACCGAAAGTATTAAAATTTCTAGCATGAACTACTTGTTTCATAATTTAGACATTCTTTTCAAATAAATTATGTTAAAAATGAATGTGGTTCACAACTAGGACTCATTCATCATATATTTCTTCACATTGAATGAAATAAGCCAATTGTTTGACCATATCTTGCATTTTTGTATGAGCATCTGCTTTTGCATAAACAGGGTACAAAAAATCTGACACTTCTTGCAGTTCTTTCACTTTGCAGTCTTCTAACTCATTTAGTAATGCCAGTATCAAACAGGTATACTCCACAGGCATTAGAGCACGTCTTTATTTCAATGCAGAACTATTTATTTTAGCTTTTATCAATCCCATTTTGAAGTTTAATCAACCAAAAACCAATATACTCTATTTTTTCATGACATTTTATGCAATAATTTGAACATTTCTAACAATAATTCTGTGCCTCATTTTCGAAACTGCTAATCTAGCTTACGTTTGAGTGTTTACAGAAATCATTTTTCTTAAATAAATTTGTTTATCGTCGCTTCTCCTTATCGCGACATTCTTTTACAATATTTCTCTGAATTTCATAAATAAACAAACTTTTAAGGTCAATTATCTTGCTAACACGTCATAAACTAAATGCCTTGGGGTATATCCTCGAAATATACTCAAGAAATTGCAAAAAATCTATTGAAAACCAATTTTTCATTTACCTCGGCTAAACGAATGTCTAGGCAAAAAATGACATTTGAAGGGTTTTTACCCTCGGTTTTGTTTCAGTGTATATGTAAGTTTAATGTATCACATTTTTATAAAACAGTACTAGATATACCATCACTACGATAAAAAAAGTTTTATCATAAAATCTTTTGTATGAGTTTCCTGACACTTTTTTTGGTCTCGGCTAAACGAATGTCTATCACTGTATTATAGTGTAGGATTTCATATAGGGCACCCATCGAGAATTCTTAAGGAATCGCGACAAAAATTTCTACGGGATTTTTTTTTTCAAGGATTTCTTTAATATTTCTTCAAACAAATCTTTCGAAAGATCTTAAAAGGAACCTCTGCGAAGGTTTCATCAATCGGATAAAGCATTATTTGCTTAATTTATTCAATAATTTCTCCAAGAGCTTTATAGAAGATTACTTTTGGGCTTTTCCAGGGATTGCTTTAGGAATTCTACCATGGATTTATTCAAAATTCTAAAACAATTCCTTCAAAGATGCCTTTGGAAATTCCTCCCAAACTTCCTTTCATGATTTTTTTCAATTTAATAATTTCTCCAAGAGCTTTATAGAAGATTACTTTTGGGCTTTTCCAGGGATTGCTTTAGGAATTCTACCAAGGATTTATTCAAAATTCTAAAAGAATTCCTTCAAAGATGCCTTTGGAAATTCCTCCCAAACTTCCTTTCATGATTTTTTTCAAAGATTTCTTTATAAGTTCATCCAATGAATTCTCTTGCGATTTCTTCAAAGATTCAACTGATTGAAATACAAAATTGAAAGAATTCTTTCAAGAATTCCTCAAGAACAGTGGCAAATAAAAAAAAACTACTGGTATTCCTTCAAACAATTTTTGTGTGTTTTTTTGGGAAATTGTTTGTGAACTTCCTTAGATTTTTGGAAATTCCTTAGGTAATTAGTTGAGATTTTCTTCGGCCGTTCCATTGTAAATGCTTGTTTTTTTTTAATTCGCAAGAATGTATCTCATAAAATCTCAAAAGTAACATAACAATAGTAGGAAATCCGTAAGTATTTATCAAATGAAATTTTCACTGGAATTACCAAAGAAATTTTCTGAGAAATTAACGGAGAAATTTTCTAAAATTACCGCCTTAATTTACGAATTACCTAAGAAATTTTCAAAATACCTGCCTAATGAATTTCGAAAGAAATTATTGAAAGAATTACAAAAGAAATAGTCAAGTATATTAGCAACTGTCGGTGAAACTTCCAAAGAAATTGCTGATGCGAATATCGTAGGGCTTGCCTGATAAATTTCCAAAGCAGATATTTTTAAAAATAAAAACCAAAATCAATTTCAAATATTATTGCCCAGAAATTTTCGTATGAGTTACCGAACCAAATTTCAAAGGAACTGCCGAAAAAGTTTTTTTTTTAAATTTCATGAAACCCCCAAAAATAATCTTATAGGAATTTTAGGATCAAATCCAATAAAAATGGCTAGAAGGATTTCCAAAGGCTTTGTTATAAAAAACTCCGTCAAAGGTAATATGAAAGATTCCCACGGGGTAGCTCACAGGAAATTCGTCGAATGTATTTCCAAAGTAAGTTAATCCTAAGGTAATTACCAGAGGATTTTTCAAACGAATTGTAAAAAACAACGAGAAGTTGTAAATGGAATTTCCAAGGAAATTTCTGTAAAAAAAAATATTTTGAAGAAGTTCACAAAGCCATTGCTGCAGCATTGCCGAGAACTGATCAAAGAAGTTTCCAAAGGAATTGCCTAACAATTCCTCAAAAGAATTGCCGTAGGAATTTTCAATGAAACTTGTAACAAGGTTCCTAAAAAAACTTGATAATTCTTACCAAAGGAATTGCGAACACAATAGCTGAGACAGTTGCCAAAAAAAATTTCTTTGAAAATAATGAAGGATGCCGAAGGAGTTTCCAAATAAAATTTCAAGATATTCCCTAACGAAATGCTACACGGATTTCCAATACAATTAGGCTGATACAAATTTAATTTTGAATTTTTGTCTCCCCCCTTCGAAAATTTTTGGCTAGATTTTGCATTTTGAGGGGGCAGATAAAAAATATTTATCAGGGTTTGGTGAAAATTCTTTAACAAATCCGATGAGTTTTAAACATTTTTCAGAATAAATGCTTTATTATTTTTTTCCCCGAAGAAGCAAAAAAGTGGTGGGACAAAAAGTGAAAAAAAAAAATATTTGTAACGGCCTTACTGCAAAATATCCAAAAGAAATTTCTAAAGGAAAATTCTAATAAAAAATGTAAGAATTCTTTCAAGGATTCTCAATGAAATTGCTCCATGAAATTTTATTGTAATTTTTATAATGAATTCTTAAGGCATTCTTCCAAGGTTTCCATCTACTGATACCATTAAAGATTTACTTAGCGATAACACCAATTTCATCCGAATTTCCTTCAAGAAGCTTCTAAGACTTTTTTCCAAAGGATTTCATCAAGCATTTGTTCCAATTCCAAATGAGGAACTCAAAGAACTATTTCTTAGATATCTTTTACGATTCATCTAGGAATAACTTCAAGGACTTCTTTACAAATTCCTCCAAGATTTACTTCGAAAGTTGCTACAACGAGTACTTCGGGAACTCCTCCAAGGGTTTCTGAAGGAATTTCTTCAGTAATATGTATTCTCAAGAATTCCATATAGAGTTTCTTAAATAATTCAACAAACGATGTGGCTACGCTACATGATCGCTTGAGCAAATTTCTCAGAGGTATTCTTTAGGAATTATTTCAAGATTTGTTTTAAGAAATTTCTGCAAAAATTATTTTTGCAATGCCACAAATGGTTCTTCTTTAAGTCCTTTCAAGGACTTCTTACGAAGTATTGTTCAAGCTTTTCAAAGATTTCTTCAAAAATTCTTCCAATAATTGCTGAATGAAATCGTCCAAAGATTCCTTTGGCATTTTTTCTAAATTTCTATGAATTCTTTAAGAAATTCCAGTGAAGACTTATTTTCTCCAAGGATTTTTTCATGCTACGTTACAAAGATTCATTCAGTGATTTCTCAAAGTTTTCCTTCAGATAACCATTGGCGGAGCCAGCTTTTTCTTTTTTCTTACTCACTCTTCTAAAGATGCAAGAGAAAGAGCGAGATGAAAGAGGAGAAAGCTGCCCCCTCTTCCATCTTTTTCTTTCTCTTGTATGTTTAGAAGTGTGAGAAAGAAAAAAGAAAAAGCTGGCTCCGCTAATGCAGATAACCCTGCAAGGGTGAACACATTCATCCGCAAAGGATTCCTGCAAAAATTCCCTCAGGGGGTCTTAAAGAAATTCCACCAAGGCTTCCATCAGAAATTTCTCCACGGAAATCTATAGAAATTCTTTTGCAAATCAACATCAATGAATTTGAGATGAATTCTTTGGAGTTTATGCCATTTATTTCTTTAAAAAATAATCTAGGCATTTCTTAATTAATTCTTCCAAAAATTACTTTGCTTCTAAAAGATTCCTTGGAGAAATCCCTTAAGGTTCATCTGAAGGATTCGTAGGAGGACTTCATGATATATTCCTCGAAGGACTTTATGAAGGGATCCAAAAAGGTACCTATTCCTAAAGGAATTCGTGAAGAAAATAATCCTTGAAGGAATTTTTGAAGGATTCCTTGATAAGTTTTTGAGGTCTCCAGTTAGCCTAGTGATTAAGGCTATAGATCGCCAATCCGGAGACGGCGGGTTCGATTCTCGTTCCAGTCGAGACAATTTTCTCGACTCTCTGGGCATGGTGTATCATTGTACTTGCCTCACAATATACAAATTTATGCTATGGCAGGCAAAGAAAGCCCTTCAATTGATAACTGTGGAAGTGCTCAAAGAACACTAAGTTGAAGCGAGGCAGACCAAGTCCCAGTGGGGACGTCGAGCCATAAAGAAGAAGAAGAAGATAAGTTTTTAAAGAAATTCCTGAAGAATTTCTTGGAGGTGTTCCTGAAGAAATCCATTCAAGTATTCCAAAATCAATGCTTAAAAGAATTCCTGAAGCAATCCATGAAAAAGTTCTGAAGTAAATCTTAGAGGAATTGTTGTAGAAGTCTTTGAAGTAATTGCTAGATAAATCGTAATACATATTCCCAAAGGCAAGGTAAGTATTTACCTTGCTCAAAGGAATTCTTGGAGAAACCCTTCAAGGAATATTTGGAAAGAAATACTTGATGAAATCGTTGGATACATTGATTGCACTTATTTTTCATACGAAAGCAAAAAAAAAATCGACAAACTATTGTTGTTACGATTTTAACCTGACATGTGTTCAGGTCCTAATTTTCATAACTGCGGCCCTAAATTTCAGCTGCTACCTTAAGCTTAGTCAACAACTATGTTTGGTCCTGTTATTAGGATACCAGGGAAGTTTTCACAATGCTCATGATATCGATACTGAATTTCGTAAAATTCAATTTTGATTCTAACACATTTTTTTTTATTTTAATTTTGGGGCCATCTGTGTGCCCCACTCTTAATAATCACGAAGGGGCCCCCACATACCTATCAAAAGTTCTGCGAAGTGTTGAACTTATAGGAGTCTTTCACTGTTTAAAAAACTTTATTCAAACTAGTGTTAGAAATCTTCATTGATTTGAAGACCCCCTGAAATCGGGTCCCTTTTACGCTGGAGCGCTATTTCGGCGGTTTTGTAACCGACAGGATAGCGTCTACGGTCGTCCTCCTCTTCCGGAAGTCGAACTGGCTGCTCGATAGCCCATTTACACCATCAGTGTGCCTCAACATTCTATTGAGGATGATCTTTTCGAGCACCTTCCCCGCCGTGTCGATCATATTGGTCTCCAAACTTCTGGGAAAACTCCCTCGTCCAGACATTTCTACGCAGCAGACCTGAACATCTCCGGAGACTCTGCAATAGCTACTTTTAAGACCAGATTCGGAGCTCCGTTCGGACCTGGGGCCTTACCTACGCTAAGGTACTTTGATATCCCCGCAAGTTCCACATCGGTGATTCGGTCTTCATCCAGCTCCAGTTTTCGGCTGTCCTACGAAAGCAGGTAAAGGACTAGGATCATGACGCGGAAAAAGCCCCTCTATGATCTCATCCAACATCTCTGGAGATTGCTCTGCAGAAGCCACTACACCTCTCGTCTTGGCCATCACGGTCCTTTAGGCATCACCCCACGGATTCGCACTGGCACTCTGACAGAGACCCTTGAAGCAGGTCTTTTGGCTTGCCCTTATCTCGGTCTTTAGCGCGGCTTTTGCAGAAACGAACACCATCCGCCATTCGTTTTGCTCTTCCCCAGATCGTGCTCGCTGCATCCGCCACCTAGCCCGTAGGTAGGCGCGGCGCAGGTCCGCAATCGCGTCGGTCCATCAGTAAGCCGGTAGCCTCCCATTTCTAGGGTGGACTCACCTCGGCATGGTTGCATCGTACGCACGTGAGAGTACCACTGCCAGCTCGTCGACGTCTAAACCAAGTAAGTTTCGCTCACGACGTAGCGCCTTCCCAAATACCCCTTCGTCGAAGTATGATGTCTTCCACCAGCAAGGGCTTGGTTTTGGCATAGCCGCCTCTTCCTCTACCCGCTGCCTGCTGTTGTTGTAGTCGATGCTGTAGCGAACCGTCAGGTGATCGCTGTAAGTGTAGCTATCGTCTACTCTCCAGTTCGAACTACTTGTTAGGCCAGAGCTACAAAAAGTAACGTCAATAATCGACTCCGTACAGTTCGGACTAAAGGTACGCTAGGTACCGGCATTAGCCAGGTCGACATCTAGTATGGCCAGTGTTTCTAGCAGGATCTGATCTCGCTGGTTCGTGAAGCGGCTTCCCCATTCCACGGCTCAGGTTTTGAAGTCTTCTCCCTGTCAGCACGGCCGTCAAACAATCCAGCATTTGCGTGAGCTGCTTGATCGGCCACCGTGGAAGCGCATAGCAGCTACAGAAGAAGAACCTGTTTATTTTGGCGACCACGAAGCCCTCATAGGTAGTAGACACCAACTCCTGGACGGGGTATTAACCCGTCTTCCATATCGCCGCCATTTTCCTGGACCCATCCCAGATCTAATTGGCGTTACCGGTGGGTACTCGGTATGGGTCTGCTATAATGGTGATATCCGTCCCTCACTCAGAAACTGCCTGACAAAGCAGTTGCTAGGTTGCGTCACAGTGATTAAGGTTTAGCTGCGTTACCTGCACTGTGACTTGTCAGCTGTGGCTCTTTTGAAGGCCGGGCACGTTGGGTCTCCTGCTGGGAGCTTGCTGTTCACGGATTTTCCAGAACCAAGCAAACACTAGGGTAGACTGGCACAGCCTTGTGCAGTGCGGCCTTCGCCGCCACATCGCTTACATAGCTTGCTCCTGTCAGGGCCTTTGCAGTCCCATGACTTGCGGCCTGGCTCCAGACACCTGGAGCAAGCCTCCGGTGGATCTTACAAGGTCAGTTGGTATACTGACCAGCCCACCTTGAGTTTCCCTACTTTACGTCCTCCACAGGTAGCTGTACCAAGACCCTTCCGTACTCGAACGGCCGGTTCCAACCAGTAGGTAGAGATCGGAGTTGCATGGCAAGAGGCTGAAGGACCTTATAAGAGGTCTAAATCGCGTTGCCTGCCTTTACCATGCCAACTTACTGGATATCTCAACACTAATGTTTCAGAGAGTTTTCAGAGTATAATAGTAAATCAATGCTTAAGCCAACTTATTATGAACCTTCAAATAAGCATACAAGTTCACTATGAGCTTTCACAACTCTCAAATTCAATTCAATTTATTCCTGATTACACAAAATGTGCAACTTAAACTGAATTCATTCCCCCAATTGGTTATCACTTGATGCATCGCTAGTTTCGTAAAATGAACGTCATTATCAGCGTTTAATGTCCAGAGTATCAAGTTGCTGCCTTTAACTTGTACAAACAACACAACTCAAAACTGCCAATTCAATTAACGGTCCGTAAAATTTCAGTTGAATGGCTTTTATCACATCATATCGTTCGTTCCTACGGGAACTGCGAAACTGCTGCAACAGCACAACTCCAGCTGGATATTTATTCCAGCGAACATCCATGAACGAATCCACAAACAGAATTACTCCAAGCAATTGCCGTCGTCGTTCTGCTGTTGATTTAATTCAACAAATGCGTGCCAATGGAAAATACACGTCCATCTTGGTTGCAGAAACCATTCCGAAAGAATCTTAATTAATTGTTACTTGATTCGAGTGTAGAAGTTGTAAAAAAAATCCTACGTGCTCTTTCCCTCTTGGATGGTATCGCATTTCTTCCGAACTGCCGCGCATTCTAATTCGGGTAAATCACGCTGCCAAGTCGGTGGCTCTGTCTGTACATTAGGGGAAGGCGTGGTGAAGCGGGTAGTGTACTTCTGCTTTCTGGATAGAAGCGCCTTATTTGACCCCCTCTTCCCCTACTGCATTTTTTTATCTTACCCATCCTATCGAAGCTACGTTCGCTTGCCCGGAGTGAAGTTCAACTGCATGTCTGGGGGAGACCGTATGACTCCCATCAACCTGTCCGTCCGTTCGTGCTCTACACAACGTCACAATTTCAGAAACGTCAGCGCCACGAAGCCAATTTGTATCGCGACAAAACCTTAATAAGCAAAACGCACCAGCAGCAGCAGCCGCTGAGCACTAGCACCGCATTGAGACAAACCGTCTGGCGCGGCTGATTCTTCTTGGTGGACGTGGTAAGATAATCGGAAATGCCTATAAGACGACAGCAGCCAGCGAGAAGAACTTTAAATTTGACACATTTTCTTCTATACATATGTGTGGTAGTCGGTGAAACTTCAATCTTAAATGGGCCATAGGCAAGAAACGTTCGCGACGGCTAAGACAGCCAGCTTGGTAAGCGCACCATATCGACCGTGGAGAAGAGCTCCACCACGAAACCGAGCAGAACGCGGGTAAAATTGCGAGGAAAATCGGTAGGGACAGGCAATAAAGATAATTACCAACATCCTTTTTGCATGTCTCCTTTCGGCAGAATCTGACACGTTCGATTGAAACGGTGTGGAGGCACGAGTTTAACAAAAAAAGTGAACAACAACGTTAAAAAAAATCTAAGATTTTCTTGGCTGAAAAAACTGTATATTACATTTATAAAAAAATACCAGATTCGAGAAAATGCAAGTCAACATGGTCTACTCCCACCGTGTTCACTGCGCTCCTCTTCTTTTACCGACCGGATCGGTGGCGAACACCAACTCTACAGGGATGTTATTTGGCATTCCAGCAATATGCCCTGCTCATCGTGTCCTTTCGGTTGGTGGAGCCTCTTAGCCGTGCGGTAAGGGTCACCAAGCTGCTAATCGTACCATGCTGTGGGGTAGGGGTTTTCGGGGATTGACATTTTATCGTTGCTTGGTAGTAGGGACCCATTCATCTTGTATCAGAAGCTTCGCTCTATTAGGTTTAAAAATGACCGTCAGTAAGGATGCTAGGTAGATGAATTTCTCCACCACCTCAAAGGTATCCCGTCTATCATAACATTAAGTACTACCCAGACGGATCCAGTTGTGCTCGGTTCCGCCTACCAGCATGTTAGCATGTACTTTGTTTTTGAGGTATTCGCCATCAGTCCAACCTTTGCTGCTTCGCGTTTGAGGCGGGTGTACAGCTCTGCTACCGTTCCAAATGTTCTGGCGATAATGTCCATGTCGTCCGCAAAGCACACAAATTGACCGGATTTTGTGAAAATCGTTCCGCGGTTGTTGAGCTCGGATCGTCGCATCACACCTTCCAGAGCGATGTTGAAGAGTAGGCATGAGAGTTCTTCACCTTGTCCCAGTCCCCAGCGAGGTTCGGATCAACTGGATAGTTCACCCGGAACCCTTACGCAGTTTTGCACGCCGTCCATCGTTGCTTTAAACAGTCTAGTCAGCTTCTAAGGAAAGCCATTTTCGTCCATGATTCTCCATAGCTCTGCGAGGTCGATACTGTCGTATGCCGCCTTGGAGTCGATGAACAGGTGATGCGTTGGAATCTGATACTCACGGCATTTCTGGAGGATTTGCCGTACGATGAAGATTTTGTTCGTTGTCAACCGGCCGTCGATAAATCTGGATTGATAACTTCCCACGAACCTATTCGTTTATCGTTTTAGATGACATACGACGGAAGATGATCTTGGATAGCATTTTGTAGGCAGCTTTCGAAATAGTGATCGCTCTGAAGTCCTCACATTCCAAATGGACGCCATTCTTGTGAATGGGGCAGATAACCCCTTCCTTCCACTTCTCCGGTAGCTATTCGGTTTCCCAAATCCTGACTATCAACCGGTGCAGTCAGGAGACCAACTTTTCTGGGTCCATCTTCTTGAGTTCAGCTGCGATACCATCCTTATCAGCTGCTTTGTTGGTTTGAAGCTGATTAATGGCATCCTTAACTTTCCTCAGCGTGGAAGTTGGTCCTCCGCTGCACCGGCGTCGTTGTTTCCTCCATTGCCCTGGTATCTCGTGCCTACGATCTCCACGCCATTCAGGTACAGATCAAAGTGCTGCTTCCACCTTTCGATCACCTGACGTCCGTCCGTCAAGAGGCCTCCGTCCTGATCCCTGCATATTTCGGCTCGCGGCACGAAGCCGCTGCGGGATGCGTTGAGCTTCTACAAGAACTTCCGTGTTTCTTGGGAACGGCACAGCAGTTCCATTTCCTCGCACTCCGTTGTTTCCGCTTCAGTTTGTGACGTTCTACGTTCTGTCAGATCCTTTGCTGCAGCATGACCGCCCGCGCTGCGTTCTTCTCCTCGAAAACCGTTCTGCACTCTTCGTCGAATTATTCGTTACGTCGATTCCGTTCCACGTACCCGATGGTACTCTCGGCAGCGTCGTTGATGGCTGCTTTCACTGTACTCCAGCAGTCCTCTAGAGGGGCCTCATCGAGCTCGCCCTCGTCTGGCAACGCGGCCTCGAGGTTCTGTGCGTGTGCTGAGGCGGTTGTTTTAGTCGCTCTAAGTTGTATCATGGCGGTCGCCGGTACCGTACATTGTTGATGACGGAGAATTTTCGGAGCAGTTTGACTATCACTAGGTAGTGGTCGGAGTCGATGTTGGCGCCACGATAAGTCCTTACGTCGATAATGTAGAGAAGTCAACCCACGAATACACACCTATGCGCATATCACCCATCATATAAAATCTGTTCTCAGCTTGCATGTGTTGTCGCAACTCTGGTGGGTGGTATGCTATGATTAGCTCAAAAGTACATTCACATCCTGGATGTTGTCCAAATCACCTTCTGCAGCGCTACAATGCCGAACTCGCGGTCCTTTAGTAGATTCGCGAGTATTCGGATGCTACCGCAATTAAGTTGATCGGCACTTCCAAGTACATACCGAGTTTCCGTTAATTTCACCAACCACACAAACAATTGAGTAACAGTTAACTTTAAATAAACTAATGAATAAAATAACAAATAAAAATATCTGTTGTACTGCCCATATTCGCATAGTCGATGTAACCACCACTGGCAATGCCATCGTACAAGAGCTAATATATATCGCGTGTGCATATTTGTGACCAGTTTTATTCAATAGATCACAACATCTAACCCTTAGTTAGATGTCAACGTGGTATAAATCTTGAAATTTATATTTATTCATTGTTATAATTCCAAAAGCATGTTGAAAAGTACAGTGGCGCTTACATCGACTATGCGAATATGGGCAGTGTAACACAACTTCGATTTTGCTTTAAACCCTTTATCAGAACTCAGATGTGAATCAAGTTTTTTCAACCAAACCGCTTTGTTTCATTTATGGTAAGCTATTCGAAAAATGTCTCATTCTTAATTCCCGTTCTCAGCAACATCCGCTTCAAACCTTCATCCTTCTGTTTTTCCTTCTGCCTCAGATCCGTTCCTCCGAAGACCCTCGTCCATCGCGTATCACCGAAAATAAAGTAAACACAAAAATCTTGTCTTCGAGAGACTATTTATTCCGCATCCAGCAGCCCGGTTGCAACAGTTAGCTACCGTCGTCATTGCGCGCATTCGCCGCAAGTTTCTGTTCGAAAACGAAAACTCTGCGCGGATAAAAACTTGTCTTGGCCACTTTTTGCGCGACCGACCGACCGGCCACAGATATAAACACATAAATAATTTCATCATTGCGTTTACATGACCATACCGAGAGTGCCCCATTCCGCGCGTTGGCCCATGGTCTCGCGGAGTCTCGCCCGCCACTCGATCGTACGCCATCTCTATGCGATGCGATGGATGCCATGCATGCAGCCAGCAAGATGCCCGTGCATCACGAGCGAGTGCACACATTGGAATAAGTTTTATGCTGGGTGGAAAACAGAGAACATAATGCTCTCGCCGGGCATCCCAATCACACGCAGAACTCGATGTACACAGCGCAACGAGTAACTTTCACGCAGCGACCGAAAAGACAAAAGAATTTTCACGCAGATTTGTGTAACACCGGATCAACACAAAAAATGTGCTGATCCGGTGTTACACAAATCTGCGTGAAAATTCTTTTGTCTTTTTGCTCGCTGCGTGAAAGTTACTCGTGCGCTGTGTTGTTTCATTTAAGGGTGCACGACACGACGACGGCTCTTCTCTGCTCTTGCTTCGAAACTCTCGGAGATTTTCATATGGGATGCTGGAGTATCCCAGAGATTGTACCACTACAGAGAAGATGAGGTATCTCCGCCTATTTTCATGTAGTATTACCAGAAGAGTGGATGTGTTGGAATAGAGGCGTGTTGGGTGTTGAACAGATACCAATATAAAAATCAAGTTGCAGAAGCATACAAAAATCATAATCATTACATATTCAGCTTCATGACAATTTAAGCTTGTATTGGTGTTGCTAAGATGCTTCTATAAATCATGGGAGATGCTACATCAGAATCAAATACATGCTTATACGTAGTAGTAATGTTTGTGTGTCGCATAAAACTGTTCGAATCGAGCAGAAGATGAATTGGAAAACAAAACAAATAAATACTTAAATATAGCTAAATCAAACAAACTAAAGTTGTTTATCGAGTTTTGTATCGTACGTAGCACGGCAATGAGAGTAAACTGCGAGCGTCTCAGACACCGAGCCTTGTCTGCGGAACACCTACCTTTATGTTGTTGTTGGATGAACGGACGAGGCAATCAAACTCGGAAGTAGGTATCGAGTGACTTTTCAGTACTACCGAAGGAAACGCTGTTGCTGTTTCTCAAAACAAAACGCAACTGTTTCGATTCGAGTACTTGTGAACCGTGGTTGTAGTTATAGCGCCTCTTCGACGTAAGATGATTTTTGGAATAGTTGTCATATAAAAAAAATTAAGTGGTTACACTAATTTATGAATGAATTCTGGACGCCAATCACTTTTCACAAGTTGTTCTACAGTATATAGCAATGTATAAATATATTGAGCAGATACAAAATTTTAAATGAAAGAAACATGGAGGGCTTGACCATGTTTACATCCAAAGATTTGGTCTTGTTGACGTTGGTGTGTAAGACCTGCTGCCGAGGCGCGACCGGCTAGATCATCAAGCTTACTCTGCATATCAGATTTCCGTTAAGCTAAGATGGCAACGACATCAGCCAGTTCGAAGTCATTTAGGTGCTCCATAGTAATTATGCCCTACCATAGCAATCCACGATTTGGTTCACGGTCAATCGGACCTACCAGGATCTCGTCGATTACGTTAAGGAACAGTAGCGATGATAGTATACGGTACCTAAGAGAGCTCGACTGATATTTGTGATCCTAGCTACTTTATCGGCGCTGCAGTCTTGGGGAATCAAAACGACTGTTTTAGATTTGTCTAGACTAGTCAGAATTTTTCCTTTGAAGAAGACTTGAAACAGAGTCGAAACGTCGGGACAAATCTAAAACAGTCGTTTTGATTACCCAAGACTACAGCGCCGATAAAGTAGCTAGATGATAGTATACATCCTTGCCTCACTCCAGCAACTTCCCGGATGGGATCGGACAAGACGCCGTTGTGCAGTACTCTGCACGAAAATGCCCTGCATTGTGCTTCAATGAGGCCGATGATTTTCTCAGGGACACCCTTAGGCCTGAGAGCTTTTCACATATTTTCGTAGATGAGATGGTCGCTAGCTTTTTCGTAATTAATGAAAACTTGGTAGAGAAATTCTTGGAATTCATGAATTTGCTCCAAGATGATATGGAGCGTGAAGATATGATCCACACATGGGTCTACACAGGATCGTCCGGCACGGAACTCTGCTTGCTGCTGTCGGAAAGTTGCATCAACCTTCTCCTCTATTCACTTTGTAGAGAACTTCACGAGCGATACACAGTAGCATGATGCCCGCCAGTTATCCAACACAGTCAGGTCACCCTTTTTGCGTACCTTTACTGAGACGCTTTGCGTCCAGTCGGCCAGAAATGTCGCGGTTCCCCATATGTTGCAGAATAATATATGCAGCAGTTGTGCTGATACTAAGGGTTCAGCTTTGAGCATCTTAGCTGATATGCGATCGACCCCTGGGGCCCTGTTTGATTTCATGCTACGGATGCTCTATCTCCTGCATTGATGGAGCTTCAGTGTTGACACGGGTAATGCGTCGAACCCTTGGCGGAACATGCTGAGGTGTTGATGGCGTGGCCGACACTTGGAAAAAGTTTCCAAGAACCAGCGTTTCAATAGTAAGAAATCAAAGCTTGTTTTTCTCAGAGATGGCGCCACCACATTAAAAGTAAAATCATTTTTCTTGTATGGACAAATCGTTGGCTTGCACTCGTTCCGCATCGCAGCGATTTGTGCCTTGGGGCAAAAAGTTGCAAATTAGAAAAAAAAAACATTATCCCTACGCGTTTCTTCTGGATTCATTGCAGTAACAGAGAATAGTAGGAAATCAAAGCTTGTTTTTCTCAGAGATGGCGCCACCACATTAAAAGTAAAATCATTTTTCTTGTATGGACAAATCGTTGGCTTGCACTCGTTTCGCATCGCAGCGATTTGTGCCTTGGGTCAAAAAGTTGCAAATTAGAAAAAAAATCATTATCCCTACACGTTTCTTCTGGATTCATTGCAGTAACAGAGAATTGATTACATCACCATACAAATTTCAAGTTGTTTACTTCTTTTTTTCTGACTGGCATTTTCCACCCGTGTTGCGCATGATAGGTGCCAGGCGGCGCCGCTGTATATGTGAAAAACACATGGAACACGAGCGCCGTCTATGATTCCGAAGCGCAAACTTTTCTGCTTGTTTACACTGTTATCACGTTTACCGCATTTATCAGAAAAGCGCCACTACCGGCACTTTAGCATAAGCGCAGCTGCTTACTTCCTATTGGTCAGCCAGTCGATCAGTAACTGTCCAGACGTATCTTTCGCGGGTATCGTAGCATCATCTTAGTCCCACTAAGGCGACGTTAAACATCGTAGAGCGGACGAATGTCGCCGGTGTTTGCGGCTTTCTCGCCTTCGTCGGCTAGGGAGTCCGCTCACGCTCTTTTGTCCCGTCTACAGTGATAGACATTCATTTAGCCGAGGCTAAAAAATTTTCAAAAAAATGCCAGGAAACTCATACAAAAGATTTTATGATAAAACTTTTTTATCGTAGTGATAGTATATCTAGTACTGTTTTATAAAAATGTGATACATCACACTTACATATACACTGAAACAAAAACGAGGGTAAAAACCCTTCAAATGTCATTTTTTGCCTAGACATTCGTTTAGTCGAATTGTACAATTTTTAGAATTCCATAATAAAAAACTATCAAATTTCGAAAAATATCTAACAAAGTCATTTTTTATGGTGATCTACATTATAGATCGACTTGTAAATCATGAATTAGATCGTTTTTGGAAGTGTTGCCATATTAATTTTGCATGCATCTCATATAAATATGTCATAATATTGTAAATGTTTCCAAATTGAGATTTGATGTAGTTATTTTTATCGGAAGTGTTTCAAAAGAATCTAATGAAAGTTTCATGACCAAAACAGGTTGAAAATTTACGAAAAACAATGCGTTTAACAGAAAAAAATAACGCAAACCATCAAAAAATCACGTATTTAAGTGTTGTTTTGATGAAATATGATGGTTTCACTTGCATAAACCACAGCGTTTACTACTATTACGTCTTCTAATAGCTCCCAATATTTTCTAGACTGTATTCTGGCTGAAATAACACACATTGGACGGCTCATATTTCGAGAAATGGCACCGAAAGTATTAAAATTTCTAGCATGAACTACTTGTTTCATAATTTAGACATTATTTTCAAATAAATTATGTCAAAAATGAATGTGGTTCACAACTAGGACTCATTTATCATATATTTCTTCACATTGAATGAAATAAGCCAATTGTTTGACCATATCTTGCATTTTTGTATGAGCATCTGCTTTTGCATAAACAGGGTACAAAAAATCTGACACTTCTTGCAGTTCTTTCACTTTGCAGTCTTCTAACTCATTTAGTAATGCTAGTATCAAACAGGTATACTCCACAGGCATTAGGGCACGTCTTTATTTCAATGCAGAACTATTTATTTTAGCTTTTATCAATCCCATTTTGAAGTTTAATCAACCAAAAACCAATATACTTATTTTTTCATGACATTTTATGCAATAATTTCAACATTTCTAACAATAATTCTGTGCCTCATTTTCGAAACTGCTAATCTAGCTTACGTTTGAGTGTTTACAGAAATCATTTTTCTTAAATAAATTTGTTTATCGTCGCTTCTCCTTATCGCGACATTCTTTTACAATATTTCTCTGAATTTCATAAATAAATAAACTTTTAAGGTCAATTATCTTGCTAACACGTCATAAACTAAATGCCTTGGAGTATATCCTCGAAATATACTCAAGAAATTGCCAAAAATCTATTGAAACCCAATTTTTCATTTACCTCGGCTAAACGAATGTCTAGGCAAAAAATGACATTTGAAGGGTTTTTACCCTCGGTTTTGTTTCAGTGTATATGTAAGTTTAATGTATCACATTTTTATAAAACAGTACTAGATATACTATCACTACGATAAAAAAGTTTTATCATAAAATCTTTTGTATGAGTTTCCTGACACTTTTTTTGGTCTCGGCTAAACGAATGTCTATCACTGTACATGAGCGTTTCACTTCCTTCTCGAGAGGTGAATAGCGCTGGCGGGCTACGGCTTTGGCTCCTCGTGTTTTGGTCGCTCTATCGCGGCTTTGCCATTCCTTCGCCCCTCTATTTTCCGTCTGGTATCTGCGATCCACTGCTTTTTACGGGTTCACAGCTTACCCAAATTATTCTCGCCGGTGACGATGAAGGCGTTCTTGATGGCGCTTCATTGATCTTCTACGCTTCCACCTTCTGGAATATCCGCAGCACAGTTCTCTAGCTCCTCGACGACGTAGTACCTTTTCACCGCAGCGTCTTCCGGCATCCGATTTTCTCCTCCTTTCGATAGTTCTCAGCAATGCGCAGCCGGATCTCACTGATTAGGGGATGATGATCAGATGTAACGTCGGCGCTACGTTTGTTCCGCACATCAAGAAGGCTCCGTTTTCATTTTCGGCTGATGCAGATGTGGTCGATTTGATTTTCCGTGACGCTATCACGGGAAATCCATGTCACTTTGTGCACTGGTCGATGAGGAAAAAGCGATCCCCCAATCACCATGTCATTGTTGCCACAAAACTTTGCAATTAGCTCTCCGTTTTCGCTCATTTCTCCGAAACCATGGCGTCCCATGACGTGCTCATAGTCCGAGTTGTCTGAACCAACCTTCGCGTTGAAGTCGCCCATGAGGATCTTGATATCACCTTTCGGAATCTTGTCCACGACAGCGTTCAGTTGACTGTAAAAGTTCTCTTTGTCTTGCAATTCCGCAGCATCGGTTGGCGCGTAACATTGGATCATGGTAAGGTTTCGAACCCGTGTTCTGAATCTGGCTACAATTATCCTCTCATTAATAGGTTCCCACTTCATGAGCACAGCGTGGGCATGAGCGCTGAGGTGGAAACCATCTCCACGGTGGCGAGGAGCGTGTTCACCTCGTAGGCCAGAGTATAGCCGAATTTGACGCGACGCCAATCTGTGTTCTCTAAAGTTCGGCCATCGGACTTGGCTCAGTCCTGGGATCGCTAGCTTTATACGGCATGCCTCATTAGCTAGTACATAGTGCCAGTTTACCCTGCTGGGCTAGGGTTAAAACATTCCAAGTTCCAAATCTTGTCCGTTGTTTCGTGCTAAATGTCGTTGCCGATAAATCAGTTCGTAATTTTTTATCTTTCTGTAACGGTTTTTGGGTTTCGAGAACTTAGGTTGTTGACCTAAGGTCCCCAATCCATCGTAGTTGGGCTGCCTTCCTAGGTATAGCATCCGGTGGTAGAGCATTTCAGCCGCTGGATGATAAAACAATGCACATAGGTATTACTACAAGAAGCTATCATTTTTGCTATGAAATAAATTTTGACCTTAGTCTCTTGTGACACGTTCCAACATTACTTTAATCTACCCTTGACTACACGATCATCAAGTGGCAACATTATAATCGCATGTCGCTGTTAAGCTAAATCACGTCACGACATACGTCCTCCACATCGAAAGATGTGCTCATCCATCCCGTCAAAAACCAAAGTGTAATAATGATGGGGTGCATTGAATTTCCGTTTTGCTATGCTGGTTTGTCACCAGCCGAATCGGACAAATCCAGAAACCAACACAGAAATCCCCTCGCCGCGATTGAACATAAAAGCATAAAAGCAACAGTAGACGCGCGCAACACGAAACACGATGCTTATCTCACTAACTAGCCAAAATGACAAATAATAACAGTCAGCAGGACTATTCCGATGATGGTCGGTGGCCGGAAAATATTGTCGACACATGTATCCGTTTTTCTAGTCAAGCGTTGCAGAGGGGGAGTGAGCCGTCCTTATCAGATGGGTACATATTTTCGCTATGCTTTATGCTTTAATGAAGGTGAATAATGAAATCATCGAGTGTGAGGTCGGCGTCGTGATTTGCTGCTTCTGCCACTGATTTTGACTGAATCGTTGTTGGTTCCAGAAGCTGGTGGGGTGAAGGGGTGTACTGTTGAAAGGGGGCGAAATTTATTAGCTAGATGTGTTGGGCGTTTAACGGGTGCTGCTGGTAATCAATAAGGGGTGAGCTCAACAACTTAATTTTCTATCCGGCAACCGAGACGAAGTTCTCTTTTGAGTATGATATTGAGGAAGGATAAGATTTCACGGTTTAGTAAATATAAAAAGCATATAGTATACAGCCGGGTCTCCTATTAGACGCTGCCACCCACTTAACGCCCACCGCGTATTCCAGGTTGTCTTCTATCTAACCAACTTAGTTCTTTTTTGTATGTGATGAGTCTATAATAAGCACTAACTGATTTGGGATTTTTCGATTGGAACTGGATGTTATTGCGTAGAAAAGGCTATCTCAGTTTTAATTTACTGACGATTTATTTTATTCTACCTGACGTTTCAGCCATGGGTTTTGTAAAAGGCCAAAACCCATGGCCGAAACGTCGGGAAGATTAAAATAAATCGTCAGTCAATTAAGACTGAGATAGCCGTTTCTACGCAGTAAGCACTAACTGCGCTGAAAAAATCAGCTCAATTGGATGCAAGACAGCCGAGAAACTGTGTCTAATAGGAGACTCGTCTGCAATTATAAAAAATGACAAAAGTATGCTGCGTGTGCTTCAGAACAATTGTTAAACAAAATAATTGAACACAATGTTCAAAAATATTCAATCTTAATTGTCGTTGCTCGTGAATGTACCGGGGAGCTAAGCTCCTATATGGATTAGATAGGATTGTAAGAAGGTAAGTAAGAAGGCACGGTAAAGGCTGGGTTTGCTGCGCAATTCAGATCCCATTGTGATCCACTAGCCTCTGCCCAGCAACTCCTATCCCTACCTCCACGCGGTACCGGCCGGAAACTATGAGCAACCTTAGGGAAGATCAGGTAACCAACCCCTGTGGGACCTTTGGTCGTAGGCTGACAGGGAAGGGGGGGGGGTTTGCTTCGGCAAACCTGCACGTCTGTTCTCCAGGAGGAGCGGCTCACAACAGCGTCTGATCCCCATGTTAGAGGCGGCTGATCTACGTCCGAGTGCCAGGGAAGGACTCTAAGCTCAACTGTGCACTATGGTCCTCCGGAAAGTAGGGGGTTGGTGTCAGGCCCTACGAGCCAGCCGTAAAAAACCATTGTAACGGAAAATCAGCAACAGAATAATACGAACCGAGACCAACGGCAACGACCCCAGCGAACAAAAAGGACTTGCGATTGGAAACTCGGTACGTGGAACTGCCGATCTCTCAACTTCATTGGGAGCACCCGCATACTCGCCGATCTACTGAAGGACCGCGGGTTCGGCATCGTAGCGCTGCAGGAGGTGTGTTGGACAGGATCCATGGTGCGAACGTTTAGAGGTAATCATACCATCTACCAGAGCTGCGGCAACACACGCGAGCTGGGAACAGCTTTCATCGTGATGGGTGATATGCAGAGGCGCGTGATCGGTTGGTGGCCGATCGACGAAAGAATGTGCAGGTTGAGGATCAAGGGCCGATTCTTCAACTTCAGCATAATAAACGTGCACAGCCCACACTCCGGAAGTACTGATGATGACAAGGACGCATTTTACGCGCAGCTCGAACGCGAGTACGACCGCTGCCCAAGCCACGACGTCAGGATCATCATAGGAGATTTGAACGCTCAGGTAGGCCAGGAGGAGGAATTCAGACCGACGATTGGTAAGTTTAGCGCCCACCAGCAAACGAACGAAAACGGCCTACGACTCATTGATTTCGCCGCCTCCAAAAATATGGCCATACGTAGCACCTTTTTCCAACACAGCCTCCCTTATCGTTACACCTGGAGATCACCACAGCAGACGGAATCTCAAATCGACCACGTTCTGATTGACGGACGGCACTTCTCCGAAATTATCGACGTCAGAACCTATCGTGGCGCCAACATCGACTCCGACCACTATCTGGTGATGGTCAAACTGCGCCCAAAACTCTCCGTCATCAACAATGTACGGTACCGGCGACCACCACGGTACAACCTAGAGCGACTGAAGCAACCGGATGTCGCCTCAGCATACGCGCAGAATCTCGAGTCCGCGTTGCCAGACGAGGGCGAGCGCGATCAGGCCCCTCTAGAGGACTGCTGGAGTACAGTGAAAGCAGCCATCAACGACGCAGCCGAGAGCACCATCGGGTACGTGGAACGGAATCGACGAAACGAATGGTTCGACGAAGAGTGCAAAACGGTTTTGGAGGAGAAGAACGCAGCGAGGGCGGTAATGCTGCAGCAAGGGACTCGACAGAACGTGGAACGTTACAAACAGAAGCGGAAACAGCAGACCCGCCTCTTTCGGGAGAAAAAGTGCCGCCTGGAAGAAGCGGAGTGTGAAGAAATGGAACTGCTGTGCCGTTCCCAAGAAACACGGAAGTTCTATCAGAAACTCAACGCATCCCGCAACGGCTTCGTGCCGCGAGCCGAAATATGCAGGGATAAAGACGGAGGCCTCTTGACGGACGGACGTGAGGTGATCGAAAGGTGGAAGCAGCACTTCGATCAGCACCTGAACGGCGTGGAGAGCGTAGGCACGGGAGCCCACGGCAACGGAGGAAATGACGACGCTAATGCAGCGGAGGACGGAAATGAACCAACTCCCACGCTGAGGGAAGTTAAGGATGCCATTCACCAGCTCAAAACCAACAAAGCAGCTGGTAAGGATGGTATCGCAGCTGAACTCATCAAGATGGGCCCAGAAAAGTTGGCCACCTGTCTGCATCGGCTGATAGTCAGGATCTGGGAAACCGAACAGCTACCGGAGGAGTGGAAGGAAGGGGTAATCTGCCCCATTCACAAGAAAGGCGACTATTTGGAATGTGAGAACTTCAGGGCGATCACTATTTTGAATGCTGCCTACAAAGTGCTATCCCAGATCATCTTCCGTCGTCTGTCACCTAAAACAAATGAGTTCGTGGGAAGTTATCAAGCCGGCTTCATCGACGGCCGGTCGACAACGGACCAGATCTTTACCGTACGGCAAATCCTCCAGAAATGCCGTGAATACCAGGTCCCAACGCACCACCTGTTCATCGACTTCAAAGCGGCATACGATAGTATCGACCGCGCAGAGCTATGGAGAATCATGGACGAAAACGGCTTTCCTGGGAAGCTGACTAGACTGATTAAAGCAACGATGGACGGTGTGCAAAACTGCGTAAGGGTTTCGGGTGAACTATCCAGTTCATTCGTATCTCGCCGGGGACTGCGACAAGGTGACGGACTCTCATGTCTACTCTTCAACATCGCGCTGGAAGGTGTGATGCGACGAGCCGGGCTCAACAGCCGGGGAACGATTTTCACAAAATCCGGCCAATTTGTGTGCTTTGCGGACGACATGGACATTATCGCTAGAACATTTGGAACGGTGGCAGAACTGTACACCCGCCTGAAACGCGAAGCAGCAAAGGTCGGACTGGTGGTGAATGCCTCAAAAACAAAGTACATGCTGGTAGGCGGAACCGAACACGACCGGATCCGTCTGGGTAGTAATGTTACGATAGACGGGGATACTTTCGAGGTGGTGGAGGAATTCGTCTACCTCGGATCCTTACTGACGGCTGACAACAACGTGAGCCGTGAAATTCGGAGGCGCATCATCAGCGGAAGTCGGGCCTACTATGGGCTCCAGAAGAAACTGCGGTCGAAAAAGATTCACCCACGCACCAAATGCACCATGTACAAAACGTTAATAAGACCGGTAATCCTCTACGGGCACGAGACATGGACCATGCTCGAGGAGGACCTACAAGCACTCGGAGTTTTCGAGCGACGCGTGCTAAGAACGATCTTCGGCGGTGTGCAGGAGAACGGTGTGTGGCGGAGAAGGATGAACCACGAGCTCGCTGCACTTTACGGCGAACCCAGCATCCAGAAGGTGGCCAAAGCCGGAAGGATACGGTGGGCAGGGCATGTTGCAAGAATGCCGGACAACAACCCTGCAAAGCTGGTGTTTGCAACGGATCCGGTTGGCACAAGAAGGCGTGGAGCGCAGAGAGCACGATGGGCGGACCAGGTGGAGCGTGACTTGGCGAGCATTGGGCGTGACCGAGGATGGAGAGCGGCAGCCACAAACCGAGTATTGTGGCGTACTATTGTTGATTATGTCTTGTCTTAATGATGTGGAACAAATATATGTATGTAAGGATTGTAAGAACTGATTTGAAAAGTAATCTTTGTAGCAATTAATAATATAACTCACAAACGAGTGACCCAATAAGCATAATTTTAATATTGTCCAATTCGTTTTCAGGGTGCCTTCATGCATTATGTAAGAAAAGTTACGAAAATCAACTAAAAATACCTAAAAATGCCTTGACCACTCCTAGTTATCAATCCCCATATGGCCCCAGATGCAAAGGCGTGGGTATCCAGCATCACCATGCTTGGGGTGACGGGTTAGTTTCCCGGTTGGTTCAGAAACTTTTTTCGTAAAGAAAATTTTCTTGATTTCCTTAGGCATAGAGTATCTTCGTATTACCGTATCATACCAATTTAAATTCGATTCATCTGGATTACTTTGGACCTTGTACTTTCAACTCGGCAATGTAGCTAATAGAAATAACGCACAGTTCTCAATCAGAGGAGCAAGGTTCGATTAACAAATTTTACAATTTAGCAATTTCTTTTTTTATTTTAAAATCTTGAGTTGTATATCGTCACACTCAATCGTAGTAAAGATTATGCACAATTATATGTTTAGATGCAGAACTCGTTACTCATGTTGGATGGAATCGCTCTAATCGGTTATATGGTTCTATATGGCCACTTTTGTCGCTGTGGTCGTCGCCATTGGTATCGGTTCGCATTCTTCTCTTGTTGATTTTCCGGTGTGCCGTTCACAGGAAACACGCAAGTTCTACCAGAAGCTCAACGCATCCCGCAAAGGCTACGTGCCGAAAGCCGAAATCTGCAGGGATAAGGACGGGAGCCTCCTGACGGACAAACGTGAGGTGATCGAAAGGTGGAAGCAGCACTTCGATGAGCACCTGAATGGCGAAGAGAATGTAGGCACGGAGGACCAAGGCAGCGGAGGAAATGACTATGTTGGTGCAGCAGAGGACGGGAACGAACCAACTCCCACGCTGAGAGAAGTTAAGGATGCCATCCACCAGCTCAAAAACAACAAAGCGGCTGGTAAGGACGGTATCGCAGCGGAACTCATCAAGATGGGCCCGGAAAAGTTGGCCACCTGTCTGCACCAGTTAGTTGTCAAGATCTGGGAAACCGAACAGCTACCGGAGGAGTGGAAGGAAGGGATAATCTGTCCCATCCACAAGAAAGGCGACAAGTTAATGTGTGAGAACTTTCGAGCGATCACCATTTTGAATGCCGCCTACAAAGTGCTATCCCAGATCATCTTCCGTCGTCTTTCACCTAAAGTAAATGAGTTCGTGGGAAGTTACCAAGCCGGTTTCGTCGACGGCCGGTCGACAACGGACCAGATCTTCACCGTACGGCAAAAAATGGCCACTTTTGTATTCATGTATTCCAAAACTGCACAAATTTCCCAAATGGATGAGAACGTGCCTCTGGAGCCGACCTACTGATGTATGTATATTAGACTGAGTAAAAGAAAGATTTTTTGGAACAAAGCTTTATCGATTCATTTTAGCGTCCGAATAAACTGTGCAAAATTTGGGAGCAATTAGTTTCGTCCTCTTATTCCGCATTGCGGTTTGTATAAAAAAAATGTATGGAAAAACGCATTTTTCTCATTAGTTGATTTTTTTTTGTCTATGACCATATAAATTATGACTTAAAAGATAGCGTAGGATACCCCAAATAACTTTGCTGAAGACTGCAAATTGTTCTTGATAATATAGGCCAAAATTTGAAATTTTATTACACGTTAAATGTTACGCACTGTTATTGGGCAAATCTGGCTGAGACATCGATTTTTGTGAATCGAATCGGATCAGCAGAATCGATTCACCGATTTAATCAAATGCTTTGAATCGATGTTTTCACATCGATTCGATATTATAAAATGGTTAGGTTAGGTGTCTTTATTAGAGAGATTTTCAGCCCGAGGCTGATTCATCTCTAATATATTATAAAATATCACAAAACTATAAAATGATTCGTTTGCTGCATGTAATTCAAGTTCATGTTATGTTTTATTTGTCTAAATAAATTCAATATCAAAATTTGATATTGCATATCGAAAAACTTCGCGACACTGATTCGAAAATAGATATAACGTTAAGACAAAAAAATAAAAAAATAAATTTGATATTTTTGAAACGGAAAAGAAATCCTAAGATCCTGGGATTCTCCAGAACTCTGAGAAGTATTCCCATATAGTACTGAGATAAATTTCCTGCTAGAGAAATTCCTCCAGAATCTTTGAAGATACTCTTTCAGAATTCTGAAAGGAGTTCCTCTTGAATTATGAGAGAGATTTCTTCAGAATGTTGAAAATGATTACACCAGAATCTGAGCGAAGGATTTTCCTGGAATGCTGAGAGAGATTACTCCATATCTATGAGACGGATTGTCTCAGATTCAAGATAGGAATTCTCCCAGAATCCTATGATAGCTTGTCACAGAAGAGGGATTATCCCAGAACCCTGAATAGGATTATGCCAGATTACTAAGATTAATTCTCCCAGAATCCTGGGAGGAATTTCAAGAGCGGTTTTCACATTTTTGAGATGAATTCATCTAGAATACTGAGAGATTCTCATAAAAAAAAAAGATTTTCGGAATTCTAAAATGAATTCCCCAAGAAACTTAAAAGAAATGACCCAGAATTCTGAAAAGGGTAGCTTAGAACCCTAAGACGGATCACTTCAGAATCCTGAGAAAGGTTTTCTCAAAATACTGGGCGGGATTGCCAAAGAAATCTGAAATATACTCTCACAGAATTCTAGGAGATAGGATTCTCCCAGAATCCTGAGAAGAATTCCTCCAGAATCCTTTTAAGTATTCTCCCAGAAATGTCTTTAGAATGCTGAGAATAATACTGCCAGAATCCCAAAATGTATTCCCCAGAATTCTACGGGTGATTCTTAAGAGAAATATATCTAGCAACCTAAATACGGATTTTCCCGAAAATTTGATAAGGATTCTCCCTGGAATGGATTACAAAAAAATTAGAATGGACATCCCCAGCATTCTGAGAGGTATTCCCACATAAAACAGACAAATTACCGCAGATTCCTGAATGACATTCCCCCAGATTCTTTGAAAGGACTCCCCTAAACTCCTGAAAGGGATAGTCCCAGAACTCTGAGACTGATTCCTCTAGATCTAGACTACTTTAAATCATTACACCAGAATCTCAAGTGAATCTTCCTATAATCTTGTCAGGGATTTTCCCTGGTTACTAAGAGGGACTCTCCCAGAATCCTGAAGAAAACAGAATTCTACTGGGATTCTCGTAGAATGCTGAGAAGGATTTCTTACGAACCCTAAGAGGAATCACAAAATCTATGCGAGGGATTCTCCAAGATCCAAATTTCTCTCGAGAATGCTGCCCAGAATTTCGTGAAAGATTGTTCAATAATTAAGAAAGAGAGTGCCCTGGAATCTTGCAAAACATAGCCCCAGAATCCCAAGGATTTCTCCAGAATCATGAGACAAATTCCCCAAAATCTTGAAAGAAATTTCCCCATATCCTGACGGGCCCAATTTGCAGAGAACCTTGGGAAGAGTACCGGCAGAATATTTGGTGGTATTCCCCCAGAATATTGAAAGAATCTAACGCAGATTCCTGAGAAGGATTGCACTAGAACCTGTGTTGGATTCCCAGAATCCCAAGAAATATTCCCCCAGAATTCTGAGATGAATTCCGCCACAATTTAATGAGTGCTGAGTATGATTCTCCAAGAAGTCTGAGAGGAGTTTCTGAGAATGCTGAGAAAGATTTTTTCAGAATTCTGAGTGGGATCCTGAGTGATGGTCTCCAGAATCCTTGTTCGAATCAACCCTGATCATCCAAAAATTTCTTTGAAACCTAAAAGGCATTTCACCCATGGTAGGGAACCCTGGTGCCTCAAAATCCTGAAATGAATTCCCTTAGAATCCGGAGATTTCCTAGATTTATCACACCAGCATCCTGAGAGACCTTATCCCAGAAAAGAAAGAAAAACTATTCAAATAAGAATTCTCCCTGAATTCTATTAAGGATTTCTGTGGAATCCTGGGAGAGATTACTCCAGTTTTCTGAGATGAATTCTCTCAGAATCTTTAGAGTAATTCTTTCAGAGTCCTGAGGGATTTCCTCAGATTCCTTATATGGATTGTCCCTGAATCCTGTGACGGATTGCCGCAGAATCCTGAGAGATTTCCTCTGGATTCTCCCAGAATGCTTAGACGGATATCCCAAGAACTCACTGGCGGATTCTTCCAGAATCCTGAGAGGGATACTCCTAACATCCTCAGAGAAATTCTCCCGCAGTATTGAAAGACATCCCATTAGAATCCTGAAAGAGATTGCCCCAGAACCCTGAGAGGGATCCTCCATATTATTAAGAGAAATTCATCTAGAATCCTGAGAGGGATTCTCAAAAAAAAAATGTCCGTGATCCAGAGATGGGCTGACCTAGAATCCTGAGAAGAATGCGCTAGAATCCTGAAAGGGACTCTCTATACCATAAGAAGGATTCCTGCAGAATCCTGAGAAAGATTCACTTAGACTCCTGAGAGGGATTGCCCAAGAAGCTTGAGATATACAGGTATACCTCGATTTAGTGGATCGTAGATTATATAGACCCTCGATTGTGTGTACTTCGATTTAATGTACATTTTTTGATGGTTAATTTCTACAGTGGATTCTAAAAAAAACTTAATATTTTTGAATCGCAAGAAAAATCGAATGTAAAAAATCGATTCGGTCAATTTCGTGGGGCTTCAACATCGATTTAAAAAATCGATTATTCGGAACAAAAACATCGATGTTCCGAACATCGATTCAAAATTGCCCAACGCTATTACGCACTATCGGACGATCTGTATGTTATAACTTTTTTCATAAGCGTCGGCACGCTTTACGGTCTTCGACAAAGTTTTTCGACATATTTGAGTCTATATTTCAACGCCATTGTTAAGGGACTGTTCATAAACCACGTAGACCAAAACTTGGCCACCCCATCCCCCCTCGTAGACTTTTGTCCATACAAAAATGTTGAAATTGATCCTCAAAATTCCTTGAGAAATCCCGGAAAAAATCACCTGAAGTGAGCTTCGTGGCCGAGCGGTTAGCGGCGTCAGTCGTTTAGGTGTCTCGTAAGCCTCGGAGTGTGGGTTCGATTCCCGCCCCAGTCGGAGAAAACTTTTCGTCGAACGGAAATTTCTCCACTGGGCCACTGGGTGTTCTATATGTTGTCCGTTATCAAATGTTTGTAATGTTCAGTCTGTAGAGGCCGCAAGGTCGAAGACGGTGTGATTGTCTTTTTAAGTCAAAGAAGGAATTTCTGAAAAAATCCTGGAAGGAGTACCTAGAGGAAACTTTTAGTAATCTAGAGAAATTTTTGAAAGAATTTTGAAAGAATCTGGATATTCCTGAAGTAATCTAAGTAGGTATTCCGTAAATTTTTCAAAAAAAAAATCTTTGAAAATTCTCGGGAATACTTCCTGGAGGAATCCTAGCAAGAGCTCTTGCTCTTGCACAAATCGAATCTCTGAAGAGTCTCCTAGAATAACCCTAGAGGGTATTTCAGAAGGAATGTTGAATAAACCTCTCAAAGAATCTCATCATAAACTCCCGAGGAACCCCATAAGAAGTTTATGGATAAGTCTTGGGACTATAATAATATAATATAATAATCCATTTATTTATCATTTGATAATTTACAATAAAACATAAATTCATCTTATTATCTAAACACATACAAACTAATTCATCTTCTTCGAACATTAATAAATCTTGTTGTCTAAATCGTTCTTTAATCCACCTCACACAGTTTCTCTTGAATTCAGGAACACTTCTCATAGTTCTTATTTCAATTGGCAATTCATTAAATATTCTTATTCCACTAAAATAAATTGATTTTTGCGTACTTGTCATAGTAAATGGCACAACACGTAAATCATCACTTCGTCTAGTTGAATAATTATGTATGTTTCGTCCACGCAAAATAATATTTGACTAACCACAAAGGATTTCTTGCATAGGAATATCTCTAAGGATTTCTAGAAGAATCTTCGGCGAATTTTATGAAAATATGATTTTTAACAAGTACCTACGACTAGTCGAGTTTTTTTTTCAGTTTATGTTCATTTCAGCGCTTTCATTTTTTTTTACATTTTACCTACTTTTCGTAACCTTTTCCAACGATAGTTTCGAACTACTTGGGCACCCGCGTCAATTCCCGGCACCTCGCAGCAAAACAAGTCAAAATATCACTTGCCGCATATTTTTCAAACGCACTTTCAAAGGTAATCATCTTCCGCAATATTTTCGCAACGGGATTCATAGTCAATGAGCCACACTTTTACGCTGAAGCCGCATAAGTGCTCAAAAAAACTATTACACGCATACGAGTGCACTTCGGCAGCACAAAGATGGGTGCCGAAGTGATTTCCCATTTGATTTCGCTGGAAGTTCGGCACTGGTGCCGAGAATTGGCGAAGGACTAGATGCAGTAAACTCGTTTAAAATCAACTTTCCGACAGAAAATCTTCACAACAATCACTGTTAACGCAATAATGTATCTGATTCAGCTGGAAGAAGTGAACGAAAATGGTCGTTTCGTTGTGAATTTAGGTAACGCACAATTTTGTTTACCTGTAGTGCCCTATACACAGCCGACCTGAAAACGAACTAATCCATGCAAAAATCATGCTGACCGGTTCATTTATTCATGAGTTATACTGCCTCAACGGAACTTGACTCATTTTTATATATAGAGATTTGGGGACGAGGGCCAGTATGGAAATTGGTAAACGTGAAGGTATACTCTGAATATATTCAGCAAGATTTATTCTGGAAGTCCAGTTTTTGATTTAGAAACCATCTTGAGCATGCCTCATCTCGAACTTCTTTGCACGCTGTTCTGCCTGATCAATGGAAACAACGCTGTCGAAGTACATATGTAAACTTCAATGTTATCAGCCTTCTGTATTCCGTTGGGTGCTTTTAAATAGCTTTCGGAAGACTCCCATGCACTCTTATGCAAGACATAGCTTAATTGGATAGGTAAGTACCTCGCTCCAAAAATGGCGCAGTCTATCATGAACATCACCAAATAAAAACCGTTCTGCTTGGGGATTCTCTGGGTGAATGCCGTTAACTGTAGCTGTTGTATCCTGAACTAATCATACTTAATCTGGTTTCTTTGGATTCACGGTAAGTACCGAACATTGTGTCGTTCTGAAGCTCCCGGGTTTTGTGGCAGTACTGCTTTTCGATCTTCACAATCGTGTGCTACATGCAACAGCCGTGAGTAGCGCCCGAAACCGCAATTGAATAAAGTTTTAGCATGGTATTATCTTCTACAAAATTGTTTCTAAGGGGCGATTTCTTCACCCTGGCTTAACCGTTAAGCCAGGTTTAACTGTATGGGTAAGCCTGGCTTACCGGTTAAGCCGAGGTGAAGAAATCGGCCCTAAGAGTATCAACTGCTATTTTCTTTTTTTAATTTTGAGCTAAATCGAGCACTACAAATCGACGTACTGGATGAGAGATTTGAGGTTATGCAAATTATTATATGTTAGGACGTCACCATACAAACTTCAACTCATTTGCGCCAGATCAGTTTTTAGCCGATTGACCTCGATTTTTCACAGGTAGTTCAACTCACCCAAGGGCACAATTCTAGGGGATGCCCTAGGCATTTATATAATTGGACCAGTCTAGTCTGTTGGTATAATCGATTGCAAAAATGAAGAAGCATGCCCTCTACGGTGTATGAAGATCACAAGAGGAATCCCTTGGTGGAACTCTGATCTGGCGAAACTCAAGAAACAATGTAGAAAGAGTTGGAACAGACGACGTTCGGCTAGTTCGGAGGCCTTGGGGTCGGCTCGCAAGGCCTACAGGAAAGCTCTACGGTCTGCTGAACGATCCGGCTCGAAACAACCTTTGTACAAATGTTTCCAGCTTGAGTGAAGTCAGCCGGTTAAATAAAATCCTTGCGAAATCTAAGGATTTCCGAATGAACGAACTTCGTTTGCCAAATGCCGATCTGACTTCCTCTGATGAGGAAGTTTTGGAATGCTTATTCAGCACACACTTCCCTGGATGTGTGGATATTAAATCTTCGGATAAACCTGATGTCTTTTCTTGTAGTTACGATTTCCTGGCTTCGGCTCGGAGTATTGTTACTATTGAATCGATCGAGTGGGTACTTAATAGCTTTGCTCCTTTCAAATCTCCTGTGGCAGATGGGATTTATCCTATTTTGCTTCAGAAGGGATTTCTTTATTTCAAACATGTTTTGAAAAAAAAAATACTTGTTTGCAGTTTTGCTACAGGGTATATTCCCAAATCTTGGCGGGATATTACTGTGAAGTTTATTCCGAAATGGGTCGTGCGTCGTATGAAGAAGCAAAGAGTTTCAGACCTATCAGTTTGACCTCTTTTCTCCTGAAATGCTTAGAAAGCATTGTGGATCATCACATCCGTGATGTTCATCTGGCCAACGTGCCTCTTCATGTGAACCAACATGCCTACCAATCTGGTACAAGGTTGTTTACGATATCGAGAAAGCATTCGCTCAAAAGCAATCTTGTTCTGGGCATTTTCTTAGATATCTAGGGTGCCTTTGACAATGTGCCTTTCGATGATATATTGGAAGCCGCACGGAGTCATGGTATATCTCCAATGATTTCCAATTGAATTCATCAAATGCTCAAAAACTGATATCTCTTCTCGACATTGCGTCTAGCAGGGATTAGGAAATTGAGTGTTTGTGGATGCCCCCAAGGAGCGATTTGTAGTTAGCCTCGATTTAGCCTCGGTTTTTAATTTGCTGTTGTAGGGTTTTTCGAGGCTAACTACAAATCGACCGAGGCTAAGGTTTTGGTGCCTTCTATCAAAAAACCGATTGTCGCATCGGAAAGATCGCTTGATTTCCAAGCGGAATACTCCAAAAAACTTTTGCATTTGCCCTTTAATTGCCATTTCTAGAGCAAAAACAAATTTCCCCATAGCAACTCGCATGAAACCACCGATGCACTTTCCGAGGCTAACTACAAATCAACCGAGGCTAACGTTTTAGTGCCTTCTATCGAAAACCCGATCGCCGTATTCGAAAGATTGCGTGATTTCCAAGTGGAATGCCTATAAAAACTTGTAGGTTTGCTGCAGAAATCACCATTTTACGAGCAAAACAGATTTGCTCATACCGATTCACAGGTGCGCCCTCAGATGCACTTTTCGAGGCTAACTACAAATCAACCGAGGCTGAAGATTTGGTGCGTTTCATCGGCAAACACAGCATTGCATTAGAAAGAAAGGATTATTTCCAAGCGAAAAACATATAGTAACTTCAAATTTTCACATAAAATTGTCAAACAAAAAGCAAAAACAAACTTGACCATATAAACTTGCATGCAAGTTTCGAGGCTCATTTCATTTACCCCGAATAAGCGGCACAAAATCACCGAGGCTCAGGTTTTGGCTAAGTGATCGGTTCAATTTAGCACCCATAATGGTAGATGGGATCCATATGAAGCGATTGAGCCCTAGAGATTGAAAATCCATTGTGGTTTACTCAATTTTTTCACAAAAAAACGTATTTCATATAATTTGAACGATTTTCAAGGATGAATCCTACAAAACCACCGAGTTTCAGGTTTTCGCTTAGTGCTCGGTTCAATTTAGCACTCATAATGGTAGATGGGATCCATATGAAGCGATTAAGCCCTTGAGATTGAAAATTCATTGCAGTTTACTCAACTTTTTCACATAAAAACGTATTTCATATAATTTGAACGATTTTCAAGGATGCACCCTACAAAACCACCGAGGTTCAGGTTTTAGCTAGATGATCGGTTCAATTTAGCACTCATAATGGTAGATGGGATCCATATGAAGCGATTAAGCCCTAGAGATTGAAAATTCGTTGCAGTTTACTCAACTTTTTCACAAAAAAACGTATTTCATATAATTTGAACGATTTTCAAGGATGAATCCTACAAAACCACCGAGGTTCAGGGTTTCGCTTAGTGATCGGTTCAATTTTGCACACACAAAGGTAGATGGGATCCTTATGAAGCGATTGAGCCCTAGAGATTGAAAATCCATTGTGGTTTACTCAATTTTTTCACAAAAAAAACGTATTTCATATAATTTGAACGATTTTCAAGGATGCACCCTACAAAACCACCGAGGCTCAGGTTTTGGCTAAGTGATCGGTTCAATTTTGCACACACAAAGGTAGATGGGATCCATATGAAGCGATTGAGCCCTAGAGATTGAAAATCTACTGTGGTTTACTCAATTTTTTCACAAAAAACCTGAATTAATCCACCTATGGTGAACAGAACCCTTCTTACACTTATTAAAATTTTTGTTGTATTATTTGTATTTAACATATTTACTTTGTGTAATTGACCAAAAGTTCTAGAAAATATTGTGGATTTTGCATCTAGTGGATTGGTTTCCAAAAAAGCATCATGGACCATGGACTTAACTACCAGAAATGTCAGACACCTTCTAGAATCTTGTGTGAAATTTTTAAAAAATAGCTTACATATTCTGGAATATTGTATCTTTTGTTAACTGCCAAAAGATCTTGAATCGATTAATAAATGGATAAGAAAATCAGCGAGATACACTTTGTCTAATATCTCTTAATCAATCGAATAAATTAGCTCCGAAGTACTTGGTATTCATGGTTATGGTGTTAAAACGACAAAAATGATATATCTATTAAGTTGATCAGTTTTGGTATTAGCTAGTTATTTTGGCTGTCTGGTTCTTGCATTTTTCCCACAACATATAAATTCAAAGCTTTCATTTACCATATTGTTAGTTTTCATAAAACTCCTGTGTATTTGTAATTTGTTATTTACAATTTTGTTGAAAACAATAACCTGCTAGTATTGTATGAGGGCAGCATTATTTATTGAAAAATATTTTCCCATAGACTGGTCAAAAACAAATGCAAGATAACAAGTGAATATAATAATAAAAAAGAATATATTGAAATACTCTTCGTAAGATATCTAAGTAATCAAATGTCGAATCGAAATAAAATTTCAGGGCCTTATACAAGGATATTGTAGCTTTCATTTGGTGCTTAGAGAACCCAAATCGGTTGACAAACGGCTGAGATATTTATTATGGTACCCTCGGTCAAAAATCTCTAAAAAAGTTAACCTATATTACTCCCAAGTAGTCTTTGAAAGATATCTCGGTAACCAAATGTCCAATCCTAATGAAATTGTATAGGGTTCTACTAGAATGTTGTAGCTTTCATGTGGTGCCAGGATAACCGAAATCGGTTGACAGACGGCTAAGATATTTATTATGATACTTTTGGTCAAAAATCTCAAAAGGTTTAGTTGTATAAATCCTAAGTACTCTTCGAAAGATATCTCTGTAACCAAATGTCCAATTGAAATAAAATTTCTGGGCGACCTACTAGAATGCTGCAGCTTTCATTTGGTGCCAAGAGAACCCAAATCGATTGACAAACGGTTGAAATATTTATTATGATACACTTGGTCAAAAATCTTAAAAAGTTTAGAAGTATGACTCATAAGTACTCTTCGAGAGATATCTCGGTAACCAAACGTCCAATCGAAAAAAAAATCAATAGCGTTCTACTAGGATGTAGTAGCTTTCATTTGCTTCCAAGAGAACTCAAATCGGTTGACAGACGGCTGAGAAACGTGCGTGACTTTTTTTTGTAACGCACATACACACACACACATACACACATACACACACACACACACATACAGACATTTGCTCAGTTCGTCGAGCTGAGTTCATTGGTATATGAGACTCGGCCCTCCGGGCCTCGGATCGAAAGTCGGTTTTTCAAGCGATATTTATACCCTTCTTATGGGTGTAAGAAGGGTAAAAAGAATATATTGAAATACTCTTCGTAAGATATCTAAGTAATCAAATGTCGAATCGAAATAAAATTTCAGGGCCTTATACAAGGATATTGTAGCTTTCATTTGGTGCTTAGAGAACCCAAATCGGTTGACAAACGGCTGAGATATTTATTATGGTACCCTCGGTCAAAAATCTCTAAAAAAGTTAACCTATATTACTCCCAAGTAGTCTTTGAAAGATATCTCGGTAACCAAATGTCCAATCCTAATGAAATTGTATAGGGTTCTACTAGAATGTTGTAGCTTTCATGTGGTGCCAGGATAACCGAAATCGGTTGACAGACGGCTAAGATATTTATTATGATACTTTTGGTCAAAAATCTCAAAAGGTTTAGTTGTATAAATCCTAAGTACTCTTCGAAAGATATCTCTGTAACCAAATGTCCAATTGAAATAAAATTACCTGGGCGACCTACTAGGATGCTGTAGCTTTCATTTGGTGCCAAGAGAACCCAAATCGATTGACAAACGGTTGAAATATTTATTATGATACACTTGGTCAAAAATCTTAAAAAGTTTAGAAGTATGACTCATAAGTACTCTTCGAGAGATATCTCGGTAACCAAACGTCCAATCGAAAAAAAAAAACAATAGCGTTCTACTAGGATGTAGTAGCTTTCATTTGCTTCCAAGAGAACTCAAATCGGTTGACAGACGGCTGAGAAACGTGCGTGACTTTTTTTTGTAACGCACATACACACACACACATACACACATACACACACACACACACACACACATACAGACATTTGCTCAGTTCGTCGAGCTGAGTTCATTGGTATATGAGACTCGGCCCTCCGGGCCTCGGATCGAAAGTCGGTTTTTCGAGCGATATTTATACCCTTCTTATGGGTGTAAGAAGGGTAAAAAGAATATATTGAAATACTCTTCGTAAGATATCTAAGTAATCAAATGTCGAATCGAAATAAAATTTCAGGGCCTTATACAAGGATATTGTAGCTTTCATTTGGTGCTTAGAGAACCCAAATCGGTTGACAAACGGCTGAGATATTTATTATGGTACCCTCGGTCAAAAATCTCTAAAAAAGTTAACCTATATTACTCCCAAGTAGTCTTTGAAAGATATCTCGGTAACCAAATGTCCAATCCTAATGAAATTGTATAGGATTCTACTAGAATGTTGTAGCTTTCATGTGGTGCCAGGATAACCGAAATCGGTTGACAGACGGCTAAGATATTTATTATGATACTTTTGGTCAAAAATCTCAAAAGGTTTAGTTGTATAAATCCTAAGTACTCTTCGAAAGATATCTCTGTAACCAAATGTCCAATTGAAATAAAATTTCTGGGCGACCTACTAGAATGCTGCAGCTTTCATTTGGTGCCAAGAGAACCCAAATCGATTGACAAACGGTTGAAATATTTATTATGATACACTTGGTCAAAAATCTTAAAAAGTTTAGAAGTATGACTCATAAGTACTCTTCGAGAGATATCTCGGTAACCAAACGTCCAATCGAAAAAAAAATCAATAGCGTTCTACTAGGATGTAGTAGCTTTCATTTGCTTCCAAGAGAACTCAAATCGGTTGACAGACGGCTGAGAAACGTGCGTGACTTTTTTTTGTAACGCACATACACACACACACACATACACACATACACACACACACACATACAGACATTTGCTCAGTTCGTCGAGCTGAGTTCATTGGTATATGAGACTCGGCCCTCCGGGCCTCGGATCGAAAGTCGGTTTTTCGAGCGATATTTATACCCTTCTTATGGGTGTAAGAAGGGTAAAACGTATTTCATATAATTTGAACGATTTTCAAGGATGCACCCTTCAAAACCACCGAGGCTCAGGTTTTGGCTAAGTGATCGGTTCAATTTAGCACCCATAATGGTAGAAGGGATCCATATGAAGCGATTGAGCCCTAGAGATTGAAAATCCATTGTGGTTTACTCAATTTTTTCACAAAAAAACGTATTTCATATAATTTGAACGATTTTCAAGGATGCACCCTACAAAACCACCGAGGCTCAGGTTTTGGCTAAGTGATCGGTTCAATTTAGCACACATAATGGTAGATGGGATCCATATGAAGCGATTGAGCCTTAGAGATTGAAAATCCATTGTGGTTTACTCAATTTTTTCACAAAAAAACGTATTTCATATAATTTGAACGATTTTCAAGAATGCACCCTACAAAACCACCGAGGCTCAGGTTTTGGCTAAGTGATCGGTTCAATTTTGCACACACAACGGTAGATGGAATCCATATGCAGCGGTTGAGCCCTAGAGTTTGAAAATTCGTTGCAGTTTACTCAACTTTTTCACAAAAAAAACGTATTTCATATAATTTGAACGATTTTCAAGGATGCACCCCACAAAACCACCGAGGTTCAGGTTTCGGCTAGGTGATCGGTTCAGTTTTACACACACAACGGTAGATGGAATCCATATGAAGCGATTGAGCCCTAGAGATTGAAAATCCATTGTGGTTTACTCAACTTTTTCACAAAACAACGTATTTCATATAATTTGAACGATTTTCAAGGATGCACCCCACAAAACCACCGAGGTTCAGGTTTTGGCTAAGTAATCGGTTCAATTTTGCACACACACAAATGTAGATGGGATCCATATGAAGCGATTGAGCCCTAGAGATTGAAAATCCATTGTGGTTTACTCAATTTTTTCACAATAAAACGTATTTCATATAATTTGAACGATTTTCAAGGATGCACCCTACAAAACCACCGAGGTTCAGGTTTTGGCTAAGTGATCGGTTCAATTTAGCAACCATAATGGTAGATGGGATCCATATGAAGCGATTGAGCCCTAGAGATTGAAAATCCATTATGGTTTACTCAATTTTTTTCACAAAAAAAACGTATTTCATATAATTTGAACGATTTTCAAGGATGCACCCTACAAAACCACCGAGGTTCAGGTTTTGGCTAAGTGATCGGTTCAATTTTGCACACACAAATGTAGATGGGATCCATATGAAGCGATTGAGCCCTAGAGATTGAAAATCTGTTGTGGTTTACTCAATTTTTTCACAATAAAACGTATTTCATATAATTTGAACGATTTTCAAGGATGCACCCTACAAAACCACCGAGGTTCAGGTTTTGGCTAAGTAATCGGTTCAATTTTGCACACACACAAATGTAGATGGGATCCATATGAAGCGATTGAGCCCTTGAGATTGAAAATCCAATGTGGTTTACTCAACTTTTTCACAAAACAATGTATTTCATATAATTTGAACGATTTTCAAGGATGCACCCTACAAAACCACCGAGGTTCAGGTTTTGGCTAAGTGATCGGTTCAATTTTGCACATACATCGATAGATGGGATCCATATGAAGCGATTGAGCCCTTGGGATTGAAAATCCATTGTGCTTTGCTCAACTTTTTCACAAAAACACGTATTTCATATAATTTGAACGATTTTCAAGGATGCACCCTACAAAAACACCGAGGCTCAGGTTTTGGCTAAGTGATCGGTTAAGTTTTGCACACACAAAGGTAGATGGGATCCATATGAAGCGATTGAGCCCTTGGGATTGAAAATCCATTGTGGTATACTCAATTTTTTCACAAAAAAAACGTATTTCATATAATTTGAACGATTTTCAAGGATGCACCCTACAAAACCACCGAGGCTCAGGTTTTGGCTAAGTGATCGGTTCAATTTTGCACACACAAAGGTAGATGGGATCCATATGAAGCGATTGAGCCCTAGAGATTGAAAATCCATTGTGGTTTACTAATTTTTTTCACAAAAAAACGTATTTCATATAATTTGAACGATTTTCAAGGATGCACCCTACAAAACCACCGAGGTTCAGGTTTTGGCTAAGTGATCGGTTCAATTTTGCACACACAAAGGTAGATGGGATCCATATGAAGCGATTGAGCCCTAGAGATTGAAAATCCATTGTGGTTTACTCAACTTTTTCACAATAAAACGTATTTCATATAATTTGAACGATTTTCAAGGATGCACCCTACAAAACCACCGAGGCTCAGGTTTTGGCTAAGTGATCGGTTCAATTTTGCACACACAAAGGTAGATGGGATCCATATGAAGCGATTGAGCCCTAGAGATTGAAAATCCATTGTGGTTTACTCAACTTTTTCACAAAAAAACGTATTTCATATAATTTGAACGATTTTCAAGGATGCACCCTACAAAACCACCGAGGCTCAGGTTTTGGCTAAGTGATCGGTTCAATTTTGCACACACAAATGTAGATGGGATCCATATGAAGCGATTGAGCCCTAGAGATTGAAAATCCATTGTGGTTTACTCAACTTTTTCACAAAAAAACGTATTTCATATAATTTGAACGATTTTCAAGGATGCACCCTACAAAACCACCGAGGCTCAGGTTTTGGCTAAGTGATCGGTTCAATTTTGCACACACAAATGTAGATGGGATCCATATGAAGCGATTGAGCCCTAGAGATTGAAAATCCATTGTGGTTTACTCAACTTTTTCACAAAAAAACGTATTTCATATAATTTGAACGATTTTCAAGGATGCACCCTACAAAACCACCGAGGCTCAGGTTTTGGCTAAGTGATCGGTTCAATTTTGCACACACAAATGTAGATGTGATCCATATGAAGCGATTGAGCCCTAGAGATTGAAAATCCATTGTGGTTTACTCAACTTTTTCACAAAAAAACGTATTTCATAATTTGAACGATTTTCAAGGATGCACCCTACAAAACCACCGAGGCTCAGGTTTTGGCTAAGTGATCGGTTCAATTTTGCACACACAAATGTAGATGGGATCCATATGAAGCGATTGAGCCCTAGAGATTGAAAATCCATTGTGGTTTACTCAACTTTTTCACAAAAAAACGTATTTCATATAATTTGAACGATTTTCAAGGATGCACCCTACAAAACCACCGATGTTCAGGTTTTGGCTAGATGATCGGTTCAATTTAGCACCCACAATGGTAGATGGGATCCGTATGAAGCGATTGAGCCCTAGAGATTGAAAATTCGTTGTGGTTTACTCAACTTTTTCACAAAAAAACGCATTTCATATAATTTGAACGATTTTCAAGGATGAATCCTACAAAACCACCGAGGTTCAGGTTTTGGCTAAGTGATCGGTTCAATTTAGCACCCATAATGGTAGATGGGATCCATATGAAGCGATTGAGCCGTTGGGATTGAAAATCCATTGTGTTTTACTCAACTTTTTCACAATAAAACGTATTTCATAAAATTTGGACGATTTTCAAGGATGCACCCTACAAAACCACCGAGGTTCAGGTTTTGGCTAAGTGATCGGTTCAATTTAGCACCCATAATGGTAGATGGGATCCATATGAAGCGATTGAGCCCTAGAGATTGAAAATCCATTGTGGTTTACTCAATTTTTTCACAAAAAAAACGTATTTCATATAATTTGAACGATTTTCAAGGATGCACCCTACAAAACCACCGAGGTTCAGGTTTTGGCTAAGTGATCGGTTCAATTTTGCACACACAAAGGTAGATGGGATCCATATGAAGCGATTGAGCCCTAGAGATTGAAAATCCATTGTGGTTTACTCAATTTTTTCACAAAAAAACGTATTTCATATAATTTGAACGATTTTCAAGAATGCACCCTACAAAACCACCGAGGCTCAGGTTTTGGCTAAGTGATCGGTTCAATTTTGCACACACAACGGTAGATGGAATCCATATGCAGCGGTTGAGCCCTAGAGTTTGAAAATTCGTTGCAGTTTACTCAACTTTTTCACAAAAAAACGTATTTCATATAATTTGAACGATTTTCAAGGATGCACCCCACAAAACCACCGAGGTTCAGGTTTCGGCTAGGTGATCGGTTCAGTTTTACACGCACAACGGTAGATGGAATCCATATGAAGCGATTGAGCCCTAGAGATTGAAAATCCATTGTGGTTTACTCAACTTTTTCACAAAACAACGTATTTCATATAATTTGAACGATTTTCAAGGATGCACCCCACAAACCACCGAGGTTCAGGTTTTGGCTAAGTAATCGGTTCAATTTTGCACACACACAAATGTAGATGGGATCCATATGAAGCGATTGAGCCCTAGAGATTGAAAATCCATTGTGGTTTACTCAATTTTTTCACAATAAAACGTATTTCATATAATTTGAACGATTTTCAAGGATGCACCCTACAAAACCACCGAGGTTCAGGTTTTGGCTAAGTAATCGGTTCAATTTTGCACACACACAAATGTAGATGGGATCCATATGAAGCGATTGAGCCCTAGAGATTGAAAATCCATTGTGGTTTACTCAACTTTTTCACAAAAAAACGTATTTCATAAAATTTGAACGATTTTCAAGGATGCACCCTACAAAACCACCGAGGCTCAGGTTTTGGCTAAGTGATCGGTTCAATTTTGCACACACAACGGTAGATGGAATCCATATGCAGCGGTTGAGCCCTAGAGTTTGAAAATTCGTTGCAGTTTACTCAACTTTTTCACAAAAAAACGTATTTCATATAATTTGAACGATTTTCAAGGATGCACCCCACAAAACCATCGAGGTTCAGGTTTCGGCTAGGTGATCGGTTCAGTTTTACACACACAACGGTAGATGGAATCCATATGAAGCGATTGAGCCCTAGAGATTGAAAATCCATTGTGGTTTACTCAACTTTTTCACAAAACAACGTATTTCATATAATTTGAACGATTTTCAAGGATGCACCCCACAAAACCACCGAGGTTCAGGTTTTGGCTAAGTGATCGGTTCCATTTTGCACACACAACGGTAGATGGGATCCATATGAAGCGATTAAGCCCTAGAGATTGAAAATCCAATGTGGTTTACTCAACTTTTTCACAAAACAATGTATTTCATATAATTTGAACGATTTTCAAGGATGCACCCTACAAAACCACCGAGGTTCAGGTTTTGGCTAAGTGATCGGTTCAATTTTGCACATACATCGATAGATGGGATCCATATGAAGCGATTGAGCCCTTGGGATTGAAAATCCATTGTGCTTTGCTCAACTTTTTCACAAAAACACGTATTTCATATAATTTGAACGATTTTCAAGGTTGCACCCTACAAAACCACCGAGGTTCAGGTTTTGGCTAAGTGATCGGTTCAGTTTTGCACACACAATGGTAGTATCCCTTGCACATTCACAAAATCCGCTCCTTTGCCCGCAAAATCGTTAAATTCGCAAAAATTTTGTACAGCAATCTAGCTAGGTTTACTAATGACCTTGGAAAACAAAAAATAATAGACATTTCTTATCTAGACGAGTGTACGAGCTGTTTTTTGAGAATGTGTAACTGTAACACATTTTTGTGTGGTCTGGAAATTATGCACTTATGAGTAGGGCTTACACATTTTAGTGCTGAGCGGTTTTACTGTGATTGTGGTTTACTCAACATTTTCACAAAAAAACGTATTTCATATAATTTGAACGATTTTCAAGGATGCACCCTACAAAACCACCGAGGTTCAGGTTTCGGCTAGGTGATCGGTTCAGTTTTACACACACAACGGTAGATGGAATCCATATGAAGCGATTGAGCACTAGAGATTGAAAATCCATTGTGGTTTACTCAACTTTTTCACAAAACAACGTATTTCATATAATTTGAACGATTTTCAAGGATGCACCCCACAAAACCACCGAGGTTCAGTTTTGCACACACAATGGTAGATGAGATCCATATGAAGCGATTGAGCCCTAGAGTTTGAAAATCCATGTTGATTTACTGAAAAAAAATCATGAAATACGGATTTCGCAATTTTGTTCGTAGATTGATTAGCTTTTCAAGCACAAACCCCCACAAAAGTTTGGAAGTTAAGGTTTTGGCTAACTGAAAAGTTACAACCAAAGACCCAATTAAGACGTAGCACTCGGGCTCGAACTGGGTACCACTTCTTGTACTACATTTGGTCCCCGGTGCCCAAGTTTGACATTTGGCTGACTACGAAAATCAATCTGCACAAATTTAGTGGCGTTGTGTAATTAAATCAGTGGGGTGACACAGCTGTCAAACTCAGTACATTGCTGCTCTACCCATCATCGGCGCGTTTTGGTACCCACTTTCTGGTCGGTTTACCCTAACTTGCTCTCCTAATTTTCGGGTGTGTGGCTCGTGTGTTGCTAGTGCTTATTTCGGAAATTACACATTTCAAATGAAATCGTTGTTTTTGATGATTGTTTCTCTTTCTTTATCACTTTGCACGATATTATATGTAGCAGCGAAGCAGTGTCGATGTTTCCAGCGCATTTTTCCATTAATTAAGCAATCAAAACAAAAACATTGGATGCCATGTTGAATCGAATGCTGGGTTGATGATTCTGACCCTTCATCATCCCCCTGATTTAAATTGACCCTCTTCTTCTTCTTCTTCTTGCTTCTGGGTGCTCTTTGTATTAACAAAGAGCGAAAAATGGCGCAGCGAACAAGCGCTATATTGTCAGTTAATTTTTGGTTTATACTCAGTTAGAGTTTACTTTCTGGTGAGCACGCCGCGAACACGACCGAGCGTGTCGATCGCTGCAGTCGTACTGAAAAAAATGACCCTCAGAATAGTAATTTCAACCGCCAGCCGTCTTTCAGTGTACTATTTACAATTAGGGAACGTTCAAAAATAACGTCCATGATTTGGGGGAGGGGGGGGGGGTGGTCTACAAAAGTGTGACAGTACGTGTATTGGGTAAAGGAAAAGTGCGTGACAGAGGGGGGAGGGGGGTCTAGAAATCCCAAAAAACGATGGACGTAATATTTAAATCTTCCCTTACTTCACCGAGTGTGCCCTACACGTTAAGACCAGTTTACCTATTTTCCAAAAAAAAAATGCACATACCCAAAAGTGCGTAAATATCATTCACATATAGGCAGATAATACTCAAATATGGGTAAGGGACGCTAATTGGGTTGTTTAGTGAATATAATATTTCTATTTTCCATCATAGCCTAATCGAAAGAGCTCATTTTTCTGAGAATAACGTATTTTATTGCGTTCCAATTTTATTGTTTTGATGGTTAAATAAACAAAACAGTTTCCATTTTCGTGGATATAATGACAGTTCAATCGATAAAATGATAGTTCGCATCGAAAAACAAAAATTCTCCACACAAACTTTAAATGGATTTAAAAAATAGTTCCCGGGCACCAAAATTGATGCAATTTTGGATTTCGACTAATTTTTGGACGGAGATTCTGATTATGAAATAATCTGGATAAATACCCCTTACGAACCCAATTTTGGGAAAAGTTTAACCCAAATATGGGTAGGCATTTCCCATAAATGAGTATGTGCAGTTTTCTCAATTATCAGTTTTATTTTAGGGAAGATTAATCGTTTTTCGGGTTTTCCGGATTCCCCTCCCCCCTCTGTCGCGCAATTTTCCTATACCCATAATACACGTACTGTCACACTTTTCTAGACCCCCCCCTCCCCTAAATGTTGGACGAATATTTGAACGTTCCCTTACCCCCTTGTTAGTAATATTTACTCAAATATGAGTAGCATTTACCCATATTTTTAGAGAATAGGAAAACTGATCTTAGTGTGTCGTACACGAAAAAAACAGATTACCTAAAAAATACGTTAAAAGAACGCAAAAATAAGTATACCGCTTGAACTTTTTACCCAGCAGTGGGTTGTTTTCTCGCTCTCCCGCTCGCATTGTTGTCAAAAACAATGCGAGAAGCAGCTACCTAGCCGATAATGTCCGTGCGAGAAGCCAAATTTGGGTTCTTTGTCGTTTACCCAAAAGTGGGTTTATTTCAACCCACTAGGGTACTTCGAAAGTTAAAGCTAGGTAGAAAGAACTTTGCGATGGGTTGCAATTTTCTGCCGGCATCAAACGGAAACTACCCACTCAGAGCTTTAACGCGGTATAGCCAAATTTGGGTTCTCGCACGGAAGAGCCGATATGAGTGAAAAGAACCTATATTTGGGTTGATTTCTGGTTCCGTGTATTGTAACACTCACATGGATAAATATTACCCAGATACCTGGAACCAGAACTCAACCAAAGAATAAAAACAGAAAGAATGCCCACTCTTGCCTTTATCTATGTAAACGTCAAGCGACAAGACAAGTGGCGCTCTCCAAGCGTTTCAAGGTGGAAGCTCTTACGTAACAGTACTTGTGATTTGCCATAAGAGAAGGTGGTATGCGTATGTTTTGGTATCCGTATACAATCAGTAATGCACACTACCGCATGAAGGTTGAACTTTCATCCGCAGATAGCGCTGCGGTAGTAGCATCATAGATTTAACTTGATAGCATCCTCTTATTCTTTGAATCAACCCAAATATAGGTTATTTTCACTCATATCGACTCTTCCGTGCGATTACCCAATTTTGGCCAAACAACTTCAAGCTATGAGTGGGTTGTTTTCTTGGTTGTTTCCGTTATTGATCTTGGCAGAAAATAGCAACCCATCGCAAACTCGATCGCAAAGTTGTTACCACCCAGCGTTAACTTTCGTAGTAAACGCCATAACCCAAATTTGGATTCTCGCCGGGCATTATTATCGACTAGGTTCCTGCTTCTCGCTTTAAATTTTTGACAACATTGCGTGCACATCTCATGGGGGAGACCGAGAAAACTACCCATCCGCTGGGTATAAGTTCAAGCGGTTTGTTTTTCCGTGTGGCTGGCCTGGCCCACCCCTGCAGGGTAGAAAACGACTTTCTTTTCTGCAGTTTTGAATAAGCGTGTGCGTGCGGCCGCAACTGTCAAACTTTTCCTCGGTCGGCATCGTCGGCATGGCATCGCGTGAGATTTCCATTTCGTTCGGTGAAATGACGAAATTTTGTGGAAATTTCTATTAACAGGTAAGTTTAGCATTTATCATAATTTGAGGGACTACATTTTTATATTCTCCCCACCAGCGGGGTAGCGCGGACGTCAACCACGAATAGATGTGCCGTAGCCCACATGAATTTGACATGTTTGGGTAATTGACACTTTTGGGCACTCTGACAGATCTGGGAAGTGCACGACATCTGCGAATTAGTCATTATCATAAGTTATTACTTAAGTAAAACGTGTAAAACTAGCAAAAGGTTACGAAAATTTTGGCGTGCAATCGTTCGAAATTACACGACAACGCGAAGATAGCAAATAAATCAGTAAGAAATTGTGTAACGCATCAGTTTTCAGCACAAACAATTTTGAACGTGTTTTTGTTGTGAGCTACGGGGATTTTGCCTTTTGCTGGCCCCCTGCTCCCCACCGATACAGCTCCATCCTCATTTCCCCAGAATCAGGACTACCGGAGTGATGCGCCGCGGTGGCGCTCGGCGCCCAAGCGATTTCAACAAATTCCAGCTGGATGAAGTACGTCAGGTAGGTTTCTACAACAAATTAAATTTTATAGATTACTCCTGCTACCCGGTACACAAACCATCTCCTGGTAGCAGAAGGAATGGTCTTCCGAAGGCCGGAAGAATCATTGCCTTCTCAAGATTCCTCCTGCTTTAGGAAGATGAATTCGACAATCTGAAGCATCATTCGAATTCTGCTGTCGGAAGCTAAACATCAAAACCAGGTTGCCGGAGGAATCAGGGGCTCTTGACAGCAGAAGAAATCATCCCCCCACATCCGAACAAATCTTAAAATTTTCGATGATTTTGAATGTTTTTCTAATGCAGGAGGAGGAGGAGAAAGCAATGATTCTTCCGGCCCTTGAAAGACCATTCCTACTGCTGCCAGAAGACGGTTTCTCCGTTGCGAAAGACAACTTTCATCTTCCGAAAGCCGGAGATTTTTCGGCATCCGGGAAATAATCTGCCGTCAGATGAAATATCGTAAAATGAATCCTCCGGCTAACAGAGATCAGCGTCAGTCTGAGGTATCATTTTTGATAGTCAGGGGGATCATTACCTGCAACATCCAACAATCGCAGGAATACTCTTGAAAGCAATGATTAAATCTCTGACTGTCGCAGATTTCCCCTAATTGACAGAAGTTGATCTACAAATACGATCCCTTCTAGTTTCTGGGACCGATTTTATGGTTATGGAGGATAACCGTTGTTGTGGACCAATCTCCGAGAGTACTTGGGAAATTTCATATGTTTGCATATATAAGTAGGGATCGTGGTCTTTTGGACAGGGAGTCCCATTTTGGGACTGCGTAGTCAATTTCTCACTATCCTGTCCCCAAATATGTGTCCATTCTTCGTTTACCTTGATCACGCGGTAGTCTTTTCGTGAATATGGAACATATGTGTCCATTCTTCGGTTCCCTTGAACACTCAGTAGTCTTTTTGTGAATATGGAACATATGTGTCCATTCTTCGTTTCCCTTGAACACGCGGTAGTCTTTTCGTGAATATGGAACATGTGTGTCCATTCTTCGTTTCCTTTGAACACGCGGTAGTCTTTTCGTGAATATGGAACATGTGTGTCCATTCTTCGTTTCCCTTGAACACGCGGTAGTCTTTTTGTGAATGTGGAACATGTGTGTCCATTCTTCGTTTCCCTTGAGCACGTAGTAGTCTTTTCGTGAATATGGAACATGTGTGTCCATTCTTCGTTTCCTTTGAACACGCGGCAGTCTTTTCGTGAATATGGAACATATGTGTCCATTCTTCGGTTCCCTTGAACACTCAGTAGTCTTTTTGTGAATATGGAACATGTGTCCATTCTTCGTTTCCCTTGAGCACGCGGTAGTCTTTTCGTGAATATGGAACATGTGTGTCCATTCTTCGTTTCCTTTGAACACGCGGCAGTCTTTTCGTGAATATGGAACATATGTGTCCATTCTTCGGTTCCCTTGAACAGTCAGTAGTCTTTTCGTGAATATGGAACATATGTGTCCATTCTTCGTTTCCCTTGAGCACGCGGTAGTCTTTTCGTGAATATGGAACATGTGTGTTCATTCTACGTTTCCCTTGAGCACGCGGTAGTCTTTTCGTGAATATGGACCATATGTATCCATTCTTCGTTTCCTTTGAACACGCGGTAGTCTTTTCGTGAATATGGACCATATGTATCCATTCTTCGTTTCCTTTGAACACGCGGTAGTCTTTTCGTGAGTTTGGAACATATGTGTCCATTCTTCGTTTCCCTTGAACACGCGGTAGTCTTTTTGTGAATGTGGAACATAAGTATCCATTCTTCAGGGGCTGTTCATAAACCACGTAGACCAAAATTTGGCAATCTCAGATCCCCCCTCCCCCCTCGTAGACTTTTGTCCATATAAAAATTTTGAAAGTTGTATGGATCGTAGACTTTGGCCAGACCCCCCCCCCCCCTCCCACCAAAAAGTCTACGTGGTTTATGAACGGCCCCTCATGTCCTTTGAACACGCGGTAGTCTTTTCGTGAATATGGAACATATGTGTCCATTCTTCGTTTCCCTTGAGCACGCGGTAGTCTTTTCGTGAATATGGAACATGTGTGTCCATTCTTCGTTTCCCTTGAGCACGCGGTAGTCTTTTCGTGAATATGGAACATATGTGTCCATTCTTCGGTTCCCTTGAACAGTCAGTAGCCTTTTCGTGAATATGGAACATGTGTGTCCATTCTTCGTTTCCCTTGAACAGTCAGTAGTCTTTTCGTGAATATGGAACATGTGTGTCCATTCTTCGTTTCCCTTGAGCACGCGGTAGTCTTTTCGTGAATATGGAACATATGTGTCCATTCTTCGGTTCCCTTGAACAGTCAGTAGCCTTTTCGTGAATATGGAACATATGTGTCCATTCTTCGGTTCCCTTGAACAGTCAGTAGTCTTTTCGTGAATATGGAACATGTGTGTCCATTCTTCGTTTCCTTTGAACACGCGGCAGTCTTTTCGTGAATATGGAACATATGTGTCCATTCTTCGGTTCCCTTGAACAGTCAGTAGCCTTTTCGTGAATATGGAACATGTGTGTCCATTCTTCTTTTCCCTTGAGCACGCGGTAGTCTTTTTGTGAATATGGAACATAAGTATCCATTCTTCAGGGGCTGTTCATAAACCACGTAGACCAAAATTTGGCAATCTCAGACCCCCCCCCTCCTCCCTCGTAGACTTTTGTCCATATAAAAATTTTGAAAGTTGTATGGATCGTAGACTTTAGCCAGACCCCCCCCCCTCCCCCCAAAAAGTCTACGTGGTTTATGAACGGCCCCTCATGTCCTTTGAACACGCGGTAGTCTTTTCGTGAATATGGAACATATGTGTCCATTCTTCGTTTCCCTTGAGCACGCGGTAGTCTTTTCGTGAATATGGAACATGTGTGTCCATTCTTCGTTTCCCTTGAGCACGCGGTAGTCTTTTCGTGAATATGGAACATGTGTGTCCATTCTTTGTTTCCTTTGAACACGCGGCAGTCTTTTATTGAATATGGAACATATGTATCCATTCTTCGTTTCCCTTGAACACGCGGTAGTCTTTTCGTGAATATGGACCATATGTATCCATTCTTCGTTTCCTTTGAACACGCGGTAGTCTTTTCGTGAATATGGACCATATGTATGCATTCTTCGTTTCCTTTGAACACGCGGTAGTCTTTTCGTGAGTTTGGAACATACAGTATCGGACAATAAAAATGCACCAAAGCCGTTTTTCCATACAAAATAGTCAACTTTAGATTGCCATATCTCAGGTATCTCTTAATCGATTATTTTCATTTTTCTGTGACGAACTACAAAACATTTCAATTTTCAAAAACTATTGAAAAAGTTTGATGACAACTATTGATTCAAAAGTTACAGATAGGTTGAAAAAATACTGAAGTCATATCATGTTCGTCTCTTCAGCAAATGTGTTCGTCATTACACAAGAATCATATCTACCGAAGACACCATAATGATATGACGTAACCAGTTTTTGCTACAAAACTTTTTGACTTGGTGCATTTTTATTGTCAAAATTCAACCTATCTGTAACTTTTGCATCAATAGTTATCACCGAACTTTTTCAATAATTTTTGAGAGTTGAAATGTTTTGTAGTTCGTCACAGAAAAATGAAAACAATCGGTTGAGAGATAACTGAGATATGGCAATCTAAAGTTGACTATTTTATATGGGAAAACGGCTTTGGTGCATTTTTATTGTCCGATACTGTATGTGTCCATTCTTCGTTTCCCTTGAACACGCGGTAGTCTTTTTCTGAATATGGAACATGTGTGTCCATTCTTCGGTTCCCTTGATCTTGCGGTAGTCTTTTCGTGAATATGGAACATATGTTTCCATTCTTCATTTCCTTTGAACACGCGGTAGTCTTTTCGTGAATATGGAACATATGTGTCCATTCTTCGGTTCCCTTGAACAGTCAGTAGTCTTTTCGTGAATATGGAACATATGTGTCCATTCTTCGTTTCCCTTGAGCACGCGGTAGTCTTTTCGTGAATATGGAACATATGTGTCCATTCTTCGTTTCCCTTGAGCACGCGGTAGTCTTTTCGTGAATATTGAACATAAGTATCCATCAGAGCTTGGAAGATTCATTCAAAAATGAACGAATTGCTAGTTTTCACGCTGCTTTGAATCACATTTTTCGTTCGCTCTCCTGGACTGCACACCATCGCACATCGCTTGCCTCACGAATAACGGCAGAAGCAACTAAACAACACTCAAGTCCACCGGTGGGTGCGAATGCCTCATGCTGAAGTATATTCACGACCAACCGCGGCGATGAATGTTTATCACTCGTCGGGGCTGGCCGAAGCGAGGAATGCCAGTTCCACTCTCCTTTGCTTGTTGCGAAATGAACGAACCAAACGTACACACTATCAGCAACAGAGACAGATATATCCAAGCCACATGTAAGAGCGAGAACGCATGTGTTGCTTCACGGCGATAAACAAACACACACCAGAATATTCGACGTCGTCGTTTCCAATAAATAGGTGCAGCTCAGCAGCATTGTGGCATGGGACAAGCAATCTTCAACTTCTTGTGTTGTATTTTTCGTTCGTCGTTTGGTTCGTTCACTGCTGCTCTGTTCAGTTAGGAATCAATATTCACGGGGTGCCGTAAAATTTATTCCTCGTGAGGCATGTATACTCACGAACGTTTTTGGGAACGATAATTGTATGTTCATGTTCACTTATTCATTCAGCCAAGCCCTGGTATCCATTCTTCATGTCCTTTGAACACGCGGTCTTTTCGTGAATATGGAACATATGTGTCCATTCTTCGTTTCCCTTGAGCACGCGGTAGTCTTTTTGTGAATATGGAACATGTGTGTCCATGCTTCGTTTCCCTTGAACACGCGGTAGTCTTTTCGTGAATATGGAACATATGTGTTCATTCTTCGGTTCCCTTGAACACGCAGTAGTCTTTTCGTGAATATGGAACATGTGTGTCCATTCTTCGTTTCCCTTGAACACGCGGTAGTCTTTTCGTGAATATGGATCATGTGTGTCCATTCTTCGTTTCCTTGAACACTCGGTAGTCTTTTCGTGAATATGGAACATATGTATCCCTTTTTCATTTCCTTTGAACACGCGGTAGTCTTTTCGTGAGTTTGGAACATATGTGTCCATTCTTCGTTTCCCTTGAGCACGCGGTAGTCTTTTCGTGAATATGGAACATATGTGTCCATTCTTCGTTTCCCTTGAACACGCAGTAGTCTTTTCGTGAATATGGAACAAATGTGTCCATTCTTCGGTTCCCTTGAACACGCGGTAATCTTTTCGTGAATATGGAACATGTGTGTCCATTCTTCGTTTCCCTTGAACACGCGGTAGTCTTTTCGTGAATATGGAACATATTTATCCCTTCTTCATTTCCTTTGAACTCGCGGTAGTCTCTTCGTGAATTTGGAACATATATGTCCATTCTTCGTTTCCCTTAAACACGCGGTAGTCTTTTCGTGAATATCGAACATATATATCCCTTCTTCATTTCCCTTGAACACGCGGTAGTCTTTTCGTGAATTTGGAATTTGGAACATATGTGTCCATTCTTCGTTTCCCTTGAACACGCGATAGTCTTTCCGTGAATATGGAACATGTGTGTCCATTTTTCGTTTCACTTAAACACGCGGTAGTCTTTTTGTGAAATTGGAACATATGTATCCATTCTTCATTTCCTTTGAACACGCGGTAGTCTTTTCGTGAATATGGAACATATGTGTCCATCCTTCGTTTCCCGAGAACACGCGGTAGTCTTTTCGTGAATATGGAAAATGTGTGTCCATTCTTCGTTTCCCTTGAACACGCGGTAGTCTTTTCGTGAATATGGATCATGTGTGTCCATTCTTCGTTTCCTTGAACACTCGGAAGTCTTTTCGTGAATATGGAACATATGTATCCCTTTTTCATTTCCTTTGAACACGCGGTAGTCTTTTCGTGAATTTGGAACAAATGTGTCCATTCTTCGTTTCCCTTGAACACGCGGTAGTCTTTTCGTGAATATCGAACATATATATCCCTTCTTCATTTCCCTTGAACACGCGGTAGTCTTTTCGTGAATTTGGAATTTGGAACATATGTGTCCATTCTTCGTTTCCCTTGAACACGCGATAGTCTTTCCGTGAATATGGAACATGTGTGTCCATTCTTCGTTTCACTTAAACACGCGGTAGTCTTTTTGTGAATATGGAACATGTGTGTCCATTCTTCGTTTCCCTTGAACACGCGGTAGTCTTTTCGTGAATATGGAACATATGTGTCCATTCTTCGTTTCCTTGAACACTCGGTAGTCTTTTTGTGAATATGGAACATATGTATCCATTCTTCATTTCCTTTGAACACGCGGTAGTCTTTTCGTGAATATGGAACATATGTGTCCATCCTTCGTTTCCCGAGAACACGCGGTAGTCTTTTCGTGAATATGGAAAATGTGTGTCCATTCTTCGTTTCCCTTGAACACGCGGTAGTCTTTTCGTGAATATGGATCATGTGTGTCCATTCTTCGTTTCCCTGAACACGCGGTAGTCTTTTCGTGAATATGGAACATATGTGTCCATCCTTCGTTTCCCGAGAACACGCGGTAGTCTTTTCGTGAATATGGAACATGTGTGTCCATTCTTCGTTTCCCTGATCACGCGGTAGTCTTTTCCTGAATATGGAACATATGTGTCCATTCTTCGTTTCCCTTGAACACGCGATAGTCTTTTCGTGAATATGGAACATGTGTGTCCATTCTTCGATTCACTTAAACACGCGGTCGTCTTTTTGTGAATATGGAACATATGTATCCATTCTTCGTTTCATTTAAACACGCGATAGTATTTTCGTGAATATGGAACATGTGTGTCCATTCTTCGTTTCACTTAAACACGCGGTAGTTTTTTTGTGAATATGGAACATGTGTGTCCATGCTTCGTTTCCCTTGAACACGCGGTAGTCTTTTCGTGAATATGGAACATATGTATCCATTCTTCATTTCCTTTGAACACGCGGTAGTCTTTTCGTGAATATGGAACATGTGTGTCCATTCTTCGTTTACCTTGATCACGCGGTAGTCTTTTCGTGAATATGGAACATATGTATCCATTCTTCGTTTCCCTTGAACACGCGATAGTCTTTTCGTGAATATGGAACATATGTATCCATTCTTCATGTCCTTTGAACACGCGGTAGTCTTTTTGTGAATATGGAACATGTGTGTCCATTCTTCGTTTCCCTTAAACACGCGGTAGTCTTTTCGTGAATATGGAACATATGTATCCATTCTTCATTTCCCTTGAACACGCGGTAGTCTTTTCGTGAATATGGAACATGTGTGTCCATTCTTCGTTTCTCTTGAACACGCGGTAGTCTTTTTGTGAATATGGAACATATGTGTCCATTCTTCGTTTCCCTTGAACACGCGATAGTCTTTTCGTGAATATGTAACATGTGTGTCCATTCTTCGTTTCCCTTGAGCACGCGGTAGTCTTTTCGTGAGTTTGGAACATGTGTGTCCATTCTTCGTTTCCCTTGAACACGCGGTAGTCTTTTCGTGAATATGGAACATATGTGTCCATTCTTCGTTTCCCTTGAACACAAGGTAGTCTTTTTGTGAATGTGGAACAAGTGTGTCCATTCTTCGTTTCCCTTGAGCATGCGGTAGTCTTTTCGTGAATATGGAACATGTGTGTCCATTCTTCGTTTCCTTTGAACACGCGGCAGTCTTTTATTGAATATGGAACAGATGTATCCATTCTTCGTTTCCCTTGAACACGCGGTAGTCTTTTCGTGAATATTGAACATGTGTCCATTCTTCGTTTCACTTAACCACGCGGTAGTCTTTTTGTGAATATGGAACATGTGTGTCCATTCTTCGTTTCCCTTGAACACGCGATAGTCTTTTCGTGAATATGGAACATGTGTGTCCATTTTTCGTTTCCCTTGAGCACGCGGTAGTCTTTTCGTGAGTTTGGAACATGTGTGTCCATTCTTCGTTTCCCTTGAACACGCGGTAGTCTTTTCGTGAATATGGAACATATGTGTCCATTCTTCGTTTCCCTTGAACACAAGGTAGTCTTTTCGTGAATGTGGAACATGTGTATCCATTCTTCGTTTCCCTTGAGCACGCGGTAGTCTTTTCGTGAATATGGAACATATGTGTCCATTCTTCGTTTCCCTTGAGCACGCGGTAGTCTTTTCGTGAATATGGAACATGTGTGTCCATTCTTCGTTTCCTTTGAACACGCGGTAGTCTTTTCGTGAATATGGAATATGTGTGTCCATTCTTCGTTTCCCTTGAACACGCGGTAGTCTTTTTGTGAATGTGGAACATGTGTGTCCATTCTTCGTTTCCTTTGAACACGCGGCAGTCTTTTCGTGAATATGGAACATATGTGTCCATTCTTCGGTTCCCTTGAACAGTCAGTAGTCTTTTCGTGAATATGGAACATATGTGTCCATTCTTCGTTTCCCTTGAGCACGCGGTAGTCTTTTCGTGAATATGGAACATGTGTGTTCATTCTACGTTTCCCTTGAGCACGCGGTAGTCTTTTCGTGAATATGGACCATATGTATCCATTCTTCGTTTCCTTTGAACACGCGGTAGTCTTTTCGTGAATATGGACCATATGTATCCATTCTTCGTTTCCTTTGAACACGCGGTAGTCTTTTCGTGAGTTTGGAACATATGTGTCCATTCTTCGTTTCCCTTGAACACGCGGTAGTCTTTTTGTGAATGTGGAACATAAGTATCCATTCTTCAGGGGCTGTTCATAAACCACGTAGACCAAAATTTGGCAATCTCAGATCCCCCCTCCCCCGTCGTAGACTTTTGTCCATATAAAAATTTTGAAAGTTGTATGGATCGTAGACTTTGGCCAGACCCCCTCCCCCTCCCACCAAAAAGTCTACGTGGTTTATGAACGGCCCCTCATGTCCTTTGAACACGCGGTAGTCTTTTCGTGAATATGGAACATATGTGTCCATTCTTCGTTTCCCTTGAGCACGCGGTAGTCTTTTCGTGAATATGGAACATGTGTGTCCATTCTTCGTTTCCCTTGAGCACGCGGTAGTCTTTTCGTGAATATGGAACATGTGTGTCCATTCTTCGTTTCCTTTGAACACGCGGTAGTCTTTTCGTGAATATGGAACATGTGTGTCCATTCTTCGTTTCCCTTGAGCACGCGGTAGTCTTTTCGTGAATATGGAACATGTGTGTCCATTCTTCGTTTCCCTTGAGCACGCGGTAGTCTTTACGTGAATATGGAACATGTGTGTCCATTCTTCGTTTCCTTTGAACACGCGGCAGTCTTTTCGTGAATATGGAACATATGTGTCCATTCTTCGGTTCCCTTGAACAGTCAGTAGCCTTTTCGTGAATATGGAACATGTGTGTCCATTCTTCTTTTCGCTTGAGCACGCGGTAGTCTTTTCGTGATTATGGAACATAAGTATCCATTCTTCAGGGGCTGTTCATAAACCACGTAGACCAAAATTTGGCAATCTCAGACCCCCCCTCCTCCCTCGTAGACTTTTGTCCATATAAAAATTTTGAAAGTTGTATGGATCGTAGACTTTGGCCAGACCCCCCCCCCCTCCCCCCAAAAAGTCTACGTGGTTTATGAACAGCCCCTCATGTCCTTTGAACACGCGGTAGTCTTTTCGTGAATATGGAACATATGTGTCCATTCTTCGTTTCCCTTGAGCACGCGGTAGTCTTTTCGTGAATATGGAACATGTGTGTTCATTCTTCGTTTCCCTTGAGCACGCGGTCGTCTTTTCGTGAATATGGAACATGTGTGTCCATTCTTCGTTTCCTTTGAACGCGCGGCAGTCTTTTATTGAATATGGAACATATGTATCCATTCTTCGTTTCCCTTGAACACGCGGTAGTCTTTTCGTGAATATGGACCATATGTATCCATTCTTCGTTTCCTTTGAACACGCGGTAGTCTTTTCGTGAATATGGACCATATGTATGCATTCTTCGTTTCCTTTGAACACGCGGTAGTCTTTTCGTGAGTTTGGAACATATGTGTCCATTCTTCGTTTCCCTTGAACACGCGGTAGTCTTTTTCTGAATGTGGAACATGTGTGTCCATTCTTCGGTTCCCTTGATCTTGCGGTAGTCTTTTCGTGAATATGGAACATATGTTTCCATTCTTCATTTCCTTTGAACACGCGGTAGTCTTTTCGTGAATATGGAACATATGTGTCCATTCTTCGGTTCCCTTGAACAGTCAGTAGTCTTTTCGTGAATATGGAACATATGTATCCATTCTTCATTTCCTTTGAACACGCGGTAGTCTTTTCGTGAATATGGAACATGTGTGTCCATTCTTCGTTTACCTTGATCACGCGGTAGTCTTTTCGTGAATATGGAACATATGTATCCATTCTTCGTTTCCCTTGAACACGCGATAGTCTTTTCGTGAATATGGAACATATGTGTCCATTCTTCGGTTCCCTTGAACAGTCAGTAGTCTTTTCGTGAATATGGAACATATGTATCCATTCTTCATTTCCTTTGAACACGCGGTAGTCTTTTCGTGGATATGGAACATATGTGTCCATTCTTCGTTTCCCTTGAACACGCGATAGTCTTTTCGTGAATATGGAACATGTATGTCCAAAGTGTAGAATTAGCTATAAGTTAAAATACACATTAATAAAAACAAAAAAAAAAACATGTGTGTCCATTCTTCATTTTACTTAAACACGCGGTAGTCTTTTCGTGAATATGGAACATATGTGTCCATTCTTCGTTTCCCTTGAACACGCGGTAGTCTTTTTGTGAATATGGAACATATGTGTCCATTCTTCGTTTCCCTTGAACACGCGATAGTCTTGTCGTGAATATGGAACATGTGTGTCCATTCTTCGTTTCCCTTGAGCACGCGGTAGCCTTTCGTGAGTTTGGAACATATGTGTCCATTCTTCGTTTCCCTTGAACACGCGGTAGTCTTTTCGTGAATATGAAAAATATGTATCTATTCTTATTAATACGCGGTATTCTTCCCTCAAATGTGGAGCATATGTATCCACTCTTCGTCTTCATTTATACGTGGTACTCTTTCCCCAAATGTAGAGCATATGTATCCACTCTTCGTCCTTATAAATACACTGTACTCTTTCCCCAAAATGTGAAGCACATGTATTTGCGATTCCTCTTTATAAATACGCGGTACTCTTCCCCCAAATGTGGAGCACATGTATTCACTCTTCTTCCCTCTAAATACGCGGTACTCTTTCCTCAAAATGTGGAGCATATGTATCCACTCTTCGTCTTCATAAATACGCGGTACTCTTCCTCGAATGTGGAGCATATGTATCCAATCTTCCTTTTTATAAAAACGCGGTACTCTTCCTTCAAAAAGTGAGCATGTGTATCCACTTTTTGTCCATATAAATACGTGGTACTCTTCCCCCAAATGTGGAGCATATGTATCCACTCTTCGTGCTTATAAATACGCGGTGCTCTTCCCTCACATGTGAAGCAAATGTATCCACTCTTCGTCTTCATTAGTACGTGGTTCTCTCCCATCAAATGTGGAGCATATGTATCCACTCTTCGTCTTTATAAATACGTGGTACTCTCCTTAATTGTGGAGCATATGTATCCACTCTTCGATTTCATCAATACGCGGTACTCTTCCCTCAAATGTGGAGCATATGTATCCACTCTTCATCTTTATGAATACGCGGTACTCTTCCCCGAATGTGGAGCATATATATTTCATCTTCCTCCTTATAAAAACGCGGTACTCTTCCTTCAAAAAGTGAGCATGTGTATCCACTTTTCGTCCATATAAATACGTGGTACTCTTTCCCCATATGTGGAGCATATGTATCCACTCTTCCTCTTTATAAATACGCGGTACTCTTCCCTCAAATGTGGAGCATATGTATCCACTCTTCGTCCTTATAAAAACGCGGTGCTCTTCCCTCAAATGTGGAACGTATGTATCCACTCTTCGTCCTTATAAAAACGCGGTACTCTTCCCTCAAATGTGGAGCATATGTATCCACTCTTCCTCTTTATAAATACGCGGTACTCTTCCCCCAAATGTGGAGCATATGTATCCACTCTTCCTCTTTATAAATAAGCGGTACTCTTCCCTCAAAGGTGGAGCATATGTATCCACTCTTCGTCCTTATAAAAACGCGGTACTCTTCCCTCAAATGTGGAACGTATGTATCCACTCTTTATTAATACGCGGTACTCTTTCCCTAAAATTGTGGAGCAGATATATCTACTTTTAGTCCTAATAAATACGCGGTAGTTTTTCTCAAATGTGGAGCATATGTATCCACTCTTCTTCTTTATTAATACGCGGTACTCTTCCTTTAAATGTCTAGCATATGTATCCTCTTTTCGTCCTTATAAATACACGGTACTCTTTCCTCAAATGTGGAACATATGATTCCACTCTTCGTCTTTATTAAAACGCGGTACTCTTTCCCCAAAAATGTGGAGCATATGTATCCACGATCCGTCCTAATAAATACGCGGTACTCTTCCTCAAATGTGGAGCATATGTATCCACTCTTCGTCTTAATAAATACGCGGTACTCTTCCCTCAAATGTGGAGCATATGTATCCACTCTCCGTCTTTATAAATACGCGGTTGTCTTCCCCCAAATGTGGAGTGTATGTATCCAGTCTTCGTTATTATAAACACGCGGTATTCTCCCCAAAGTGTGGAGCAATGTATCCTCTTTTCGTCTTTATAGATACGCGGTACTCTTCCTTCAAATGTGGAGCATATGTATCCACTCTTCGTCTTTATAAATATGCGGTACTCTTCCCTCAAATGTGGAGCATATGTATCCACTCTTCGTCTTTATTAAAACGCGGTACTCTTTCCCCAAAATGTGGAGCATATGTATCCACGCTCCGTCTTAATAAATACGCGATACTCTTCCTCAAATGTGGAGCATATGTATCCACTCTTCGTCTTAATAAATACGCGGTACTATTCCCTCAAATGTGGAGCATATGTATCCACTACAATCACGAAACGCGACGCGAGATAAGACACGACACTTATGGTTCTTACAATCGTCAAAATAATTAAAAAATTACCTTAATGCCGACCGGTTTCGGGCTCGATGCAGCCCATCTACGGGACAACCGTCCCTCAAATGTGGAGCATATGTATCCACTCTTCGTCCTAACAAATACGCGGTACTCTTTCTCCTAAATGTGGAGCATGCGTATCCACTCTTCGTCTCAATAAATACGCGGTACTCTTCCTAAAATGTGGAGCATATGTATCCACTCTTTGTCTTCATTAATATGCGGTGCTTCTCCCTCAAATGTGGAGCATATGTATCCATACTTCCTCTTTATAAATACGTGGTACTCTTCCCTCAAATGTGAAGCACATGTATTCACTTTTTGTCTTTATAAATACGCGGTACTATTCTCCCAAATGTGGAGCATATGTATTCACTCTTCTTCCCTCTAAATACGCGGTGCTCTTTCCCCAAAATGTGGAGCATATGTATCCACTCTTTGTCTTCATTAATACGCGGTACTTCTCCCTCAAATGTGGAGCATATGTATCTACTCTTCCTTTTTATAAATACGTGGTACTTTTCCCTCAAATGTGAAGCACATGTATTCACTTTTTGTCTTTATAAATACGCGGTACTCTTCCCCCAAATGTGGAGCATATGTATTCACGCTTCTTCCCTCTAAATACGCTGTACTCTTTTCCCAAAATGTGGAGCATATGTATCCACTCTTCGTCTTCATAAATACGCGGTACTCTTCCCTCAAATGTAGAGCATATGTATCATCTCTTCGTCCATATAAATACGTGGTACTCTTCCCTCAAATGTGGAGCGTGTGTATCCACTCTTGGTCCTTATAAATACGTGGTACTCCTGCTTCAAATGTGGAACAAGTGTATCCACTCTTCGTCCTTATAAACTTGATCGTATAGCTCATTGATCGTGGATCCCGTAGCGGGAATGTTGCGGGAGATAATTAACTACGGATTTGCGTTTGGAAAATATGCGGCAAGGGATATTTTGATTTGTTTTGATGTTAGGTGCCGAGAATTGACGCGGTTGCCCAAATAGTTAGAAACCCTATGTATTAATTCTTCGTTCTCATGAATATGCGGTTGTTTTATTCCTGAATGTGGAGCATATGTATCCATATGTTGTTATCAATACGCGGTAGTCTTTTCTTACAAGCCGAGTTTGTGTATTATGCTCCCCCCTTGTTGGTATTTTTCATTATCTCTTCATTATTGCTGCTATCATATGGTGGTCATAGGGGACCGGACCGTTTCCATCTTAAGCAAAGTGCTCTTATTTTCGTCCTATCTAGAACAAAGCTAAGAAGCTCTATTTGTTTTGTTAGTTTTTTTTTATTTGTTTTGGAGTGAGCATTTATAATAACAAAATGAACGAAAATAATCGTTTTTGAATTGTCAAAACGAATAAGAATCCTTAACATATTTACAATGTATATTAAGTATGTTAATGAAGCAACTGGGATTATCAATATACCAGAACTTGAATTCCTGATAAATAATGAACTAGCCTAATTATGTAAATAGTTATTTTTATATATACGATCAATAAAGAAAATTTACAAAAAAATAGTCTGTTTTTGGAACATAAGGGGCATGCGCTGAACAAGGGTACTCATACCCTATATATTTATCATATCATATACATATCTACTACTCATTTCTTTCTTCCATTCTTATTTATTTTTCATGTCCCACCGAGCCGAGGATTGAAGGCAGCGAGAAACGAGGAGCTACAACAAAAATACAGCGAGAGTTCAATTGTTTCCTCACAATTTGTTGGATCAACTGACAACTACTCTACCATCCAATACTTATTTTTTATTTATAAATCAGTATAAACTGTACAGATCATTTCTTAAAAAACTAAATGATACCACAGAGAACAGCCGTCTATCTTTGCTTTCTGCCTTGTATAAAACTTTGTGACGGTCATATCAGAGTATGTCGTTATGCTCGTTATGCTCCCGTTGCGTGACGCTAGTATCCCATCACTTACACTGTTGTAGTGTCATTTTTGTTTACGGTGTTCGCCGTTTTTGGCGTTTGAGCGCTCGAGTCGCTTTGTAGGCTAGGGACCATCCATTAAGTACGTCACGGTCCTAGGGGGAGGGGGGGGGGGTTATGAAAGTGTGACAAGCAATGTATTAAGTATAGGAAAAACCCGTACGAAGGGGGGGGGGGGGGGGGTTTGAAAATTCCCAATTTTAGCGTGACGTACTTAATGGATGCTCCCCAAGTGTGTTTTAACTATGAACACTGCCATCGTGTGGTCAAATCGAGTTCATATGTCAGGCAGTCGTTGATGGCGTTGAGGTACACTTAAATCCCTTACACACGATGTCGACGTATTTTTGCTCTAACTAAAACGTCTGTTCTCTGTGGTGATACATATTTTCACTATAAAAACCAAAACACCTGATATGTATTTCATCACTTTTACATAAACATTGTAAATTATACTGATTATTAATAAATGTAATAATAATAATAATAATAATAATAATAATAATATTAATAATATTATGTGATGAACAATAATTGCTGCCCCTGGAAATTGAATTAAAAACGTAAATTTGCTTCATCTCTATTATAACTTGGAAAGACATATGTTACAAATGTGATCGTACATGTTGTTGCGAAACTCTTTACATTAACGAATCATTTCAATGGTAATTTTAAAGTGATTGATTAACGTATCACATGTTTCTCTTCAGTATCGTTAAGTTAGTCAAATAGAATAAGACCAAAGAGTAACAAGATAGAAACACTAAGCTATTTAGTAACAAGCTCTCGCCACTTTTAGGAGTACACTCGAGGTGATGTGTGATTAAATATTTATTAAATCTCAAAATCATGACAATCACATATTGTTAATTCATACGTATAACAGAAGATTGTATCCTAGTGACAATATCATCTTTCAATTGTATAAATGAACATGAATTCGACAAATAAATTATTTTTCATCGCTTGCTTATTTATTTTGAAAACAGAATATCCCCATATTAAGAACAGGATGTGAAAACTGCCGTAGCTCTTCATAATTTCAAAAACTGCTGTCTTATTCCGTGTCGATGAGATTATTGATAACAATATTCACCCCTGTAAGGTTGTCTTACCCTATCCAAGTCGAAAAATCCACCCCTAAACATGATTTCATTGAGCAAGCAAAAAAAACTTTGATGAAGTTCTTCAACCTCGCTGCCCTAGTTCACTGAAATATCCATCCTGAAACGGTTGAAGGTGTTCTAAACTAACATACTGACGACAGCATTTTTCCAGGTAAGTATCAATTGGTTTTGGTTATGTTACTTCGCAGCTCTAGCCGAAAGCATGTGGATAGAATGCATGCTTTTAAAACTTAAAAAGGTAAAATTGAATGAAGTGTATTATTGTAAAAAAGGTAAGCGAACTGCAATGGATTTTCAATTCCAATTGCTTCATATGGATTCCATCTACTGTTGTGTGAGCCAAATTAAACTGATCACTTAGCCAAAACCTTAACCTAAGTGGGTTTGTAACTGATCACTTAGCCAAAACCTGAACCTCGGTGGTTTTGTGGGGTGCATCCTTGAAAATCGTTCAAAATATATGAAATACGTTTTTTGCCTTTCTCGTACACCAAGGTGTACCGAAAGGCTATATGTTCACTCCAAAAATGAAATTCTGATAGAGCCCCCGGAGGGGCAAGTTTCATATACCAATCGACTCAGCTCGACGAGTTGAGATGATGTATGTGTGTGTGTGTGTATGTGTACAAAAAAGGTCACCTCACTTTTAGACAGTAAATATCAACCGATTTTAACGATCAACGGCTTATTCGACGCAGAATCTGGTCCCATTGTTTCCTATTGAAAATGGTTCGAATCGGTCCAGCCGTTTCGGAGTTATGGCCATTTAGGTGTTCCGGATCGGTACCCCTGGAAGGGGACAAACATGAACATGCATCAAACACATGCATGCGACCCATCAAACCACGGCATTTACGATTATCTGAAGAACGGTGAGCAGGAAAATAGTATCAGACCATATCTGAACCGGTAATGTTCCGGAACCGGTTCTGGATGTCCCGCCGGAAGTGGCCAAATATCAAATTGAACATAACTCATGCATGCGACACATCAAACAGCGGCTTTTTCGATAATCTGATGAACAGTTAGCAGGAAAACAGAATCAGACCACATCTGAACCGGTAATGTTCCGGAACCGCTTCCGGATGTCCCACCGGAAGTGGCCAAATATAAAAGAGTACCAAACCCATGCATGCGACACATCAAGCAGCGGCATTTTAGATAACCTGATGAACGGTTAGCAGGAAAACAATATTGGTCCATATCTGAACCAGTAGTGTTCCGGAACCGGTTCCGGGGGTGCCGGCGGATGTGGCCAAATAAAAAAGTCTACCTAACCCATGCATGCGATACAACAAATAACGGCTTTTCTGATAACCTGATGACTGGTTATCAAAGAAATAGGTTAGGAACACATTAGACAGCCGGTTGTATTCCGGAACCAGTTCCGGGTGTCGCGCCGGAAATGGCCAAATATAAAAGTGAACCAAACCCATGCATGCGACACATCAAACAGCGGCATTTTCGATAACATGAGAAACGGTAAGCAGGAAAACAGTATCAGACCATATCTGAACCGGAAGTGTTCCGGATGTCCCACCGGAAGTGGCCAAATTTAAAAGAGTACCAAACCCATGCATGCGACACATCAAACAGCGGCAGTTTCGATAACCTGATGAACGGTTAGCAGGAAAACAGTATCAGACCATGTCTGAACCGGTAGTTGTCCGGAACCGGTTTCGGGGGTCTCGACGGATGTGGCCAAATAAAAAAGAGTACCACACCCATGCATGCGATACAACAAATAACGGCTTTTCTGATAGCCTGATGACTGGTTATCAAAGAAATAGATTAGGACCACATTAGGGACAGCCGGTAGTGCCGTAACCAGTTCCGGGTGCCCCTCCGAAAGCGGCTAAATATATGCGATAGAGCAAAGCTAGGATTTTTTGTTAACCTCATGAATGTTAGCAAGCAAACAGGTTAAGACCGGTGAAAAAAATGTTTTACGCATATGGTCAAATCTCAACCGTTACGTAGTAATTGAACTTTACATGTTTTTGACTTTGCTTGTCTCAAACTGGCTATAACTTGAAAATGGTCAAACTATCGCATTTGAAAGATTATTAAATTTGCTACCAAAAAAGATCTTGGAATCTATTTGTTTAGTTAGATAACTAAAGCTAAAAATCTCGAAAGTAATGTTTTGCCTTTCTCGTACACTTAGTGTACTAAAAAACTATGTCCACACAAAAACCGATTTTTCGAAAAAAGGCTCGGAGGATCAAGAGGCATATACCAATTGACTCAGCTCAACGAATTAAGATTATGTCTGTATGTGTGTATGTATGTATGTGCGCAAAATAAGTTCACTCACTTTTAAGGCACTTCCCATTGGCCGATTTTTCGGATTATAGCTTGAATCTAACTGGAATTGTTTGCTATTAAAAATCGTCCAGATCGGCCAAGGCGTTCCGAAGTTATGGCCATTTCAGTGATCCGGACCAGCACCGGTAGAACTGGCCGTGTATAAAACTGAACTAGCCTCATCATGCGATACATTATGGTTGACGAGTTTTGTGCGGAAATCAACACTGGAGACCAGAAGCTCCACTAAAATTTAAGATGGTGGCTCCGAATTCAAAATCGCGGCTCTTTAATGGAGTTTTAGGGCCTGAAACAATGCATTTTTGGTATATTTGGTATGGGGATGATTTCTGGATTCCAAAAATGGCGACTTGAATATCCAAGGTGTTGGTCCAAAATCAAGATGGCGGCTGTTTGATGAAGTATATTTTTCGTAGGGAAGAAGTCTGGACGCCAAAACTGGCGACCAGAACATCCAAATTCTAAATGGCAGCTTTAAATTCAAGATAGCGTCTTTTTCTTAAGAGTTTGAGGCTCAAACATTAAAAGCCAGATAAACGATATGATTTCTGCTATCATGGAATGGATTTCTGTTAATTGTATGAAAGTGCGATATACATCAACATTTCGCTTGATTTTTATTGAAATGGGGTTTCAAAGGCACGAGAAAGGCGCCATCACCGCTAGGTGGATTAATTAGGGTTTTTGTGAAAAAGTTGAGTAAACTGCAATGAATTTTCAAACTCTAGGGCTCAACCGCTTCATATGGATTCCATCTACATTTGTGTGTGCAAAATTGAACGGATCACCTAGCCAAAACCTGAACCTCGGTGGTTTTGTAGGGTGCATCCTTGAAAATCGTGGTGCATCCTTGAAAATCTTTCAAATTATATGAAATACGTTTTATGGTGAAAAAGTTGAGTAAACCACAATGGATTTTCAATCTCTAGGGCTCAATCGCTTCATATGGATCCCATCTACCATTATGGGTGCTAAATTGAACCGATCACTTAGCCAAAACCTGAACCTCGGTGGTTTTGTAGGGTGCATCCTTGAAAATCGTTCAAATTATATGAAATACGTTTTTTTGTGAAAAAGTTGAGTAAACCACAATGGATTTTCAATCTCTAGGGCTCAATCGCTTCATATGGATCCCATCTACCTTTGTGTGTGCAAAATTGAACCGATCACTTAGCCAAAACCTGAACCTCGGTGGTTTTGTAAGGCGCATCCATGAAAATCGTTCAAATTATATGAAATACGTTTTTATGTGAAAAAATTGAGTAAACCACAATGGATTTTCAATCTCTAGGGCTCAATCGCTTCATATGGATCCCATCTACCTTTGTGTGTGCAAAATTGAACCGATCACTTAGCCAAAACCTGAGCCTCGGTGGTTTTGTAGGGTGCATCCTTGAAAATCGTTCAAGTTATATGAAATACGTTTTTTTGTGGAAAAATTGAGTAAACCACAATGGATTTTCAATCTCTAGGGCTCAATCGCTTCATATGGATCCCATCTACCATTATGGGTGCTAAATTGAACCGATCACTTAGCCAAAACCTGAACCTCGGTGGTTTTGTAGGGTGCATCCTTGAAAATCGTTCAAATTATATGAAATACGTTTTTCTGTGAAAAAATTGAGTAAACCACAATGGATTTTCAATCCCAAGGGCTCAATCGCTTCATATGGATCCCATCTACCATTATGGGTGCTAAATTGAACCGATCACTTAGCCAAAACCTGAACCTCGGTGGTTTTGTAGGGTGCATCCTTGAAAATCGTCTAAATTTTATAAAATGCGTTTTATTTTGAAAAAGTTGAGTAAACCACAATGGATTTTCAATCCCAAGGGCTCAATCGCTTCATATGGATCCCATCTACCATTATGGGTGCTAAATTGAACCGATCACTTAGCCAAAACCTGAACCTCGGTGGTTTTGTAGGGCGCATCCATGAAAATCGTTCAAATTATATGAAATACGTTTCATTGTGAAAAAATTGAGTAAACCACAATGGATTTTCAATCTCTAGGGCTCAATCGCTTCATATGGATCCCATCTACCTTTGTGTGTGCAAAATTGAACCGATCACTTAGCCAAAACCTGAACCTCGGTGGATTTGTAGGGTTCATCCTTGAAAATCGTTCAAATTATATGAAATACGTTTTTTTGTGAAAAAATTGAGTAAACCACATTGGATTTTCAATCTCTAGGGCTCAATCGCTTCATATGGATCCCATCTACCTTTGTGTGTGCAAAATTGAACCGATCACTTAGCCAAAACCTGAGCCTCGGTGGTTTTGTGGGGTGCATCCTTGAAAATCGTTCAAATTATATGAAATACGTTTCATTGTGAAAAAATTGAGTAAACCACAATGGATTTTCAATCTCTAGGGCTCAATCGCTTCATATGGATCCCATCTACCTTTGTGTGTGCAAAATTGAACCGATCACTTAGCCAAAACCTGAACCTCGGTGGCTTTGTAGGGTTCATCCTTGAAAATCGTTCAAATTATATGAAATACATTTTTTTTGTGAAAAAATTGAGTAAACCACAATGGATTTTCAATCTCTAGGGCTCAATCGCTTCATATGGATCCCATCTACATTTGTGTGTGCAAAATTGAACCGATCACTTAGCCAAAACCTGAACCTCGGTGGATTTGTAGGGTGCATCCTTGAAAATCGTTCAAATTATATGAAATACGTTTTATTGTGAAAAAGTTGAGTAAACCACAATGGATTTTCAATCTCTAGGGCTCAATCGCTTCATATGGATCTCATCTACCTTTGTGTGTGCAAAATTGAACCGATCACTTAGCCAAAACCTGAGCCTCGGTGGTTTTGTAGGGTGCATCCTTGAAAATCGTTCAAATTATATGAAATACGTTTCATTGTGAAAAAGTTGAGTAAACCACAATGGATTTTCAATCTCTAGGGCTCAATCGCTTCATATGGATCCCATCTACCTTTGTGTGTGCAAAATTGAACCGATCACTTAGCCAAAACCTGAGCCTCGGTGGTTTTGTAGGGTGCATCCTTTTTTTTTTTTTTGTTTGTATTTACGTGTATTTTAACTTATGCTAATTCTACACTTTGGGGGTGCATCCTTGAAAATCGTTCAAATTATATGAAATACGTTTCATTGTGAAAAAGTTGAGTAAACCACAATGGATTTTCAATCTCTAGGGCTCAATCGCTTCATATGGATCCCATCTACCTTTATGTGTGCAAAATTGAACCGATCACTTAGCCAAAACCTGAACCTCGGTGGTTTTGTAGGGTGCATCCTTTTTTTTTTTTTTGTTTGTATTTACGTGTATTTTAACTTATGCTAATTCTACACTTTGGGGGTGCATCCTTGAAAATCGTTCAAATTATATGAAATACGTTTCATTGTGAAAAAGTTGAGTAAACCACAATGGATTTTCAATCTCTAGGGCTCAATCGCTTCATATGGATCCCATCTACCATTATGGGTGCTAAATTGAACCGATCACTTAGCCAAAACCTGAACCTCGGTGGTTCTGTAGGGTGCATCCTTGAAAATCGTTCAAATTATATGAAATACATTTTTTTGTGAAAAAGTTGAGTAAACCACAATGGATTTTCAATCTCTAGGGCTCAATCGCTTCATATGGATCCCATCTATCTTTGTGTGTGCAAAATTGAACCGATCACTTAGCCAAAACCTGAACCTCGGTGGTTTTGTAGGGTGCATCCTTGAAAATCGTTCAAATTATATGAAATACGTTTTTTTGTGAAAAAAATTGAGTAAACCACAATGGATTTTCAATCTCTAGGGCTCAATCGCTTCATATGGATCCCATCTACCATTATGGTTGCTAAATTGAACCGATCACTTAGCCAAAACCTGAGCCTCGGTGGTTTTGAAGGGTGCATCCTTGAAAATCGTTCAAATTATATGAAATACGTTTTATTGTGAAAAAGTTGAGTAAACCACAATGGATTTTCAATCTCTAGGGCTCAATCGCTTCATATGGATCCCATCTACCTTTATGTGTGCAAAATTGAACCGATCATCTAGCCAAAACCTGAACCTCGGTGGTTTTGTAGGGTGCATCCTTGAAAATCGTTCAAATTATATGAAATACGTTTTTTTTGTGAAAAAAATTGAGTAAACCACAATGGATTTTCAATCTCTAGGGCTCAATCGCTTCATATGGATCCCATCTACCATTATGGTTGCTAAATTGAACCGATCACTTAGCCAAAACCTGAACCTCGGTGGTTTTGTAGGGTGCATCCTTGAAAATCGTTCAAATTATATGAAATACGTTTTATTGTGAAAAAGTTGAGTAAACCACAATGGATTTTCAATCTCTAGGGCTCAATCGCTTCATATGGATCCCATCTACCATTATGGTTGCTAAATTGAACCGATCACTTAGCCAAAACCTGAACCTCGGTGGTTTTGTAGGGTGCATCCTTGAAAATCGTTCAAATTATATGAAATACGTTTCATTGTGAAAAAGTTGAGTAAACCACAATGGATTTTCAATCTCTAGGGCTCAATCGCTTCATATGGATCCCATCTACATTTGTGTGTGCAAAATTGAACCGATCACTTAGCCAAAACCTGAACCTCGGTGGTTTTGTAGGGTGCATCCTTGAAAATCGTTCAAATTATATGAAATACGTTTTTATGTGAAAAAGTTGAGTAAACTGCAATGAATTTTCAATCTAAAGGGCTCAATCGCTTCATATGGATCCCATCTACCATTATGAGTGCTAAATTGAACCGATCACTAAGCGAAAACCTGATCCTCGGTGGTTTTGTAGGATTCATCCTTGAAAATCGTTCAAATTATATGAAATACGTTTTTTGCCTTTCTCGTACACTAAGTGTACTGGAAAGGCTATATATTCACTCCAAAAATGACTTTTTGATAGAAGGCCCGGAGGGTCAAGTCACATATACCAATCAACTCAGCTCGACGAATTGAGGTGATGTCTGTGTGTGTGTATGTATGTGTGTGTGTGTATGTGTGTGTGTGAGTATGTGTGTGTACAAAATAAACTCACATCACTTTTTGGCAGTAAACCTCAACCGATTTTAATGACCGACGGTTCATTCGACGCGGAATCTGGTCCCATTGTTTCCTATTGGAAATGGTTTGGATCGGTTCAGCCGTTCCGGAGTTATGGGCATTTAGGTGTTCCGGATCTGTACCCCAGGAAGGGGCCAGATATGAAAATGCTACAAAACCATGCATGCGACATATCAGACCGCGGCTTTTTCGATAACCTGACGAACGGAAAGCAGGAAAATATTCTTAGTCCATATCTGAACCAGTAGTATTCCGAAATCGGTTCCGGATGTCCCGCCGGAGGTTGCCAAATATAAAAGTGAGCCAAATCCATGCATGCGGCACATCAAATAGCGGCTTTTTCGATATCCTGATGAACAGTGAGCAGGAAAATAGCCTTTGACCCAGCAGAGACTACTGGTAGTGTTCCGGAACCGGTTCCGGGTGCCCCGCCGGAAGTGGCCAAATATAAAATTGAACCAAACCCATGCATGCGACACATGAAATCGCGTCTCTATAGATAACCTGATGAACGGTTAACAATAAAATGGAATCAGACTATATTTGGGAAAACCAGTAGTATTCCGGAACCGGTTCCGTGTGTCCCGCCGGAAGTGGTCAAATATAGATGGAAACCAAACCCATGCATGCGGCACATTAAATAGCAGCTTTTGGATAACCTGAAGAACGGTAAGCAGGAAAATAGCTTTAGATCACAGCAGAGACTACCGGTAGTGTTCCGGAACCGGCTCCGTGTGTCCCGCCGGAAATGTTCAAATGTAGATAGGCCATGCATACGACACATTAAATTGCAGCTTTTCCGACAACCTGAAGAACGGTAAGCAGGAAAATAGCCTTTAATCACAGCAGAGACTACCGGTTGTGTTCCGGAACCGGCTCCGGATGTCCCGCCGGAAGTGGTCCAATATAAAAGTGAACCAAACCCTTGACCAAACCCATACATGCGACACATCAAATAGCGGCTTTTTTGATAACCTGGTGAACAGTAAGCAGGAAAATAACCAGCAGAGACTACCGGTAGTGCTGTAGAACCAGTTCCGTATGTCCCGCCGGAAGTGGTCAAATGTAAAGGTGAACCAAATCCATGCATGCAACACATCAAATCGCGGCTCTTTAGATAACCTGATAAACGGTTAGCAATAAAATGGTTTCAAACCATATTTGAGACAACCAGTAGTATTCAGGAACCGGTTCCGGGTGTCTTGCTGGAATTGGTCAAATGCATATAAGAGCCAAACCCATGCATGCGACATATCAAACCACGGCTTTTTCGATAAATTGATGAACGGTTTATAAAAAAATAGTCACATTAGAGACTACCGGTAGAACCCGTTTTGTATGTCCCGCCAGAATGACCAAAATGTAAAATGAATCAAATCCATGCATGCACATCAATTTTCGGCTTTTCAGAAAACCTGTTGAACAGTTAGCAAGAGACATAGTCTCAGACCATATTTGAGACAATAGGTACAGTCTTGGAACCGGTTCCGGGTATCTTACAGGAAGTGTTAAAACAGTGAAAATAATCAATGCAAGCGATAAATATGTGTAAGAGAACAAAATCTTGACCAAGATCTTGACAAAACAAATGCAGGCTCGACAAATCACATCTTCTCATATTTCTGAGGTGTAAATATACAGTAGAGTGGGGGTTCCATGAGAACATTGAAATTTAATCACATCAACCTCGAGCAAAGTTTTTCAATCCCCTTTTGCGTCTAAAATTGCTGCGCAAAATTTTGATCCGACTGATTGCTCCGCGCGCTCTGTGATATGGTTCTAATTTGAATTGGATTCAGTACGAAAAGTTTCACTTGCTTCCATTTTTTGGTTAAATTTTTTGAATCTAGTAACCTATGATAATGAAATATAGCCTGAAGTGTGCAGGAAAAAGTTTATCGAAGACTTCAAAGTGATTTTTGGTTGTGAAATAAATTATATTTAAGCTTGTTATTATAAATAAATTATTCACTGGATTCAGAATGCTTACCTCGACGGAAAGATCATGAGTACATATTCGACGAGAAAGGCACTATCACCACTAGGTGGATTAATCCGGGTTTTTGTGAAAAAGTTGAGTAAACTGCAACGAATTTTCAATCTCTAGGGCTCAATCGCTTCATACGGATCCCATCTACCATTGTGGGTGCTAAATTGAACCGATCATCTAGCCAAAACCTGAACCTCGGTGGTTTTGTAGGGTGCATCCTTGAAAATCGTTCAAATTATATGAAATACGTTTTATTGTGAAAAAGTTGAGTAAACCACAATGGATTTTCAATCTCTAGGGCTCAATCGCTTCATATGGATCCCATCTACCTTTATGTGTGCAAAATTGAACCGATCACTTAGCCAAAACCTGAACCTCGGTGGTTTTGTAGGGTGCATCCTTGAAAATCGTTCAAAATATATGAAATACGTTTTTTTTTGTGAAAAAAATTGAGTAAACCACAATGGATTTTCAATCTCTAGGGCTCAATCGCTTCATATGGATCCCATCTACCATTATGGTTGCTAAATTGAACCGATCACTTAGCCAAAACCTGAACCTCGGTGGTTTTGTAGGGTGCATCCTTGAAAATCGTTCAAATTATATGAAATACGTTTCATTGTGAAAAAGTTGAGTAAACCACAATGGATTTTCAATCTCTAGGGCTCAATCGCTTCATATGGATCCCATCTACTTTTATGTGTGCAAAATTGAACCGATCACTTAGCCAAAACCTGAACCTCGGTGGTTTTGTAGGGTGCATCCTTGAAAATCGTGGTGCATCCTTGAAAATCGTTCAAATTATATGAAATACGTTTTATTGTGAAAAAGTTGAGTAAACCACAATGGATTTTCAATCTCTAGGGCTCAATCACTTCATATGGATCCCATCTATCTTTGTGTGTGCAAAATTGAACCGATCACTTAGCCAAAACTGAACCTCGGTGGTTTTGTAGGGTGCATCCTTGAAAATTGTTCATATTATATGAAATACGTTTTTATGTGAAAAAGTTGAGTAAACTGCAATGAATTTTCAATCTAAAGGGCTCAATCGCTTCATATGGATCCCATCTACCATTATGAGTGCTAAATTGAACCGATCACTAAGCGAAAACCTGATCCTCGGTGGTTTTGTAGGATTCATCCTTGAAAATCGTTCAAATTATATGAAATACGTTTTTTTGTGAAAAAGTTGAGTAAACTGCAACGAATTTTCAATCTCTAGGGCTCAATCGCTTCATACGGATCCCATCTACCATTGTGGGTGCTAAATTGAACCGATCATCTAGCCAAAACCTGAACCTCGGTGGTTTTGTAGGGTGCATCCTTGAAAATCGTTCAAATTATATGAAATACGTTTTTTTGTGAAAAAATTGAGTAAACCACAATGGATTTTCAATCTCTAGGGCTCAATCGCTTCATATGGATCCCATCTACCATTATGAGTGCTAAATTGAACCGATCACTTAGCCAAAACCTGAGCCTCGGTGATTTTGTGCCGCTTATTCGGGGTAAATGAAATGAGCCTCGAAACTTGCATGCAAGTTTATATGGTCAAGTTTGTTTTTGCTTTTTGTTTGACAATTTTATGTGAAAATTTGAAGTTACTATATGTTTTTCGCTTGGAAATAATCCTTTCTTTCTAATGCAATGCTGTGTTTGCCGATGAAACGCACCAAATCTTCAGCCTCGGTTGATTTGTAGTTAGCCTCGAAAAGTGCATCTGAGGGCGCACCTGCGAATCGGTATGAGCAAATCTGTTTTGCTCGTAAAATGGTGATTTCTGCAGCAAACCTACAAGTTTTTATAGGCATTCCACTTGGAAATCACGCAATCTTTCGAATACGGCGATCGGGTTTTCGATAAAGGCACTAAAACGTTAGCCTCGGTTGATTTGTAGTTAGCCTCGGAAAGTGCATCGGTGGTTTCATGCGAGTTGCTATGGGGAAATTTGTTTTTGCTCTAGAAATGGCAATTAAAGGGCAAATGCAAAAGTTTTTTGGAGTATTCCGCTTGGAAATCAAGCGATCTTTCCGATGCGACAATCGGTTTTTCGATAGAAGGCACCAAAATCTTAGCCTCTGTCGATTTGTAGTTAGCCTCGAAAAACCCTACAACAGCATATTAAAAACCGAGGCTAAATCGAGGCTAACTACAGATCGCTCCCCCAAGGGAGAGTCTTATCACCACTTTTGTGGAATCTGATAGCAGATACGCTATTGAGGCAACTCAATAATAGCGGTTTACATGCAAATTTCAACTCATTTGCGCCAGATCAGTTTTAACCGATTGACCTCAATCTTTCACAGGTAGTTCAACTCACCCAAGGGCACAATCCTAGGGGATGCCCTAGGCATTTGTATATTTGAACCAGTTCAGTCTGTTGGTATAATCGGTTGTAAAAATGATTAACTGTCAAAGAAAAGTTTCATTTGAAATCAATAACACAGCGCTACATTTTTTTTTGTCTCGAGAGCGAACTTATGAGTCTCTGACAGATTTTGGGCCGCTGAATCCAAATCTGGGCTCAGATTTCCTCCAGCACGTCACAATTTTGAGCTATACCTCAATTTATAGTGCAAAATATGCGTTTTTGGGCTATTTTGACTGCCAGCCATTAAGCATGAAAATATTTTTTTAAAGCCATTTAAGGGTAAATTGGTCAATCAACATCTAAATTAACGACTCATGCAACATATTTCGTTTTACCAAATTGAATTTAATAGTTTTAAGTGATTTATGTTAGGTAGGGGTGGTGGGGTAAAGTAGACAGGTGGGGTAAAATGGACAGGGTGCAATTTCATGGCTTTTATTGGTTTTCAACATGTTTTAACGATTGAAGCTCATGTCTAAGCAGGAATCATTATACTTTTGCTGGTCGTGAAAATTAAAATCAAATAAACTTTTTCAAAATGAGAAAAAAAAATTTAAATCACGTGAATAATCGGAAATGATGCAAAATTTGCTTTTCTCGTAAGTTATTTCCAAATTATTACAAGTTTTATACCCTTAACCAATAAAGAAGACTATATTTGACCGAAAAAATATTTTTATTTTGTAAAAAAATGTTTTGGAAATAATTTTAACATAATCAGACCGTGGGGGTGAAATGGACAATTAGTTCATATTTAATCAAAATTACTTTTTTTTATGCAAACTCCTGAATCATCAGCCGTTATACATATCGTGAGATAGTTGAAGTAAAAAGTTATTAAAAAAATATTTTATATCAACAAAATATAATTTTCATCCAAAACAGTGCTTGTTTTTACACTATTTTTGCAATAATTATTTAAGTGTGATTCAAAGTATGTATTAAAAGTTTGAAAATAACAAAATAAGGGTTTCGTATAAAATTTAATAGTTTACAATTAAAAACATAGAAATACATAATATGCTGTTATACAACTTTTGACGACTTGTTCATTTTACCCCATCGATTGTCCATTTTACCCCCACCATTTTTTTTCACGCTATTTTGATGCACGTTTTGGTAAAGAAAATAATCAAAGAAAACAATATTTTTCAAATGCAATCCCTTACAAGACTTCTAGAGTATATCATTACCTTCCATGTTACTCGGAAAAGCAGATGGATTTTGCCGCATTTCCACTGGAAACGACAAAAATGCTTAGGTTGTCCACTTTACCCCCACCACCCCTACGATATTCTCCATACAAGTCACCCTCCAAAAGTTGCATGGAAGTTTACTTACTAACATAAAATGCTTAAATCTATCAAATTTGATTTGGTGAAACCAAATATTTTGCATGAGTCGTTAATTTAGATGTTAATTGACTAATTTACCTTTTGATTGTTAAAAAAATCCTTGCTTAATTGCTGGCAGTCAAAAAAGCCCAAAATCGCATATTTTGCCATATAAATTGGGGTATAGCTCAAAATTGTGACGTGCTGGAGCAAATCTGAGTCCGGATTCGGATTCAGCGGCCCAAAATCTGTCAGAGATACATTAGTTTGCTCTTGAGACAGACCAAAAGTTTATTTTTGTTACGCTGTGTAATAGAAGCGCTAGTCAAAGATTAAGTCCCTATCCCAGTTTAGACGTTACAGCAGACAGAAGAATCTGCGTTACAGTTTCACATCATTCCTCAATTCGCAGCGTAATACATTAAACACAAAGAACTCACAAACGGATCCCAACGTTAGCTGGGAACCGTGGATACACCGAGGATTACACATGCTGCCCAACAACTGCGCAAGGAGTGCAAGAAGCCGTTTGCAACTTTGATCCATATTAAAGCAATATAAAATGCATAAAACACCAATTGCTTGGCTGAGCTGCCAGTTCAGTGGCTGATTCCGGAGAGATTATTTTTTCTGTTATCTTCAGTAGCAGGTACTTAATTCGGCAAAGCTGACTAACAACTGCCCAGCCCAGTAGATACTTGATTTGATCTGGCGGATATCAAAGAAACAAAGTTCTGCCATATTAACTGCATGGGAAAGAAAGCCTTCTGAAAGTGCGATGAGCTGACGACGACGGTGATGATATAAATTTTAATGCTCAAACCGGACAAAAATAAACACAACGTGGATGAAAATGAACCCATTTCAGATAAAGAGATCGCGCTGATAGCTACAACATTGTGATAATTGGTTGCAAATTGAAATTTTTGTTGTCTTTTGCGCAGAAAGGGAGCAGCTGAAGGTGAACATTTTACACATTTGATGGGATAACCACAAAATTATTATCGGACAAACTGGTATGCCTCGATTTGGATCAGTAAACATTATTTATTTTATTTTCGTTAATTTTTACTTGAAGCTAGTTTTTCACACACTCAGGAAAACTGTTAAAATTTAATTTTAATTTAATCACGCTGAATTTCTGGTTCTTGTTCTTCTTTTTCTTCTGCTCCTCCTTAGCTTAGTGTTCCATGATAACTTTCACAGTTATCAACTAAGAGCTGATGCCTAATTAATGCTCAAGGAAGTATATTTTTTCCATTTAGAGAACTTTCTTGAGTCACCGGGAATCGAACTTAGATACTTTCAGCATAGTCTTGCTGCGGTTATAAGGGCCATATTCGGTTTCGATCTTTCATTCAATTGTCCCACGAAAAAAGACAAACGTTATGTGTCCTTGTCTAAACGGCAATCGTTCAATTCTGACTGAATTTGAACCAAACCACCGTAGTACACTTTCCCATCCGCTACTCACAGCTTAACCACCGACAAGAAAAGACCCGCTCGCAATCACATCATTCGTTTTAGGTACACAGAATTCCGCCACTGATCGAACATCGAAAGTATTTTATTGCCGTGCGCGTTGCAGGGAACGAACACACAGCCCATAAAACCGCGCGGCACCGGCAATAAATCTGGTACAGACAACAGCAGATCATTGGCAGTGGCAGCGGTGGCGATGGCGGGGAAACTTGCAAACAATTCATCTTCATCATTTTCCCTCTGAAGAACCGATTCCGATGAGTTTCGTGGGTCCGCGTTTTGCAACTTCAGACGTATACTTGCAAACCTATGTTTGTTCATTTAGAGTGAGAGTCCCTCATCCGGTAGCTGGGCTGCTGCTGATATTCGATCGATGGCAGAAACTGGGGAAGTTCTTTTGTGATGATGCTGGTCCACCACAAACTTATCATTCCGCGGTAGGCCAAGAAGAAAAGCTGCTCCTTGCAATCAGTGATTGAAAAAGAATAGCTGAGGCAGTGCAATTTCCTTATTTTGCAACGAAAATACTTTGCCTTCACATCGATTACTATTGCATACAGATTATTTCACTATGGTTCATACAGTAAATTGGTAATGCATAATGCAAATCCCATCGAGATCACAAGCTTCAAAACAGCATTTCCTATCCCTGCTTCCCCGTGGATTGCCCAGAAACTGCAAGCAATTTTAGGGAAGATCAGGTAACTAACCCGGGTGCGGGTGGGAGCTTTGGTCGTAGATTGGCAGGGGGGGGGGGTGGGTTTACTGTTGCAAAACAGAGCGTCTGTTCTTCAGACTTCTGGAGTATGATAAAAGCAAACTTGATGATTTTGTGGCTATATCGGTCTCTTTCTACTCATAGTATAAGGGAGTAGAGATCAAAGTGGATAATGAAATGATAGATATGATAGAATTCGCTAGGTAGCGAACAAGTGTGAAAACTTTTATAGAAGGTGAAATTAGGCAAGTAGGCCATGTATTGAACGAATACATCGAATGCGTGAAACTTCTGCCGTGCGACCTGTGCTTTTAAACAGATCGGCTTGGTTGGTAGTTCATACCACCTTACCAAGACTGGCACAAGTTTCAGGCACCCGACTGCCTAATGTATTGTTCTGTTTTTATCACAAATTCTATCGATCGGTAGCTTTTTCGGAATTCGCACTCCGTACATAGAGGTATGTCTATATCGCGGCGTGTTCTTCCTATTAGCTTTTTCGATCTTATAGGATAGAACACTTTTCTTTTTGAGCCAAACTTTTCATATCATATGCTGATTTATCGACCGTATTCTATTAATAACTTGATGATTTTGTGGCTATATCGGTCTCTTTCTACTCATAGTATAAGGGAGTAGAGATTCTCTACTCCCTTATACTATGAGTAGAAAGAGACCGATATAGCCACAAAATCATCAAGTTATTAATAGAATACGGTCGATAAATCAGCATATAAAAGCAAACATCAACAACGCACACACTTAAAACAGAATGCCGAGATCGGCTGTGCAAATCTCGGTTAAAGTTCATTTGCTGAATGTCGGCTAAACACTTGACGTTTGAAGTTTGATGCCAGCGGCACCCATAGGTGCTGCTATGAATAAAATTGTTTTTTTGCCGATATTTCAGTTAAATTTAGGTTGCCGAGCACTCGGCTGTGCGGATCTCGGCAAAAGAATGAAAATTAGCCGAGCTCAACTAAGTGTGCAGCTGAGAGCTACGTCGGGTATGCAGGGATAGGGTGCGACTCAAAACTCTTTGCGTGCCGCACACGCTGCTACGAGACAGCACAACAAACTAGAAGGAGACGAGTACGCGCAATCGGTTGTGTGTTGCTCGCTTGCTTTGCCGCGCGCTGGAGCTCTCCTGTCTCTCACGCTTTTTCGTATGCACTCTCTCGGTGCTTGTCTCCGTGCTTTACACTTGGCTTGATACTACGCATGATTGGAAAAATTTCGAATCAAACGACCCATCACTTGTCAATCCTTGACAAGCTTAACAACTTTGCCGAAAACACAAACTCTTAAATTAATTTATTAAGTGTTTTTTCTGTTTGGAGACAAGCACAGTTCCAAGCACCGTGCATTACTCCCTGCGCCGTAGAGCTAGTGCTACGATTGTCTCTCGCACAATTACGAAAGCTCTCTCACTCATACGTCTCTGTCTCTCGGCAAAACGGGAGACAAGCACTTGAGATTGTGTGAAGCACACGCTTTTTTCGCACCGCACGGTGCATGCCGCCAACCCCTGATGACAATTGGTTTGACGATGAGGCGATGAGTATAGAAAAATTTTGGAACGCATCGAGGGCAGCCATACTGCAGCACGAGTCTAGCGGAGACGTCGGATAAGGCAATGGCAATGAAAGCATTCCATTCACACCTTAATGTTTTGTTCATGTTTCTTCACCTCTACCTTCAGATGGCATTTGACATTGATACCAGCTACCCACTATCGCCAACCAATCATGTAGAGTTGTCAGGTACCGCAATAAATACCTTGAGTAATTCTGAAAAAAAAGTTCTAGGAAAACATCCGGAGAAATTCTTGGAAGGAATTCTTCCTAGAAATACTAGCTGGCATTGCTCCAGGAATTTAAGCTGAGATTTATGCAGCAAAACTTCCTGTTGGGATTACTTCAGCAAATGCTTCTGGAATATTTCCAAGGTTTTCTCTAGGTTTTTTTTTACAGAGATTCCACATAAATTCCTGATGATGATTAACCTGGGCTTGTTAGGGGAATATCTGTAAATAAAATAAAATCGGGTTAAGTACGGTTCCTTTGAATTCCACTAAGAATTTGCATCCTTTGACAGATACGTATTTCGACCTCAACTGTAAGGTCGTCTTCAGTGTCTTGTACTTGAGTCGAGTCAAGTACACGACACTGAAGACGACCTTACAGTTGAGGTCGAAATACGTATCTGTCAAAGGATGCAAATTCTTAGTGGAATTCAAAGGAACCGTACTTAACCGGATTTTCTTTTATTTTCATAAATTCCTGTTGGCATTCCTCCAAGAATCCATATTGGAAACCCTTCAGGAATTCGTGTTGAGATTCCTCCTGAAATTCTTGCCTCAATACTTGAATCACTTGATACTACCAGGAGTAGTAAATACGATGGACGGATGAGCTTTGTCAACTATTTAAAATATCATGCCAATAAGAACAATCGGACCCGTTTCCATTGGAGGTTTACAGCAGGACGGCAGGGTACTCTGACGCCGTTTCCTCCTCTGCCAGCCGATTACTTTTACGTATCACTATTTTTTAATCGTGATTGGCAGATGAACACAACTGCACAGCAGAGGCGAAACTATCGGGGGTGCCGGGGTTGCCAGGCACCCCCTAGAATTTTGATACATTGCTGTCAGATATCGGGCGATGAATGATGGATGAATGAACTAATGAATATTTGTTGTAGTGCACCCCCTGGCAGAAACCCGTAGTTTCGCCCATGCAGTGCACGGGATCAGTTGAAGTAGATTTGAACGATTGTTCAGCTAGTTCAAGACATTTTATTTTTTTCACTTTATTGAACAAAACAGTAAAATTTGACAAAAATACGAGTCAGCAAAAGTTTTCCCGGATTTTTTTTTATTCTTGCAAAAACTTCTGCTGGGATTCGTCCAGAATTTTGTGCTGGAATTCCAACTGGAACCTCTCCAGGAATTTGTACAGCAATTATTCTATGGATTTATGCAGATGATTTTTGCAATAATTCTTCCGAGTTTATTTATCCAGGATTCCTTTATAGATTTCCTTATATGGCCCCTCGGCACGGTAAAGGCTGAGTACACATCAGATAGAAAATATAGTGTAAATTTCTGTGGCATATAGTGCACATAATTGGAGCACAGGGTTTCACAGAAGCTTACATGACACGTCATGTAAATCTCATGAAAAACCATGTAAATTTTCATTGTATGTCATATAATTCAGCATGACTCAGAGTATTTACATGACATATAACACAAATTTACATGATATATCATGTAAACCATCATAACTGGAAGTTTACATGACTAAAATGAAGTTTACATGACGTGTAGTCCTCATTATTTCTATCTGTGTATGCTGCGCAATTCAGATCCCATTGTGATCAACTAGCCTCTGCCCAGCAACTCCTATCCCTACCTCCTCGTGGTACCGGCCGGAAACTATGAGCAACCATAGGGAAGATCGGGCAACCAACCCCGGTGGGAACTTTATTCGTGCACAGTTCGAAAAAAAAACCTGTAAAATTATGACGGATCAAATGTAACAAAAGGACCCCGTCATATATCTTAAAATTACATTGCAGATATTGAAATATAAAGCAAAATTAAGCTCCGAGCGAGAATTGAACTCATATCCTTGGGGTATGAGTAGCACACCCGAGCTCTGAATAGTAGATACACAGATCGAAAAAAGAGTGTAAAGTTCTGTGACATATGATGCACATAATTGGAGCGTGGGATATCACAGAAGTTTACATGACATATAATGTAAAAGTCATAAAATATCATGTAAACTTCCATTATATGTCATGTAATTCAGCATGACTCTGAGTGTTTACAAGACATATAACACAAATTTACATGATATATCATGTAAACCATCATACCATTAAGTTTACATTACTGAAATGAAGTTTACATGACGTGCAAATCTCATTATTTTTATCTGTGTAGTCAAAGTAAAACTGATTCTACCATAATGCACGAACTCCCGACATGCTTCGGCTGCTGCAGAGAGTACTGAGAGAGACAACGAGGAAACTGCCACAGCTGCGAGCAGCCGTTCGTTTAGCTGATGACGGAGAGTGGCTGGCATGATTTATAGAAGATGCATGTAAATTTAAAGCGAATATGCTTCAAAATCTGTAAACGAGCCGTCTAAATCATAGGTTCCCAAACTTTTCGGGTGCGCGACCCCCTTTTGCCAGCAGACGTACTTTTCGCGACCCACCATAATAATTTCCTCATTTGTTGTCTGTTACAGTAAAATATTAAAACTGCCCCTCGCGACCCCCTGGATGAAGGCTGGCGACCCCCCTGGGGGGTCGTGACCCACAGTTTGGGAATCTATGGTCTAAATGATTTACATTTTTCTGCCGCAAATTGATCTTCAATTTACATGCTGTTTAACTTTCATATTTTTTTGCTGTGTAGGCTGACAGGGAAGGGGGGGTGGGTTGCTTCAGCAAACCTGAGCGTCTGTTCTCCAGCAGGAGCGGCTCACAACAGCGTCTGATCCCCATGTTAGGGGCGGCTGATCTACGTCCGAGTACCAGGTCAACTGTTCACTATGGTCCTCCGGAAAGTAGGGGGTTCCCAAGCAGCACACATGTTATATAAAAGTTACGACAGCGCAAGTTTTGGTTGTATATAAGTTTATTTTACGTAATTTCAACACAATGTAAGAATTACGTCAAATAAACTTCTATACATCCAAAACTTGCGCTGTCGTAACTCTATTATAACATGTGTGTTGCTTGGGTTGGTGTCAGGCCCTACGAGCAAGCCGTGAAAAAAACATTTTAACAGAAAATCAGCAACAGAACAATATGATCCGCGATCAACCGCAACGACCCCAGCGAACAAAAAGGACTTGCGATTGGAAACTTGGTACGTGAAACTGCCGATCTCTCAACTTCATTGGGAGCACCCGCATACTCGCCGATCTACTGAAGGACCGCGGGTTCGGCATCGTAGCGCTGCAGGAGGTGTGTTGGACAAGATCCATGGTTCGAACGTTCAGAGGAAATCATACTATCTACCAGAGCTGTGGCAACACACGCGAGCTGAGAACAGCTTTCATCGTGATGGGTGATATACAGAGGCGCGTGATCGTTTGGTGGCCGATCGACGAAAGAATATGCAGGTTGAGGACCAAGGGCCGATTCTTCAATTTCAGCATAATAAACGTGCACAGCACACACTCTGGAAGCACTGATGATGACAAGGACGCCTTTTACGTGCAGCTCGAACACGAGTACGATCGCTGCCCATGCCACGACGTCAAGATCATCATAGGAGATTTAAACGCTCAGGTAGGCCAGGAGGAGGAATTCAGACCGACGATTGAAAAGTTCAACGCCCACCAGCAAACGAACGAAAACGGCCTACGACTCATTGATTTCGCCGCCTCCAAAAATATGGCCATACGTAGCACATTTTTCCAACACAGCCTCCCTACACCTGGAGATCACCACAGCAGACGGAATCTCAAATCGACCACGTTCTGATTGACGGACGGCACTTCTCCGACATTATCGACATCAGGACCTATCGTGCGTTCAGCATCGACTCCGACCACTATCTGGTGATGGTCAAACTGCGCCCAAAACTCTCCGTCATCAACAATATACTGTACCGGCGACCACCAGGTACAACCTAGAGCGACTAAAACAACCGGATGTCGCCACAGCATACGCACAAAATCTCGAGGCCACGTTGTCAGACGAAGGCAAGCTCGATGAGGCCCCTCTAGAGGACTGCTGGAGAACAGTGAAAGCAGCCATCAACGACGCAGCCGAGAGCACCATCGGCTACGTGGAACGGAATCGACGGAACGAAGGATTTGATGAAGAGTGCCGAACGGTTTTGGAGGAGAAGAACGCAGCGAGGGCGGTAATGCTGCAGCAAGGGACCCGACAGAACGTGGAACGTTACAAACCGAAGCGGAAACAACACACCCGCCTTTTTCAGGCGAAAAAGCGCGGCCTGGAAGTAGCGGAGTGCGAGCAAATGGAACTGATGGGCTGTTCCCAAGAAACACGAAAGTTCTACCAGAAGCTCAACGCATCCCGCAAAGGCTACGTGCCGCAAGCCGAAATCTGCCGGGATACGGACGGGAGCCTCTTGACGGACAAACGTGAGGTGATCGAAAGGTGGAAGCAACACTTCGACGAGCACCTGAATGGCGAAGAGAATGTAGGCACGGGGGATCAAGGCAGCGGAGAAAATGACTATGTTGGTGCAGCAGAGGACGAGAACGAACCAACTCCCACGCTGAGGGAAGTTAAGGATGCCATCCACCAGCTCAAAAACATTAAAGCGGCTGGTAAGGACGGTATCGCAGCAGAACTTATCAAGATGGGCCCAGAAAAGTTAGCCACTTGTTTGCATCGGCTGATAGTCAGGATCTGGGAAACCGGACAGCTACCGGAGGAGTAGAAGGAAGGGGTAATCTGCCCCATTCACAAGAAAGGCGACCATTTGGGATGTGAGAACTTCAGGGCGATCACTATTTTGAATGCTGCCTACAAAGTGCTATCCCAGATAATCTTCCGTCGCCTGTCACCTAAAACGAATGAGTACATGGGAAATTATCTAGCCAGCTTCATCGACGGCCGATCGACAACGGACCAGATCTTTACCTTACAGCAAATCCTCCAGAAATGCCGTGAATACCAGGTCCCAACGCATCACCTGTTCATCGACTTCAAGGCGGCATATGTCAGTATCGACCGCGCAGAGCTATGGAAAATCATGGACGAAAACGGCTTTCCTGGGAAGCTAGACTAGACTGATTAAAGCAACAATGGACGGTGTGCAAAACTGCGTAAGGGTTTCGGGTAAACTATCCAGTTCATTCGAATCTCGCCGGGGACTGAGACAAGGTGATGGACTCTCATGCCTACTCTTCAACATCGCTCTGGAAGGTGTGATGCGACGGGCTCAACAGCCGGGGAACGATTTTCACAAAATCCGTGCTTTGCGGTCGACTGGGACATTATCACCAGAACATTTGTAACGGTGGCAGAACTGTACACCCACCTGAAACGCGAAGCAGCAAAGGTCGGACTGGTGGTGAATTCCTCAAAAACAAAGTACATGCTGGTAGGTGGAGCCGAACTCGACCAGATTCATCTGGGTAGTACTTAATGTTACGATACACGGGGATACCTTCGAGATGGTGGAGGAATTCATCTTACTGACCGTTGACACCAACGTGAGTCGTAAAATTTGGAGGCGCATCATCAGCAGAAGTCGGGCCTACTAGAAACTGCCGGGTAAAACAGATTCACCCACGCACCAAATACACCATGTACAAAACGCTGATAAGACCGGTGGTCCTCTACGGACACGAGACATGGACCATGCTCGAAAAGGACCTGCAAGCACTCAGAGTTTTCAAGCGACGAGCTCGTTGCACTTTACGGCGAACCCAGCATCCAGAAGGTGGCCAAAGCCGGAAGGATACGGTGGGCAGGGTATGTTGCAAGAATGCCGGATAACAACCCTGCATATATAGTGTTTGCAACTGATCCGGTTGGCACAAGAAGGCGTGGAGCGCAGAGAGCACGACGGGTGGACCAGGTGAAGCGTGACCTGGCGAGCATTGGGCGCGACCATGGCAAAAACCTTTTTGATTGCTAACATTAGCTTAACTTTTCACATTGCTTATTTATTGTTCGAAAATAAACAAAAACATTTTTGCTCATCTCTCCGAGAGCCCTCCACATCCGCTCGGGCCCCGGGCCCCCACAATCCTTAATCCAGGCCTGCTAAGGATCATCTTTGGCGGTGTGCAGAAGAACGGTGTATGGCGGCGAAGAATGAACTACGAGCTCGCTGCACTCTACGGCGAACCTAGCATCTGCAAGGTGGCAAAAGCTTCAAGGATTCGAGGGACAGAACATGAGACACGGGGGTCTCCAGTTAGCCTAGTGGTTAAGGCTATGGATCGCCAATGCGGAGACGGCGGGTTCGATTCCCGTTCCGGTCGGGAAAATTTTCTCGACTCCCTGGGCATAGTGTATCATTGTGCTTGCCTCACAATATACTAATTCATGCAATGGCTGGCAAAGAAAGCCCCCCAATTGATAACTGTGGAAGTGCTTAAAAGAACACTAAGTTGGAGAGAGGCAGGCCAAGTCCCAATGGGGACGTAGAGCCATAAAAAAAGAAAAAAAAGAACATGAGACACGGTACACAATTTACGGAACGTAAAAATAGGAAATTTCAGACGCTCTCCCTCCCCCTATGTAACGCTTTTTGTATAAAAAAGAAATATTTTTGTATGAGTCGTAACGCTGAGTTCAACTCCCCCTTCCCCCTATAGCGTTAGCAAATTGGGTACGATGCCTGATGCTGTGAGAATTCCGTACCACAACTCTGCAAAGCTGCTGTTCCCAGAAGATCCAGATGGTGCAAGAAAACCTGGGCGGCAGTATGCAAGGTAAGCAGATCAGGCACAGAGCGATCTGGAATTGTTGATTGAGTTATATAATAATAGTTATGTAATGCTAAATAGTTAAAAAAAAAACAGAAAATTGATGGAAGCAGTCGATTTTGATTTGTGTGTTCCTATATGTAGACTAGACAAAACTAGACATCTTTGGAGCAATGGAAAGAGCTGGAGTACTTCATAGCCACATGATCACTCCTGCAGCTATGTCCTTAAGTTCAGAATAAAGTGGCCAATAAAAGATAACATTTTATTTAATACGTTTTCGAAAAAATGATAAAAAAAATCCCTTATTATAAACAAGTACTTTCTACTGGATTATTTTTACCCACCATTCTGGACCACGGTGCATCAGAAACGATTTCAGCCCGAATAGCCAAATGTTTTCCTTACGCACAGCCAGAAAGGATCATTCCGAGGTAGTAATCGGAACTAAATTGGAATTAATTGAGAAAATATGTTCGAAAGATTATGCGATCCGACATCACCGTTTATTGAATAAGAAGGGTCGATTTTGTTGAGCAAGTTTTTCGTTTACGATAGCCCCCACCTCGTGCAATGGCCTCTGCGTATGCCGCTCTGGAGGCTGAAATGTTTAATTGCTCGCGGCACTTGAAAGTGCTCCCCGGGTTACGATGTCTTTTTGTTTCTGATAATTAAATTAATTTTCATTGCTTGGGTTAACGAAGTGCAGATACCATAAAGGTCACCCTTCAGTTCGAATTCGGTTTAAGTCTGCTCGGTTCGGCATTCATCATTATCTTACCTTTTTGGTGGGGTGCCACCTGTCATAACATGGACTGACTACTGATATCGCTGTTCAACCCCTCCCGAAACGAATGCAAAAAATGAACCCGAGTGGTTAAACATCAGCACCATGCAGCTACCAACAACATGAAGCAAACAATGGTACCACCCTCCGACATTCTCTGTTCGTATCGGATGACGACCGTGTAAAGCCCTTCATCAAGTTAATCCTTTTGACAGAAATCAAAATGCGAATCATATGCTACACGCTTGAACGGTTCGATATGGATGATGTTTCCTGATCCGGTTGATGATCGTTATCGCCGTTGTCAACAATTTTACGGCCATTCGACATGCCAAATAAGAGGTTTCCTGGTGGCATGACCCTCGCTGCTTGGGCTGGCCTCACCGTGGAAAATTGAATGAAGTTTTCTCCAGACCTATTGTAATGTGAATACATTATATGCCCAGTTAGTTTACGGCATTAGTTTAAGAGTACTATTTTCCATATTTACTAGCTTAATCTCATATCTATGCATGGTCATGATTTTTATTCTAATTTTTTTTTCTCATAACATATACTTATGGTTCCAATCAAAGAATTTCCCAAAATCATCAGTTCAATTTTATCCATGAACATTTCAAAATTTATGGCAATTTTTGGTCCTAGAGATTCATAATTGGGCAATTTTCGCTGAGACCGGCCCACTATTTACACCTTGTCTTCAAAATTGTTTAAGGTGCCGATTTTCTGAAAGCCCTCGCTAAAAAGTAAGAAAAATGCATTTGGTTACTCAAATTGATGGACCCCCCGTTAGGTTGAGCCACAACAATTTTTGCAGACCCCTCGATTTTTGTCAAATGGTGGGTCACTTAAACCGTTAAAACTCGAAAGTTTCACCTCAAGAAAACCACCTTAAAAACGAATTGTTGTTGAAAAGAGGAAAGATAGAGCTACTATTTACAATAATAAAACCATGAGGGCAACCACCGATTTTCAAAATATCTGCATCAAATGAAAGCTGAGACATTTATACATAACATGATGATGATGATGATGATGATTGTGTACCCACCATCAGCGCAAGGATTACCTATGGCTGCAGAGTCATACCGGAAGGGCATGATCTACCTGATGGTTTGTGGTAGCAGGGTAAGCTAAATTTACTGGAGACCTTCGGAAGACAACACGATGGTTGTTATCTCGTGACAAAGTCTGGCTACCCCACGAACATTTGCCCAGAAACCAGTTCATTTAGCTTCCTTAGGCTACCCCTCCCAATATCCCAAGTATCATGTAATTTAAATATATTTAATCATATAGTTAACCAATTACCTGATTTTACCTGAAACAATAATTATTATGATTATGATACATAGAATTTCAATTGACCTACATTAAAGTTACAACTTTATTTACCTGAACGGCGCTGAAACAAATGGTTATTTTATGAAAGTTGAAGTTGAAATCAAGCAAATAATACTGAAACAAATGATATATTAGCAGTGAAAAAACAAAATACAAAAATAAAACAAAACACAGAAAAGTAAAACAAATTTTGATCTTATAATTTTCCTGCATTTAAATCAACCAAGCTGGAAAATTACGAAATCAAAATTGGTTATGGTAGATCTTACGCCGTAACGCACCATTATTAGGTGATCTACCCACGTTACGGGTAGCTGAGACATTTATACATAACATATCTAAAAATTAGAGATGTCTTTTTCTTCTTTCAAAAGTTATCTGCCGTTTTGTAAATCATGCCACTTTTGCGCACTGGCCGTTTACATAAATGCAACGATATTTCGCAGTGTTTACTTACTTTTTAGCGAGGGCTTTCAGAAAATCGGCACCTTAAACATTTTTGAAGACAAGGTGTAAATAGTGGGCCGGTCTCAGAGAGAATTACCCAATTGTGATATTCCATTTCAGATTAGCTTTTATTTTATTTGAAAACGTCGCAACTTTGTCGTTTATGAACAGATTTGAATGAATTAAATGTATTTGCATGTTTTTCCACTGTGGTGCTCGTAGTACCATCCATTTGGTGTCTGATATATAACGTTGCATATTTTATAGATTGTATACGGTATGTTTAGTTTTTAATGGAGTAATGTTCAGATCCTCCGTGTGCCAGCGTCAGACCTTCATTTTTCATTGATTTTCTGTTTCATTTCCCTAGCTTTTTCAAAATGAACGTTGAAAGCGCATTTTGTGGCGTTAAAATATTGAAAACACGTGAAACACGTAAAGATTTTGTTAAATGTTAAAACACATTTAAAAAAAAGGCAGAGAGGGGGGGGGGGGGCGTTATTGTAATTCAATTAAATTTGATTGTATTTATAGCAGTTGAGAGATTTAAGCTGTTGTTCCGGTTGACCAGAGGAGTGGGAGTAAATGGATGTTTAAGGCGACTTTAACTTAGATAGAAAGAATGCATGTGGACCTGTCTGATGGCACTAATGTCCCAAGTAGAGAATAACGTGCCTCTGGAGCCTGCCTTCCGATGTGGACCTCTTTTAATTGTCTCTAAGAGCATGGGCACCAACTTGTGATATAGTTGGGAAGCGAAGCTCTTGAAAATAAGACAATATTCATTTTTTTTAAGCTCAATGCACTAGTTTTAACGTAAATAAGCATAAACTAGATGAACTGAGTTGATATTCTCCGAATTTCATTAATTTTGAAGGGCTTTGGGCCCGACCCAAACTACGTAACTAGTTGTCGCGTATGTCTAAGAGTATCTCTTGGGTATAGAACTTTGGCAGATTTGACATTGAAGTGCTAAGTTCCGTCATTTTGGACAGAAAATTGTCATTAATAACAGACATTTCAACTTACCTTTGTCAATGGCCCAATCTTTGGAAATCCATTAAGTATTGATTGATATATAGATAAAACCAACGATCTGCCTTTTTAGAATTTTGTACAAAGACGCTCCATAGTAAATCTTTGACAATTTAAGATCAGTAGAGCACACTTTTGGTTATAAAACTACTAATACTGCTCCGATTCATATGAAAATTTTACAGTATAATACTATTATGCAAATATGATCTAAGTAAAATTTTGAGCCATTATGTATGAATTCTTCCAAAATTGTGGCAGTTTGAATATGAAAAAAAAAAACTGACAGGGTGTTACTTAAACATATATAACTTTGAAACGGAAAAATCAAATTGAATGAATTTTTTACACAACATTTGGACATGCATTGTTTATATACAGAAAAAAATCATTGAATTCGGTTCAGTATTTCTGGCTCTATAAATAAAACAGTAAAAATGTGTTCTTATTTTTGAAGCCTCTTTGTACAAAATTTTAAAATTGCAGATCTCAGGATTTTGATGAAAATTTAATGGCATTAGCTACACATAATGCGCCATTACTGGTCCAAAAATCAGCTATTTTGGTGTACGCAGTCCAAAGTTATGAAAAAAAAAATGTTTGACCAAATTTTGACCGTACCACACTTTAATGATGTAGATGCCCCCTGAAATACATTGGAACATATGAAACGTTTTATAATACCTCTGTATTCCTTTCAAGACCCCCACATACTTCTTTTCTACTCTCATATGCCACCTGAAGCCTCCTGATATGCCTTGCAATGCCTTGAAACCCCACTCCTCTGAGTTCCCATGAAACTTTTCAGAAACCTTTGGGAGGCTTCATGAAACCTCCGGAAGCCTTCTGAAACCCAATAAAACAACTGCTAAAAACCACGCTAAAGCTCTCTTGAACCACCTAAAATATCCGTGATTCAACACCCCTTGAATCTGGCATATGATGCACCACATAATTGATGCGTGGAATATCACAGAAGATTTCATGACCTACCATGTAAATATCATGTAATTCACCATGACTCAGAATGATTACATGACATGTATACAAATTTACATGATAGATCATGTAAACCATCATAACACAAAGTTAACATGACGATAATATAGTTAACGTGGCGTGTAAACCTCATTATTTTTATCTGTGTATTGTTGCATCATTGGGGCTATACCATGCTTGTTGATGTAATAATAAATAAGTAAATAAATAAATAAATAAATTCTTTATATATAAACTATATTTAATAAATTAATACCGTTTTCATAGAAACAAGCCAAAGTTAACATTACTTGCAAATTTAACGCAATATCATCACTGGAATACTGTCATGTGCAGCATAGTTTGAGCAAACTGAAAAAAAAAAACTGTTTTAAGTTCCAGCCTTGTTTCCTTCTCTACGGATAAGTGTAAATAGAAAAACAAAGTGAATTCATCAGGATAGCGTTAGAATTGGTAAGTACAGGGTGCGACAGGAAAAAAAGCGAAAGCAAAAATTTCAAGATGCTATCACTCGCTGAATATGAGATACTGGGGGTGGCCAAAATGTTTAGGATAGGCAACTTTTTTTTTCTCTCACAAAAAAGCTCAACATGCTGTAACTTTTCATAGAGTGCATCAAAACTTCTCAAATTTTGACTATCAACCTATTATAGGGTATATGTACCATTCCTTGGCCTAATTTGCAAGCCGCCTTGACAATTTTGACCATAACTCATGAATTAATAGCACTAGAAATAATATGTTAACCCTATTACACACTCTAGGCAATGCATGTTTCACCAATTGGAAGTAAACTAACGTAAATATTCAAGAATTTACTTTATTAAGTTGAAAAGATTCGATGCGATGGTATGCAACGTTGGTCTATGGTACAAAAATTGGCCTATTAAAGGATACAACGTTGGCCTATTGCTTTCCATGCACTTAAACTACTTATTATCTCATTTTTTCAATATTTCTGCTGAAGTATTATCTGTTTGTTACCAATCTTACTTGTTAATTACATTTTCGGAGCCAAATTTTCAAAAAACTGTAAATAAATTACTTAAACTAAAGTTCATTCTTAATTTATTAACGAAAACAATGCAACCCTTTTATTGTGTTATATTTTTACAGTCACCGTACACAAAATCTTTCTTCCTGTTTGTTCTTTCTGGTTCTTACGCAAGCAATGTTGTTGACGTCACTTTATCGGTATTGTTGACGTCACTTTACTGATGGGCCAAGATTTGGGTACATAGTGAAAAAAAAATGTCCTCAATATTCGGCCCACATTCAATTTTTTTTTTTTTTTTTTTTTTTTTTTTTTTTTTTTTTTTTTTAATTTGTAAAATATTTATTATTCGTTGAAGACAAATATACAAGTTCAAAATAGCGTCTTTGACTGTCGCATCAAATGTTCAGTGATTGAAAAGTCAGTTCGAAATGTTCCAGAATCATGCCATTTATGATCATGTGTATAGACTACCCACTAAGCCGAAGAATCATGGCGTCTACAAAAGCTAAACAAAGTGACATTTTCATTCAATTTTAATACTTCACAGTGCTAAAATTGAAACGAAATGTTACAGTTGTTTGCCGCATAGCTTTCCGATATCCAGTTATACGTGTATGTTGGAGTTTTTGGTTAACGTTGAGATAGGCCGAAACGAGAGGACTATGCCAACGAAGCATCCCGATACCCTATGTGTTTCAATGGTACAAATTTGAGCTCGATTGGTTAATCTTTCGCGAAGCTAAACTCATAATCGTTCTTGTAAAACACTATTTTTAGACAACTAATTTTTGAGCTGTAATATCTCTGAGACCAGTTAACGAGTGTGTGGTAGGATTTCGTCCGGGTGCCAGTTCGCGCGCGTTTGATTCGGTGGTTCGATTTTTTTCTTTTTCTATTTTGTATGCCGAAGTGAGCATTTCAACGACGGTGAGTGTGCGGTGGACGCGTCGTGGATCGAGTCGGTTCCGAATTTTTCGCTTTCCGTCGGCGCTAGTTCCCAATACACTTAGTTGATAATAAATATTTTCTTTCATTTTTTTGCATTTACACAAAAGAGTGAAAAGTGTTAGTTCGGGCTCGCCGGTCGAAAAAAAATAATCCGGGCGCCGACAAGTGAGTCGCGTTCAGTGTATTTCTGTGTAGAATAGACTAACGGCTTCTGCTCCCTAGTGGAGTGGAGACACGCGATAGAATTTTCTTTTTGGCTAGTTTTTGCGTCGGAAAGCGGTCGGTTGTTAACGGCGGTTTGTGTATATTGATCCATTGTCAAACCATATCACCAACCATAGGCGACTCCCGGACTGACAATGTACCTTACCCTACTAACAAAAAAACTCCTTCCTGAGACAAACGTGGAGATGCAGCGATTCGCGGTCTTTATAACAACGTTTGTCTTACTAACATTCCCTCCCATCCTCGATGACCGTAAGGACGTAGCCGGCGCCGTTATTGACCCTATTAAAGTTGAAAGCTCTCGAACTGTGTACATTGAGAATAGTAAGCTAGTCCTAAGCCCTATTCATTGGTTCCTTGTGCAATTTCGATTGCTCTGGTCAATCACGGAGTAGCAACTACGAATTGTGCGGTCATCTATGCTCATGCTCATGCTCATATAATATCTCTGAGACCAGTTAACCGAATTGAATGAAATTTTGAGCGATTATCAAGAATATGTTATTGCTTTAAATTACTCAAAACATTGGTACTTTTTAAACGTTGAAAAAAATTATGATGATTTGACATTTTCACCCATATAGAGGAATATGAGTCAAATTTACAATATCGCATAAAATTACTAAATGTGTTCTTCCTTTAACCTAAATGGGCTCTAATATTTCTAATTATAGATATCTCAAGAACAGAAGTAGAAAATCTTTGAATATCAAAAATAAAATTTAATGACATAGATGTGAAAAAATCACATTTTTTTTGAGAAAGATCCTAAAAGAGTCAATCCATCATATTTTTTTTCAACGTTTGAAAAGTACCTATGTTTTAAAGAATTTTCAAGCATAAATATAATGTTGATAAACGTTCAAAATTTCATTCAATTCGGTTCACTGGTCTCCGAGATATGACAGCTCAAAAATTAGTTGTCTAAAAATAGTGTTACGAGAACAGTTCTAGCTTCGCGAAAAATTAACCAATCAAGCCCAAATTTGTACAAATGATGCACATATAATAGGTTGACAAACAGTCAAAATTTGAGAACTCTCGATGCATTCTATAAAAAGTAACAGCATGTTAAACTTATTTATGGGAGAAAAAAAGTTGCCTATCCCAAACATTTTGTCCACCCCCTGTATACATGACTATTTTTTTTCATGACAGTGTATCAGTCAACGTCTATTTTCTACCACTACAAAATAAAAATGAACATATTTTATTTTTAACATGTGGTAATGTAAGCCTTAAAAGTTGGTATCAATAAACTTCACGCCCAATGGTCATAAGACAAAATGGCTAAAATAGTATCTCCTGAAATGCAAACGTTGTGAAATCCCTCCAAATCTGAAACCCCCAAGAACTTGTGTGCAAACCTCAGAATGCCTCCCTTAGCTCCCATAAATTCCTATGAAGCCCCCGAAACCCCTCTTAAACCTCAATAAGATTCCCAGAAATGGGTCATAGACTTCCAAGAACCCCCTGACGCTTTATGAAACCCACACACCTTTCTTAAAGCGCTCCCAACTCCATCTGAAACCCTATCAAAGTACATCTGAAGCCCCCTGAAGCACTCTCGAATTCCTGAATTTCTTTGAAAGCTTTGAAATGATTTGGAATCTCTGTAATATCCGTAATACGTCTGTAATACGTTCTCTTGAAAAATCATGATTTCTCTTGGTACTCCCGGAAACCCCCCCAAAAGTTCCTTGGAACTCCTTGATACCCACAGACTGCTCCTGAAACGCATTGAAATCCCTCTGAAACCTCCTGAGGATTTCTTGAAAATCTCTGAAGTCTCCTATACCCTTCCGGCGTGGTAAAGGTTGATAACGCAACGATTTATAAGGTCCTCTAGTCGTCTAGTCTCTTGACAAGCAACTCCGGCCACTAGCTACTTGTGGGAACCGATCCGGATGCGAGCAACCTTTTTAAGGAGGATCGAGAAACCAACCGGTGGGAACTTTGGTCGTATGCTGACAAAGACGGATGGGAGAGAGGTTCGATTCGGCAGTTCGGTACCCTTATTGGTGATATCGGTTTCTGATGTCATCGTTGAAGGGGCTCAGTATTTATGTCAACTGTTTTTCCGATCAGCCTAGCTAGATAGCTGTGTAGTGTCGTTAGCGGTTGTCTAAATTGGCTAAGAATAACACTACGGAGAGCCTGATCCAGTAGTAAGAGTCCACTAAACAGGTGACCCCTTATTCAAGGTGTTATGCGGCTTTATGCTTACCGTGCCAAGGAATGAATGGTTAGGGGGGATCTAATAGAAACCTAACTACAAACGGATCCTGTGGAGAATCAGGGCGTCCTCCACTGTATTACACCCTTACTGCACTAACCGGAGCAATAGTGCAGTGGACCTTGCGTTTCTCCGAGATAATCAGTTGCCCTTCAAATTTTGAGACTAAATACGGGCGGGATTATTCAAATGTTGTAAATTACCTTACATTACTACCTATATGGATTCGCTTAATGCGTTTTCGCCATTGGCGTTTTTCAATTGACATCGATTTGGTTTGTCGTTGATGTTTCCTTTTTGTGCTGTGATTGTGATGAGTGTAATCCTGTCTAGTTTGGGTAGTGCTACGGCTAGGAAACCTCAGATCAATTTTCAGCGTAAAAATCGTGTATAGCCTAAGTGGCTCTACTTCGAGAAGTTCATTTTCGTAGGGTAACTCTGTATAGGTTTCCTTGTGAATTCAGTTTTGCATATTTTATTATAAATGAATTGCCGTGCCTCGAGCATGCTATATTTTAGAATAACGGTAACAGTATGTTCCAACCTTTCTTTAAGGATACCTTCAAACAAGATCTTGTTTTCAAGATCTTACCGCTGATATTTGGCAGTATTGCTACGATAATTATATCATCTGAAATAGCGCATTCAGGAATTGGAGAGAATTTTTGGTGAGATCTATCCTATTTTACCTTCCATTTATCATGCATTATGATATTGTATAATTTCCATTTTTATATTGCGGGGTTCACACACACACGGGGAGGGGTAGCCTAAGGGAGCTAAATGAACTGATGACCGGACTTAAGTTCGTGGAGTAGCCAGTCTTTTGTCATGAGATAGCAACGTTTCGTTGACTACCGAAGGAATTCAGGGATTTTAGCTCACCCTGCTACAACAAACCATCAGGTAGATCATTCCATTCCGGAACGATTCTGCAGCCATAGGTAATCCTTGCGCTGGTGGTGGGTACACTTTCATCATCATCATCATCATCACTAAAAAGCTTTGCTTACTTCAAATCTCCAAGAGCAAATGGGGTTTTGTCCTATGTTTCTCCAGAGGGATTTGAGTATTTCAGACATGTTTTGAACTCTTAAAGTTTTCTATTGGGTATTTTCATGGAATGAAATTACTCCATAGTTTTGTCTCGAAGGGTACGTGCGTTGTATGAAGAAGGAATGAATCCCAGATTTATCTGATTACCTCGTTCTTTCTGAAATGCTTGAAACGTATTGTCGACTATCACATATGTGATGTTCGTCTGGCTAACATGCCTATTCATGTGAACTCACATGCCTCCCAATTTGGGATGTCCACAGTAACTCTTATACACAAAGTTGTGTACGTTTTCCAGAAAACACTCGCTCAAACGTAGTTTTTGCTTGGATGGTTTTTTTGAATATTGAGGATGCTTTCGATGACGTGCCTTTCAATGTCATATTGAAAGTCGCATGACGTCATAAGTTACCTCCAATGAGCCATAGGCTCTCTTTACGCTTATGCGTTTTACAGTGTCCTTTTCAGGGCACTGATTAAACCCGTTGTGGTGTGGGCCACGAGCTCTCGTTGCGCTTATGCGTTCATTCCCTCTTCTAGGACACTCCTTTCTATTTCATCACCTTTCCCTCTCCTAATCCCATTCTATTCCTTGTTATTTTCTCCCTCAGGTAAATGATGAAATAGGCTTATATGTATGGCGATGGCACAAATGTTCCAAATGGAGGATAACGTGCTTCTGGAGCCGGCCTTCTCATACCAGAGGTCACCACACCCGTATCAAAAATCGCACCGCATCGGTTGATGTAAACCTGTAGTAGTTATTTTGTGGTCTTGGGTCACTTCATTTCGCCGGAGTTCAATTGCACAGATTTCACGTTGGAAATGAAAGACGACAAATAATATGAAGCAATATTTCTCATCTATATCATTCAAAAATTGACTACTTTGTGTGGCTTACTCAATCGTAGTCATAATGACAAATTCCATAGATAGTTTTCATTCGCACTTGACTCGTTTCCTTACACGTACTAGCAAATCGAACCTGCCCGTTCGGCCTCTATACAACAAGTCGGTGTCAGTGACGGTTTTGTGGCGCGGTAGACTGGTTCCTCGTTTTAGGAAGCTCCCTCCGATTATGGGGTTATCATTTAGTGATTTGCGCGTGCTTCGGTTGGTTGCGAACTGAAACTACCTAGATAGGTATTTTGCAATACGCACTTTGGCAGAATGTTTCTACGCCGGTGGTGGAGCAGAGGGGAACCACATCTAAGGCCCATGGCCATGTTTGCGTGCATCTGACCGTGTGATCCTTTCAAATCGTACCGACTCGAGGCGACTAAGTACGATATGCTGCAAGTATGTAGAACTTCTTTATGGACAAACAAAATGAGCGATATGTCAAAATGTAAAACCCCATTCGCGGGAGTATGCGCACGAGGGTCTCAACGCAACGCACCGCCTTGCAGCTTTTCCCATTCAGTCAGATCGGCAATTGTGCAATCCCACCGGTCAGTCAGTGTGTAACCTCACGCACGTTGCTCCTCGAAAAGGCGGCTCCCATTTAAGCTACCATGCATCAGCCAGCCTCGAAGCATCCCAAAGATGGTCGCGGATGCCTTCTTCTCGCTCTGGCATACCAACAGAAAATCATACAAAAGCACGCAGACACGGCCACATGCTATTGGGCATGGGCATAGGAATGTGCAATGGGCACTTAGCGTTTGCGCAACAGCTTATGCGTGTATGATTCATGACCAAAATGAATCCAAGCCGCGCACCGTAGAACGTCGAACCTTCTTGCCTTCTGGGTCGTCATCGTCGTCAACTGGTGGCCATATCTGTGCAATAGCAGTTTTCCTACTTTTATTGCTTACAAATTATAATTTCTCGAGCCTCTCTAAGGAATGAAGCCTAGGCTTATTGACGGGTCGTTTGGTAAGCAATCGCACCACAAATGGATTATGGGGTAGGGAATTCAGCGATTCCTTCGGTGCGTTCAGTAAGTCTTTCTGCTGCTGCTTCCATCGACGGACACGGCTTGACTGGAACTCACTCTGCGTAAGGTTCTGTTATTTGATTTTTTGCTGGACGGAGGGATGCTGTCCGATCGTCTGGTCATCGGGGATAAATACCAAGATGGTGTGGCATATTGTCATTGCTCAATTGTCAGACGGCTGGGTGGGAATCCATAAATGAAAATAATTTAGTCGAAGAGGATAAAAACTGGCTGGCGAAGTGCATCACGCATGGGAAATTAAACATTCCTTAGAGTGACAGAATTACTGTTTGATTATGTGCTTACAGTATTTTTTATTGTTTAATTTATGCAGATATTTTACCGTAATTTACGAACCGATTGATCATTACTGATGCAGAGTCCCGGCGGCGAGAATGTGTACGGATATAGGCGTTTTTATGTATAAGCTAATGAACGGTTGGTCCAAAAATGTAGGTGTTACTAACTTTTTTTTACTAACGCTTGCTGCTCGCCTATCCGGAGATGGCGGGTTCGATTCCCGGTCGGGTCGGGAACTTACCTCGGCTTCCCTGTATCATTGTACCTACTTGCCTCACAATATACAAATTCATGCAATAGCAGGCAAAGCAAGCCCTTCAATTAATAACTGTGGAAAGAACACTAAGTTGAAGAGAGGCAGGCCAAGTTCCAGTGGAAACTTGGAGCCACAAAGAAGAAGAAGAAGAAGAAGAAGAAGAAGAAGAAGAAGAAGAAGAAGAAGAAGAAGAAGAAGAAGAAGCTTCTTTACAAATTCATGAAATGGCCGGGAAAAAATGCCCTTTACTTAACACAGTGAAACACATACAGTATGCGGCAGGAAAAAATGCGAAAGTGTTTTTCAACTTCAAACCTCGTTTTCGTCCATTTCACGTTAACAAATCTATGTTTCAACGTTCCATGATCTCTAATAGGCTAGTTTTATGAAAAGTTAATTGAAAATTTTCCCATTTTGGTCATTAACCTTTACAGAGCGGTGCCTGAAGCTGAAGACTATCAGAATTTTCAAACCGCAGAAAAGCACACAGGTCGCTAAATTTCGTATCTGATAAAACAAAATGTTTAATTTTCTCTACAGTATCATCAAATATATGTTCTTATTTCATCTAGTATGTGAAACTACATGGCTCTGGATTAGTGTGGTCTGGTTGTTCATCGAATTTAAGCTGATTTTGTTACTGTTATAGTCATTTTGTTTAATGACCATTGGGCGCGCAGTTTATTGATACCCGCACATAAGGCTTACATTATCACATGTAAAACATCAAATATGTTCATTTTTATTTTTCAGTGCTAGAATATAGACATTGACTGATACACTGTCATGAAATAATAGTCATATATATCCCATATTTAGCGTGTAATAGTCCCTTGAACTTTTCGCATTTTTTCCTGCCGCACCCTGTACAATTTAGATGAAATTTTAACCTCACAAGGGAAACCTACGATAGTGTCCCCGAGGATTTCAACTGAACTATTTTTTTTTTGGATTATACACGTGGAAATATGATTGAATCCAAAGCCTTCCTGGTAAGGGGACAGTGGTGTAGACATACAAATCAGAAGCGGTAGCCACTAGACCACCAAGCCCTTCCAAGTTTGCACTACATAAATTGTATGATCATGGTTTTTGAGAAGCAAGTCAAGTGCAATTATAATGTTTAGCTTGACCTAATCACATTGGGTATGGGTAGACAGTAGGGTACGGCTTGTTTTTCAAAAGTTGTTGAAACCTGGATTTTGTATAATGAAAAGTATCATTAAAATGAATACTTTAAGGAACAGTTTGTGAAGGCAACAAAAATATTTTCAAAAGCACGCTTGAAGCAATTGAAAAGTTAAGATGTTTGGTAATCTTGAAAACTCATATTTTGCATGAATTTGGAAATAAATAATGTTCTACAAGTTTATAGGGTATGAGTGCCATCAGTAATCTCACGCTCCCATATATTCATCGTATTCGAAAACAAACGATTACGGCACCGATTGATTCCGTTCTTTTTGTTTTCATGCGTGCTTACTTTTAACAAAACACACAAATATAAGAAACAAAACATAGAGCGCTTCAATCCTTTTTTTTCGTGAGATGAAAATGGAAGCCACATGCTTAATAAGAGGACCAGTACCCTACTTAACCTTTGAGTCCCTAACGTATTTTGCGCACTCCAAATTTGATGTTCATTTAGCTCTATTTTCTTCAATTTTTACCCGATTTGATGAAAATTTGACTGAACAAACGGATATTACTACCGTTCCATAGAATGCATCGGCTGGGCAAGATGAATGACCGGTTCCGGATTTATACGGAAACCCATTGGGGTACGTCGGTTGGCCAAAGGAGACCGCATTCAAACATTTTGCTCTACAACAACAACGTTTTGGTTATGTTTCAATTTGTGGCTTATTCTCGGTAGATCGATCATAGTAGAACCTAAATAAGGTCTTGAATCTCTTAACGAAGCGTGTTTTCACGAATTGAAATCAATTTTGAAAATTGGGACGGAAACCGGTAAACGCCTAAATGTATGCAATGTCATGTAATTTCATGTACACTAAAATCTCTTTTTATGCATGTTATTTTTATGCACTTTTAATTTATGCACCTGCATAAAAAAAGGGAAAGCTACTCACAACCAAGGGGGCTGTCCATAAACCACGTGGTCGGGGGGGTTTTCGGCCGATGACCATTTTGTATGGACAAATAAAAAAAATTGTATGGACTAATGACCACGGGGGGGGGGGGGGGGGGGGGTTGAAAAGTCCCAAAAAAATGACCACGTGGTGACAGCCCCAAGGGGTGATTACAGAGGCGAGCAGAGGAAGGTTACAGGTTCGTTTTTGGGTGTTTTCGAAGGTCTCATGTACGTTACATGGCGTCCGAGAGGGCCTTAAGGGGGTTTCGGAGTCATTTCAGGAAGTCTCAGAGCATTTTCGTTTGGTTTCGAAGAGTTTTCGGGGTGTTCGGAGCTACTCTGGTGCGTTAAATGGGATCCGAGGGGGGTTTAGGGTGGATTTTGGAGTCATTTCAAGACGTTTCAGAGCATTTTCGGCGGGGTGTAGAGGCGTTACTTAAGCGTTACGGAGGAGTTTTCGTGGGGTTCGGTGCTTCTCAGTTGCGTTACATGGGGTCCGAGGGAGTTTAAGGAGGATTTTGAAGGCATTTCAGGACGTTTCAGAGCATTTTCTACGGGATTAAGAGGCGTTACGAAAGTGTTACGGAGGAGTTTTCGTGGGGTTCGTTGCCTCTCAGGTGCATTACATGGGTTCCGAGGGAGTTTAAGGGGGATTTTGAAGGCATTTCAGGACGTTTCAGAGCATTTTCTGCGGGATTAAGAGGCGTTACGGAGGAGTTTTCGTTGGGTTTGGGGCCTCTCAGGTGCTTTACATGGGGTCCGAGAGGGTTCAAAGGGGGTTTTGAAGGCATTTCAGGACATTTCAGAACATTTGAAATTATCAATGTTTATATGATAGAACATACCTCCAGCAAGCTTTAGCACAAGCAGATTGAGGTGATCATTGCGATACACAAACGTGAAAGTTTTGAGTTATCAAATAATCCTTAATAATCTTCAGAGCATGTGCATTTCTTTGCATTAATCGACCAAAACTCATAAAAATTGTCCAAAAAAGTACATCCATGTATAACTGCAAGCTGAATTATTGTTATATTGTAGATTAGTAGCATTCATTCTTGCTTACAAATAGTTTCTGTAGTTTAGAGGAATTTTTACCCATTATACTGGCCATGAAACATAAATTCGCCCCATATCACCCTAAAATTGATAAAATTCATGTCAAAATAAATTTCATATGTCTAAAACATCACAATAGCATATACCAAGAAGCAAAACGTGTGAAAATTTGGCGAAATTTTGAAGTTGTTGCTGAAGTTGCTGTTGAAGTTGCTAAGTGGATCTTTTTTTCTGTCATACCCAATTTTGAAGCAATTTTCCCAATCTTATCAGAACTCACTTTATTCCTCAAAAACCAAATATTTTTCAACACAGATTACTAAAACAATGTAAAATGGATGAAGTGCATTCATTGAATGGAATATTTTATCATTTTTGGATGAAGTTTTCATTAGAAACTGTAATCACTCTATGGTGGATCTTTTTTTGTGCCAATCACTGTCAGAGCATTTTCTGCGGAATTAAGAGGCGTTATGGAAGCGTTACGGAGGAGTTTTTCGAGGGATTTAGGAGGCATTTCAAGACGTTTCAGAGCATTTTCGGGGGATTCAGAGGCGTTACGGAATCATTACGGAGGAGTTCACAGGGGTCTTAGGTGCGTTACATGGGGTCCCCGGGGGATTTAAGATGGATTTTTGAGGCATTTCAGGAAGTTTCAGATCAGACTCTGAAATACCTTAAAACGCCCCTCAAACCTCTTGCAACGCCCTTTAAAGGCTCCTGAGATCCCTTGAATTGCCCCTAAAGCCTCTAGGAACGCCCCTGAAACCCACTTAATACAATTGAAATACCCCAAAATTCCCCATAATCCCATTAAAACACCAAAAATCTTGACAGAACACCCTTAAAAGCTCCTCAAATCCCCCGAAACAACCCCTTAAAACGCACCTGAAGCCCCTTGGAACCCCCCTTTTGGGCTCGCTGGGAATTTTCTGGAAACCCCCTTAGCCCCACCTCAACTGCCCAGGAGCAAGATCTGTTCTCGCAAACTAGATTCTCTACAGTATGCGGCAGGAAAAAATGCGAAAGTGTTTTTCAACTTCAAACCTCGTTTTCGTACATTTGACATTAACCAATCTATGTTTCAACGTTCCATGATCTATAATAGGCTAGTTTTCTGAAAAGTTAATTAAAAATTTTCCCATTTCCCCATTTTTCCACTAACCTTTACAGCGCGGCGCCTGAAGCTGAAGACAATCAGAATTTTCAAACCGCAGAAAAGTACACAGGTCGTTAAATTTCGTATCTGATAAAACAAAATTTTTAATTTTCTCTACAATATCATCATATATATGTACTTATTTCATCTTGTATGTGAAACTACATGGCTCTGGATCAGTGTGGTCCGGTTGTTCATCAAATTTAAGCTTATTTTGTTACTGTTATAGTCATTTTCTTCAATGACCATTGGGCGTGCAGTTTATTGATACCCGCTTATTAGGCTTACATTATCACATGTTAAACATCAAATATGTTCCTTTTTATTTTTCAGTGCTAGAATATAGACATTGACTGATACACCGTCATGAAAAAATAGTCATATATATCCCATATTTAGCGTGTACTAGTGCCTTGAACTTTTCGCCTTTTTTTCCTGCCGCACCCTGTATTTAGAGCCCAAACTTAATTTATGCATAAATTTCTCTCTTTTTATGCCTTTTTTAATTTATGCACATTTTTAATTTATGCAGTCCCAGCCATGTGCATAAAAATAGGTTCCAGTGTAGTTAGAACTGTTAGAAAAAGAGAACTCAATATACGTAACACATGATAATATGCTGGAAAAACTTGTAATTAGAAGGCACGAAATGTTGCTAATTGACAAATTGAGAGATGAAATTTGTGAAAGAAAATCGCGTTCTGGTGGGATTCGAACCCACGACTCTGTATTCGCTAGACCGGCGCTTTAACCAACTAAGCCACAGAACAGGTAATGGTTCTGCGGAATAGAAAGCCAAACTGACTCCGAAGCCGCATCGTGAACACTCTTATTTCACAAACTCATCTCTCTTTTCGGCTTAGATGCCAATCCACAACACACTCCTCTTTGTACCCACTAACTACAGGTGCGATAATGTGTTGATGTACCGTGGTTGGGGGTGAGAATGGGTCAAAAAAGGACACTCAGAGATTGTTTGTAAAAAAACAAATGTAATTGAAGTCGGGATTACTTTTTATTTGGTATGTATACTCTCCTATGTGGTACTGATAGTTTAGCAAGAAAGTATCACTTTATATGAATTGCTTACTAAACTACAAATAATGATTGAAAATTGACCCAATCTCACCCCTTAGAGGGGGTGAAAATGGGCCAAATTATGCGAAATCTCCTGTCTAAGAATATAAGTTAATTTAATTGATGTTGTCTAGTAAACCTACTTAAAATACTATGTAACCATGACGAAAAAAACTTATGTTATTTTAAAAGATGATTATTCCACCTAACATGGCTAATGCAACCGAAAAAATGGTTGAAATTTGATAGAATAACGTTTGAATGCTGTATTGCCATTTTTAGCCACCATAATCATCCTCATTCAAAGTTTCAATCTCCATGTGAGGAGGGGGGTAACAAGGAGGGAGGGGCGCATTGAAAGATTGATTCAAAAAACCGGTATTTTTAGTATACTGCATAAGAAATGTTTAACCAAACCCTTCATTATTAACTCTTATGTACATGATCATTGGCCTCTATATTGCCAAAGCAAATCACTCCGTCTCATATATTATGTTACACAACATTTCACATTATTAGATCCTCTTCCGCAATAACATTTAAACGGATTTTTTAATAAATTTTGTATGAGTCCTAGCACAACGGTAGACTTATTCTTTCTTTAGTATTTTTATGTATTTTATGAATGGCCCTTATATGTCACTCTTAATTCATAAAGTTCAAGTTAAATACTCAATAAGCAATCTCGTATGCCGCAACCCGACATTCGTTCGCTTTCCGACATTGACGGTTTTATAGCCCCGGTATTTCCTGGTTTCCACTACCGTCTCCCGACTAGAAGTTTCTAACAAAAATGTAACATCTTTCTAACTGATCCTGATATTTATAACTTATTGTGTTACATTTCTGTCAGAAACATTTGGTATACATAAATATTATAACACAATTATATCACATTGTATTATAAAATTTGATTATAACTGATTGTAATATACTAAAGTTTCGATTCTTTGGCATTGAGATAGCATTGTTACAAAGTTGTATCAAATAATGATAGAAACTAATTATTTTGAAGCTGAGATTTATATCACGTTTTGTTATAATTTTGATCTATTCATAACACAATAAGTTATTTTCTTGATTACACCAGAGTACTTTTTGTTACAATTTTAGTTATTTTAACATCATCCTGCATCTAGTTTATAAACTAATAAGTTATTGAAATTTTTTATAACTTCATAACACAATATGTTACAAATTTGATATAATTTTCTAGTCGGGTTGGTATTTTCACGATATGTATTTAAAATTTCAAAAATGAATCGAGAAGAAGAACGCTATTAAGTCTGTTTTGTGAGCTTACAATATTTCAGTTCACTAAAGATTAGCTGATGACCAGAGGAACTGTCCAAACGCATTGGTTTTTTTTTTGTTATAAATGATTTTAGGCACTAAACGTATGAACACACTCGCTTGACACTTCTTCGACATATTTTCGAAATCAAAGAATGCTTTTATGAAGATACGGTAAACATGGCATCACTCTAACGTCAAATGGGGACCGAATAACAAGTTGAATTTTTAGTTAAGCTTATGTGCACTCGACAACTTGCTTGACCCAATCTCACCCCCATTATTAATATTTAGACATAAGGTCGAAAATATTGACTTTTTGAACAAAAGAAGCAATGACAGCCCGCTTTTTTCATTGCATCAACCAAGTAATTCCTACAGCTAACCGAATAAGAAATATTCGATTTATAAGAAAATTTATGGTTAGGTACTTGTGCAAAACATTACGAAGGAGATTATTTTTCAAAGTGATGTACTAATAGTTTCATCGTATAAGTTTAATCACAAATTTAACGAAAAACGATTATTGCCAAACATCTTATTCTGCATCATGACGTGTAAAAACATCTCCTCTTTGAAATCATATAAAGTTTTCAATATAAAATAGCGATAGTTGATTGCAATTTTTCTCCAAATTTTCACCAGTCTTCTTCGACTACTCGTGATCAAATATTGATTCTCGGGCGTTGAATATTGATTCTCGGGCGTTGTATGTATGCACGTTCAATAATTCAGTATTCAAATACGATAAATCAATGCCAATGTAATGAAAATAAGAGCGATACAAATAAAGATGCATTAAATGTCACTAATGGGCTTTGCCATAGTAGCGTTAAATACGTTTAATAGCTTAGGACTTCAGATAAGCACATCTTCAGCCTATTATTATAGAAAATTTAGAAAATTAAATCTCACTTAGGGGGGCGAAAATATTTTTATCGAGCTCCAAGGGGGCGAAACCTCTTAAAAATTTGGGAAATACTGCTCTAAAGCAATGTTTAACAGCAAGCACGAAAGACCATCACCTTGCCGTAACCCTCTGCAAGATTCGAAGGGACTCGAGAATGTCCCTGATGCTTGAACTACGTACTACGTACGACCCATCGTCGCTTTGATCAATCGTATCAGTTTTTCCGAGAATTCGTATTCGTGCATGATCTGCCATAGCTGGCCTCGATCGATTGCATCATACGCTGATTTAAAATCGATGAACGAGCGATGTGTGGGCACGTTGTATTCGCGGCATTTCTGCTACACCTGGCGGATGGCAAACATCTGATCCGTTGTAGCGTGTTTACCCACTGATGCTGCCACACGAACTTTCTTGCAATCGGTGATAGACGGCGGCAACAAAATTGAGAGAATATCTGGTAGGCTGCGCTCTGTGATTTGATCGTGCAATAGTTCCCGCAATCCAGCTTGTCGTCTTTTTTGTAGATGGGACACACGATACATGCATACATACAGCGACTAGGTAGTGATCCGAATCCATATTCGCACAGCGGTAGGTATGTGAGGAAATTGGTTACATCCTAGAAGAATTTTCTGTCGGTTAGAACGTGGTCGAATTGGTTTTCTGTTTGATGGCCAGTAGCTTTGTGGCGACCTTTACGGGGGAAGGAAGTACTTCGGACTACTATACCACGGGAAGCTGTAAAGTTTACACATCACTTGCCGTAATTATTCGATACGGCGTGCAGGCTGTTTCGCCCGATTACCGGTCTGTACATTTCCGCTCTTCCTACCTGCGCAAAGAGTTGCTGGTTTATCTATCATATTTCATAGTTCACAAACTTATTTTTTCGTCAATACGCTAGCAGGTAGTTGGTCGAACTTAGTATGAAGTACCACCGTGTTTTTCACAAATCTCCTCGTTTTCCAACCCTCTCCATTTAACTATCATCAACGATGTACACTACCTGACAATCAAATTGAATTGTTGCCAGGCTGCATCTCACCCTTCGCACAGCTCACCTGGTTGGATATTTATGGCGCCCGAAAGAGGGAATGCTATGGTTATCCACTACCATCACCGCCGCCACCACCGCCAGTCAATACCTAGTATCAGGATGTTTCATTTTTCACGTTCGTTTGATTCGGCCCACGTGAATCAACTTTCGGTTTGTTGATTCTGTCGAGTGATGCGAAATGGAATGCAATGAAAGGATATTGTGTATGTGTACTTTTGTATTGATGCGGACATGTCAGTAACTCATTCGATTGATGTTGTATTTATTTTCATCCACCAAACGAAGGTAACGACATATGTCATCAATTTGGGTTTGTTTGCTGTTTTTTCCCTGTCGTTTTATCCTGCCACTACTGTGATTGATTGTATCTGATAAATAATAAATGCTATGGAAGAGATGGTTATAAATCTACCAATCAAGCATTGATTGGCACCTGCATGGAGTACGAGAGTTCAAGAAAATATATAGACTTACTGGAACATTTTTGTTTCATAAACACTTTGAACGGAACGGAAAATGATGCAAACTAATGAATTGAACATAAAACCCTTCACCACTGTAAGCGGATTATTTATGCAAGAACACACGCGCCCTGATTGGGATCATATGTTTTTTGTTTTTTTTTTTCAAGTACAAATCTCTATATTTCCGAAGCATTTCCCTAGACATTTTTCACCCCTCTTTCAATAACCGTTATCCTCACCAGTCGGATCAGCACGCACAGCATTACGTCGGCTCTACTCTTGACGAATGAAAACTGGAACAATAAATTAGGAGGGTGCGCACTCGAATTTTTATGCTGATTACAATGGGCATTTAAGATCCCTCAGACAAATTGGCACTAAAAACCAACAGCAGCATGCCCCTTCCCGTCCGGGTTCCGAGTATTTGCTGAACTTCTTAATCCCTAACTCCAATATGACTGCTGTCAGATTTGAAGATAAGGCAGTTCGCAGCAACATTTTCCGCCCTTCCTCGGGGTCCTCCGCCGATTGCCATCTTCGATTTTTATCGTGCCTGCTTGTGGCCGCTCTTAACTCCAATAAATAGCGAAAGGTCAGTCTCTGTTCAGCTTCGGGATAGCACTCGCCGTGAGGGGTGAAGTGAAAATTCAGCTTTAAATTTCGACTTGAACATATATTAATATTCATGGGAAATGCTGCTGCTGCTTAAAAAACGTGGCTCATTCGGTGTGGCGGCGCTTGCACATTATTACACCACACAACGAAATTTACAACCGCATGCAATTTGGTCGTAAAGACCCGCAAAATTACACTTCTTCGCGCGTCGGTGGTTGTGCTGATGGTGCTGGTGGTTTGACACACCGAAATTATGCAATAAAAATTTGTGCATGGAAATGTTGACGTGCACGGTTTCGCTCGTTCGGTAGGGTCTTGGAGTTGGTTGTGCTGTGGGACCCTCTTGCAACTGCACAGGTTGTCGACTTGCATCGCTTGACCCCTATTTACTGCTGGATTTGTGATAAACAAAGAGAAACAAAGAGAACTCAGGTGTCATCATCTGTTGATTTTATGCAAATGAAGTCAACAAGAACTCCAAATGGCGAAGTTTCGCTTTATTTCGGCTTCTGTGTAAAAATGTTTGAAAATATGGAGCGATGTCCCATGTGATCGATAGGTAACCAACTGTTAAGCCCTTCTGGCATACAATAATGTTTGTCCAACAAAAAACGTAAAACGAAGCAAAAGAAAAAGAAAACCCTGGTCCAAACCTTTACCAGTTGTTTTAACTCCACTGCAATAAAGCTATCACAATATTAACATGTCAAGCCTAGCAGATGACAATCAGATGACAGCCCGGTACACACTCACTCCAAATCTTCAGACAACTGGGCACACACGCCCTCAATCAATTTAAAAACCCTGCTTCCATCACACTCTCCAGAAGACCATCGTATCATCACTCATCCAACCTCCCCACGCATTGTCGTCCTTACCTATAACCAATTCCCATCCATCCATCCATCCACCCTGGATCGACGATTCAAATCAATCTGAAAATCATAAATAACACCATATCGAATATCATATCTGTAACACTCGTTCTCACCCTCGTTTCTCAGTTCTATAGGACTTCAGCGCGCTCCAGCCTGGTTTGTTTTGTTTGGGTATTCCACTCAGGTAGGTTCCGTCCGGTATACCTAACGGCCAGTTCCCATCTCGATCGGAGCCGATGGAATGGGACCCTAGAATACACAGTTTGAACTGTAACTGCTAGAGAACCATTTCGGTTTACTTTTCATTAATAAACACTAATTATTTTTTCATTAATAAAAACATATACCGTAATCCGGGGTAACATTGATCAGAATTTTCAATTTTTCTTGAATAATTCTCTTGTTAAAATAAACGTAACATGTTTTATATTTTTGAAACAAGTTGGCCCTCTGAATATGTGTTAAGCTACTCGAAAAAGTATTGTGAAACTTAAAAACATGTTTAAATAGGCTTTTTAATCTAATTTTTGATTTTGTTGATTTGGGGTAACATTGATCATGTCAGTGATCAATCTTCGTTTGTGTTGAAAGTACCCTTACTTACTAAATTCGGGGTCGCTGATTTCGAATATGTTGTCCAAATTCTTACAAGTCATGTACTTTTTGAGTTATTTTAGGATTCAAATCCTCCAAATCGCGAATAACGCCTAAAGTTAGGCAATAGCTTAAGTAATTGATAGCCTACTTTTAATAAATCGTATATTTCATTGAAAAAGAGCATTTTCATAAAAGTTTCGGTTATCAAATCCAACTCTAGGATATCATATCGAAGTAATACAATGATTTCGAACCTCATATTGTATCTAGTATTCATGCCATGTATGAATGTTTGACAATATATCTCATTGCGTTACGAAACACAGTTGTGGAAAAATCGATTTATTCCAATGTTTATGAAATTCAATTTTCATGAATAGCATGTCATTTAATAGCTAAATGATAGCAATTTACGATATACCATTCGATAGCAGAAACTGGTTCAATGTAAAATGCTTGTTTGAACATTTCATGAGGTCGGCTAAGCCGATCAATGTTACCCCGTTGATCAATGATACCCCGTTTTACGGTACATATGAGATTGTCTAGTTTTTTTCGGATGTTATGAAATTTCATATATTCATCATTATCTAAAATTCAAAATACAGAAAAAATACTTTAGGAATCTTTCAATAAATTCCGAAGATACTTATTAAGGAACGACTAGATCAATTTGTCGTAGGAATTTCTGACGCAATTCCTGAAGCAATTCTGGTAAAAAATCTAAGGTGCAACCATTCATTTGCAAAGATTTACATTCATTTGCTATTGTCTCAGTTCAGAAGCATGCTATCGAAAAACAATGTATGGATGAATTTAACCTTGTAGTTTTATCTGAAAGTTTGTCAAATAACATTGGGGTCGCAAACATATACCAAAGTCGTGAGCGAGCTGTGAAGGCAACTCTCCACGCGGTGAATGTAAATTACATTCACGCTGTTGAAAATTCCCAGTGACGTACTAAATGGATGTCCCCTGGGGAGAAATTTTAGAAGGTATACCTGGAGAAATCCCTGTATAACCGTTATGTGTCCGACATTTGTTTTTCTTTTTTCTACACCGTGCTTTTTAAATGGGCGCTGGGTACCCGGGTACCCTGTCGGCCACATAAGGGATAAATACTTGAAGGGATTTCTAGAGATTTTTCAAGATGAATTCCTGCTGAAATCTTTGGAGGAACTCTTGAAAGAGGCTCTGCCGTAAGATCTGAAGGAATATGTGGAAAATTCCGGAAATCAGAAGAGAATCTTCTATGGAAAGTTTCTTGGAGCAATATCTGCTGGAACCAGTGTAATAATCATGCAAGAATATTTGGAGGAAAGTCAGAAGAAATCTCCGGGGACATCCCGACTAGAAATTTCTGACAAAAATGTAACATCTTTCTAATTAATCCTTATATTTATAACTTATTGTGTTATACCACTGTTAAAAACATTTGGTGTAAATAAATATTATAACACAATTATATCACATTATCTTATAAAATCTGATTACAACTCATTGTAATATACTTAAGTTTCGATTCTTTGGCATTGAGATAGCATTGTTACAAAGTTGTATCAAACTATAATAGAAACTAATTATTTTTAAGCTAAGATTTATACCACTTTTTGTTATATTTTGATCTGTTCATAACACAATAAGTTATTTTCTGTGTAATCAAGAAAGAGTACTTTTTGCTACAATTATAGTTGTTTTAACATCATCCTGCATTTAGTTTATAACATAATAAGTTATTGAAAATTTTTATAACATCATAACACAAAATGTTATAAACTTGATATAATTTTCTAGCCGGGATTCCTTTGGAAATTTCCAATGAACCTCCAGAATGAATTTCTTAAGCAATCCCTGGAGGATTTTGTTGAATACCTATGCAAATTCCTGAAGATATCCCTGGAAGAACTTATAGAGAAACCGCAACAGCATTTCCTAAAAGAATTCTTGGAAAAATTACTGAGAAATTTTTAAAGGAACTTCTAAACATTTTTGAATTTAAAATTTTGGTAAGTAATCGTTAGAAGATAGCATGGAGGATTTCTTGAAAGAATTCTGGCAAGGATTTATGGAAGACTCCATGGTAAATTTATAAGAAAGTCAATCAAAGGTTTTCTAAAGGACTCTTTGGTGAACTTTCTGGAGAGTTTTTTAGAGGAATTTCAGAAGGAAACTTTGTTGAAATTATTGAGAAAAGCAAGTGGGAATCTCTGAAGCTATTTATGCAAGATGTTCTTTAAGAATTCTTGGATAATTTTTTGAAGTTCTCCGTGGAATATTTTCCAAAAGAATTCCATGAAGAAGTTTCCAAAGAAATCCATGCAGCAAAAATAGCATGTAATTTCTGATGGTTTTATTGGAGAAATTTCTGAAGAAATTTAATTAGGCATTTGTAGAAGACTTTGTGATAACATCTTTTGAGGATTTTTAAATAATTGCTTGAGTAATTCCCAAAGGAAACTTTGAAGAAACTTCTAAAGAAATCTATTAGAGGTTTTCTAAAGCAGTCCTTGGAAAAAATGGTGAAGGAGAAAAATTTCTAGAGAAATTGCTGAAAGAGATTTCTTTATGCAACCGCTGAAAGAATTTCTAAAAAGATCCGTGGAAGATTTTGCAAACAAAAATCCCCAGAGGCATTTATGTATAGGATTTTTGAAGACTTTTTTCGTGGAATCCATGGAAGAGTAGGAGCTTGATAAATGTTTGAGCACATCTTTGCGTAACTGTGCTGTTTTTTCTCCATTTCTTGTCTCCTAAACAACACAGTTTCTCAAAGTTTTGCTCAAATAGCATCATATTAGACAAGGAATCATAATACCCACGCTTTTTGCATCATTCTATTGCAGAAACGGAGAATGTGCCTTCTCACCATATAAAAATGCAGCTCATTACTACAAATCTAGTACTTCACTGATTGCATCCTTTTGCGGAGGAAATTTATGGGTGGTATGTTGAAGAAATACATTTGGAATTTCTCAAGAAATTCACAATGGAAACGCTGGAAGAATATCTGCAGAGATACTTGGACGAATTTCTGAAGCAAACTGTCGATTCCTAACTTCTCGCTTCAACGGGAAAGACCCAGAAACAAAGGAACATTCGGACACAGAATGGAGAAAGAAAAATACACAACTTTCGTGTTTGGTGTTCAACAAACCTCTAACCTTCTATTTCGTGTTTCGCTCTACAAAGAATCATGGTTGATTAATTTTACAATGTAGGCTTGTTTCTCTAGCGTGTGGCGTAGTAACTTACACAAACTATGGTAGATTAAAAATCCCTCGGGATATTTCTGAAGTAATACTTTTAGAAAATTTTCGACCAAATACATGAAGTTTTTTTCTGAAGTAGAGTGTCCATTTCCCGGGCATTTACCTTGTCCCGGGATTCGGGATAAAAATTGTAGCATATCCCGGGAAATCCCGGGATCCCGGGATTTTTATGAAATACAGATTTCAGTGGAAATTGAGATGAATTTCAAATAAAACACCATTTGTCAGCTATTGTCTATCCATTTTGTTGAATATGGAGGGGAATTATTGTTACAGTAGTCACTCATAAAAACAGCTTTTTTAGTTTCAGAAATCCGATAAATAATAGGGACCCTAAACCAAATTGCAATATGCTGCTGGAGAGCTAGCAGTACTGTTTTGATTAGTTGCAAAATATGAATACAATTTGCCCAAAATCCTTTTAGCTTATTTAGATATTGTTTGATACAACTATTGACTGAGCTTCTAAAGGGGCGAACATGTTTCTGTAAACTAGGTATTGTCTCGATTATATGGATAATTATACAGTACATGCCCACACAAAGTTTAATAATTATCGAGTGAGTAAAATTTTTGTTTACTTGATTGTTACAGAGGATTTCGTGATTTTGTGGTGCAATTATAGAAGTCGTCAAGAGAATGTGTTGTTAACAAAAACTGAATCGTCCTCTTGCAGGCTCCATCAAGAATTTTTGAAATTTAACGCCTATAATGGGCATAAAATCATGCATTTCGGGATTCCCGGGAACTCCGGGAAATCAAATATTAAATCCCGGGATACGGGAAATCCCGAAATTGCCTAAATCCCGGGAATTCTTGTCCCGGGACGTCCCGGGATGGACACTCTATTCTGAAGGAATCTCTGGATGAATTTTAAAAGTATGTACTACCCAGACAACCAATTCACACGTAAAACGAAGTTTACGACCGTTCTTTACATGCAACTAAGCGTGAAAGTTTCATCGCATAAAACGCTGCGAATATGCCCTATACATGCAAAAGTGGAGGCGATATGCGTGCATTGACGGAAGAAAGATAGCGCTATGTGAGTTGAAACGATATCTTCTGCGATTATCGATGATAGTACACATTGCGACGTAATCAATCATATTATGCGAGTTATTTTATTAAAACAAATAAAAAACAACTCACATTGCCCCCGGTGTCGAACTTACTACCTCTGGATTAGCTGCCGGTGCCTTATACTTAACACCACACAATTCTTGAGAAACAGGGTGATACATTGCGATGCCATTCTAATTCATCTCAATGCCTTCTAAAAAAACTGACTTACCTGTGGTGTCCCAGTACGGGGTAATTTGGCAAACAACGCCAACCTGAACGTTAAATTTTGCATTTTCTTACAAGGGCTAGTTCAAAACACTTCGAAATTAATACACCAGGGTCACTTAAACGGTTATAATGATGATGATTATAAGTCGAGTCAAGTACAAGACACTGAAGAGACAGTTGAAGACAGTTGAGGTCGAAATACGTATCTGTCAAAGGATGCAAATTCTTAGTGGAATTCAAAGGAACAGTACTTAACGCGATTTTTTTTATTTTTAGTTATAATGATTTAATTTTAACACAAACGGTTCACTACCGAATGATTTTTCACTTTCTCGCTACGGATCCACAGTCCAACCACAATCAGACAGCAACTTTTTCAGTGTTATCACATTTTAATTCACATTATGTACGCATATCAGATTATCGTTTATGTGAGTTTGTATTGATATGTAAACAAACTTGTTTGTACATTTATGCGAGTTAATCAATACACTAATACAAGAAGAGCTGTCATAACAAAATAAAGTTCGCATAACCATGCAAATTGCGAATTTGAATGTTATGTTATGAGTTTGCTCGTGTTATTATGCGACTCAGTTTGGTTCATCGTAAACAACCATTGAAATGCCGGGTTTTGCGATGAATTTCGAACTTTTGCTGCATTTGGTGTTTACATTTATGTGATTGTGAGGTATGTTAGTGATAATATGATGAAATCTATGCATTTTTATGCGAGTTCTGGTTGTCTGGGTATGTACTTGACGAAATTCCCCAAGAAATCTTTAGACTCAATTATTCTGAATGCATGTAGGATTACTAAAGCAATTCATAAAAGATTTTCTGATGCAATTTTTCTGAAGAATTTACTATATTAAATTATTGAAATGTATGAATAAATATCTGGAGATTTTATTTTTATTTTTGTTTATTATGCACTTGATGATTGTTGATATATTTAGAGGAATTTTCAAAGCATTCGCTGTTGAGTTCCTGAAAGAGTCCATGTGACGAATTTCTATGTTAAAGTTCTGCGGGGATCCCTGCTGAGAATTCCAAACCAATCCCTAAAGATACTTGAGATTGAATACCTGGCAGAATTACTGGAGAAATCATTGGAGAAATTCCCGATAGCACCGTTGACAAAATTCCTGAATGAATATCTAGAAGAAGAATTTCTGAATGCATTCGTGGATAACATTTTATAACATCCCTGAAGAAAATATTCAAATTAGTCATTGGAGTATTTTTTGAAGGAATCTGTGAAAGAAAACTCTTGAAGAAATTTCTGAAGAAATCCCTGGAGTAATTTCAGATGGAACTTTTGAAAGATTTTTTGACAAATAACCGGTTGAATTCATGAACAGATGTCTGGAGGACTTTTTGAAGACAATAAAAACACGGGGAAATGTTTGAACAAATATTTTGAACACTTTCTAAAAGAATCCTGCCACGAAACAACGCGTTTTCAAATGCTATATAAGTGATACTTGGGGGACTTTCATGAGAAATGGAAACTGAAAAGAATACAGTCAGAAAACCGCTTTTTTCTTGAACCACCCTAAGCTTTACGGTTGCTGGGCTAGAAGTGAAGAATGTTGAAAGCTTCCAACATCTTGGTAGCCAAATGGTGACACCAAGATTTATATAGGTACACGGATCAAGAAAATGAGGGCTGCTTTTGCGAGTTTAAGAAATGTATGGAAAAATAACAAGCACATAAATCTGAATGTTCAACTCGAACGTAAAATCTGTGCTGCTGTACGCCAGTGAAACTTGGTGTGTATCAGTGGAGAACACTCAATGGCTGCAGGTCTTCATCGATATATGTCTGCAACATATAATTCGTGCATGATGGCCTCGCAATTGGATCTCCAACGTGGAGCTCCATCGTCGATGTCATCAAAAGCCGATAGCGACAAAAATTCGGAAGCGGAAGTGGAGGTGGGTCGGTCACACTCTATGTGGGGGCGGAAACGAAATCTGCAAGCAAACGTTACATTGGAACCCAGCAGGACATCGCAGCAGATGCAGACTCAGATGCTTATGACAGCGCAGCCTCACCAACGAAATAAAGCAAGTTGGCAGAAATTTGACCTGACCAACGTCTAGGCGATGACAGGCAATCGCCCAGGATGGAGATCTTTCGATTCGGCCCTCTACACCACCGTGGGTGCTGAGGACTGAATTTAAAGTAGTAGTATCAGCCGTCGTCTGCCATCTAAAACGAATTATTTCGTAGAAAGTTATCAATCGACTTCATCGACGGCCGGTCGACAACGAACACCCTGCGAACATCACCTGTTCTTAGACTTCAAATCGGCATATGACAGTTTCGACCGCACAGAGCTATTGACGAAAACGAATTTCCTGGTAAGCTGGACAGGCTGATCTGGACCATGATGGGCGGTATACTGAAAACTTGCATAAGGGTTTCTGGTCAACTTTCCAGTTCATAAGGATCTTGCCTGAAACTGTGCCAAGGTGACGGACTGTCAAGTCTACTCTTCAACATCGTTCTGGAAGGTGTAATACGAAGTGCCGGACTTATCAGGTGGAGTACGATTTTCACGAAATACGGTCTATTTGGGTAATTTTCGGACGACATGGACACTATCGTCAGATCAATTTTAACGGCATAAAGCTATACATACACCCGCCTGGAGCCGATGGCCGAACCACGATCTTGTATCCACAGGGTGGTTAATACCGGAAGGATATAGTGGGAAGGGCATGTTGCAAGAATGCCGGATAACAACCCTGTTAAAATTATATTTACCATAGATCCGGTTGAAATAAGAAAGCGATGTGCACAGTGGGTAAGACTAGATAGAACGTCCTCCGGCATGCTTGATTAAGTGTGGAGAATAGAGACGAACCAGCCAAGGGCTGAAAGTCTCTTTAATAAAGACAAATCAATCAATCAAGTGTGGAGAACAGAAGCCGTAAACCGAGTATTGGGGCGTAATATTATAGATTGTGTATTATCCTAAGTGTAATGTAGTCAAATAAATAAATGTATGTATACAGGGTGTTAGGTTCATGTGTGCAAACTTTTTAAATGGTGATAGAGGACCATAAATGGTGAAAAAAATTGTTCTACGCATATGGTCAAATCTCAACCGTTACGTAGTTATTGGACTCCCCATGTTTTTGACTCTTATTGCCTTAACTGGCTATAACTTTAAAATGGTCAAACTTATCGCGGTTTTTTTTTACTCTTATTCGAAAGATTATTGAATTTTCTATCAAATGGCATCTTTGAACCGATTGGTTTAGCTCAATAACTAAGTTTTCTAGAGCAAAATAGCTAAAAATAGCGTGTTTTCTGTCACGCGTTTTTCGTCTCCGCGTTGTTTTTAATCAGCCGGCCGAATCGTTAATAATGGCGCTATGCCTTCCGGATAGTTTCCATTGAGAAGCGATTGCAAAGTGATTGGAGTGTGATTTGCAGTGACGATGCTGCCAGTCAGTAGCCGGAGGCCACCTTTTTCATGTCGGTTTGATAACGCTACCGTCGATTTGTTAGTGCGTCGTCATTACCCGTGTGCAGCCGGGAAGTTTTAGTGTGCAAGAACTTTTGAAGAATAAGTTTGAGTTAAGGATTCCTCAGGCAAAATGGTGGAATGTGCAAGTTCCCTTTGAAAAAATATCGAAGAAATCTTTTAGCGCCTCAGAAGATATGCTGTGAAGAAGTTGTGTTTCTCTGCGTTTAGCTGGCGCTTGTATATTTTGGATCTCGAGCTGAAACAGTTTCTGTTGATGAAAATCAGTTTCCACCTGCGGTGATGCTGCACAATTTGTTTTCCTATTGGTGTCGTTCATAATGTGAATTAGATGAAATGTTCGCGTGTTTTGAATAGAGAAAATTTTGTGTTCAGGTAAGTTAAGTTTGAAAGTGTACGCACCCGGCATATGGTCTGGCGATGACAAATTGTGTGAGTTGTTTAAATGTTTCTATAGTGATAGCAGTGTCGCAGCGGATTCCTGAATCAACGAATTGTAGGATCGACGTCGCACTACAAAGCTACTTACTAAATGGGTGAGACCTTTCAAATTTACATTATATATCATCCAATATGACACATTTACATATATTTCAACCATATTGACCATATACAATCTGGGGCGTTTGGTACGGTATGTCCACGCATCCTTCCTCCCCTGTAGATTCAAGAGTTACTTCGATGAAAGAACAATCATTCAAAACTCGAGGTACTTCAAAGAATCATCTTTGAGGCAAATACAACGCAGTAGGCCTGGCCGCTTTGACGCTTGCGTCATATCTTTGATATGCTGCAAGCCTCAATATTGACAAGAAAAGTAATCGGGCATGATCTAACCCGCTTACTTTCCAGGATGCTTTCTCGTACTGGCTGCGTTTGTATTAGATTAGATTAGATTAGATTAGATTAGAAGAACAAATTGTAGAGTGAAACAGGGGCCACAACTTTGCCAAAGAAAAATTTTTCAATTATTACGCATTTTTCAAAGATAATTGACAAAAACAAATTAAAACACACAACTTTTAGGCTATTTGATCTAGAAAACTTAGTTATTTAACTAAACCGATCGGTTCAAAGATGCCATTTGATAGAAAATTCAATAATCTTTCGAATAAGGGTTAAAAAAGTGCGATAAGTTTGACCATTTTAAAGTTATAGCCAGTTAAGGCAATAAGAGTCAAAAACATGGGGAGTTCAATAACTACGTAACGGTAGAGATATGACCATATGCGCAGAACAATTTTTTTCACCATTTATGGTCCTCTATCACCCTTTAAAAAGTTTGCACTCAGGAACCTAACACACTGTATAAACCAGCTAACTGAATCCATGACAATTCGCTTTCAAGCAAGAGTGTAGCTAGCAATTCCACGAACCCTGATGATTTTGATTTCAATTATCTCAACAATATTTTACCCATTTTGCCCGGAGCCTGCTGTCGCCAACGGTTCAGCTCAGGCGACATCGCCCATTCGATCGACCGACCGACCGACCGACGTCATTTGGTATCATTTTCACTCCGGAACGTGTAAGAGATCGATCATCGGCGATTATTATTTATTGTTGATGCCTGCTTATCCTGAATACCTGATGATAGTATAACCTCCCAGACCTGGCACCACCAACTGGCTCGGATGCGCGGCCGTCCTACACAACACACGTTCCTGGACATGGATGGGATCGTGGGTTGGTTGTTTCTTGTTGGTTGGATGCTTTTTGCGAGAAGCAGGACAAAAAAAAACGCTGATCTGGTATCTCTCGTCATCTGTGAAGGCGCTACTTGAACCAGTTTGTTGGGTGTCTTAGGTTGGAGTTATTTTTTTTTTCATTGGCGAGTGCAAACTATCTGGAACAACATCCGCTAAGTTGTTACAATTCTTATCATTCATACCACACTTGTTCGTGAGCTGACGCTGAATGAGCGCGAGTTATTTTATTGTGTTTTTATTGCTGGAGACTGAAAAAAAGTTTAGTAATTCACTTAACTTTTGATTGATCTTTCTTGTTGCCGTTTATCGGATTATTCTACGCAAATTCTGATTTAGAACTGTCATCATCTTCTTAGCACACCTATTGAATTGTGGTAATTTTTAAACCGTAGACTACTCCAGCGAGATTTTCGTAACAATAAGAATGTTAAGAAAGGAAAAGTTAAAGGTTACAAATTGTATCAAAGAATGCAATAAAGTTTATCAATGGAAATATGTGGCACCTAATTTCATCAAAAAATATTTCGGTACCGTAAACTGGGGTGTAGTTGATCAGTGGGGTGAACCTGATCACTCAATTATCCGCGGACATCGACTTTCAAGGAAGCAACAGTAATATTTTAAGCATTCGCAATCCAATGACGTAACATTAGAAGGAAATGGTAACTTCCTTGAAAGTCGAAATCCGTGGGAAATTGAGTGATCAGGTTCACCCCACTGATCAACTACACCCCAGTTTACGGTATGTATGTAATGTCAATCCCTTTCAGAACATCGAGGGATAGGAAAATACAAGTCTTTCGTTGACAAGAAATTAAATGGATAATACTTAAGATTGTCTTGATATGTTTTTATCTGATTTTCTTGAAAATGTTCAGGCCTTATGCGTGTAACGGGTTCGACAGGAATGTTTCGTTGAACCAGAGGCGCGACCACAATAAACACTTTAGGTAGGAAAAATCGAAGAACAGATACCGTCGTGCGGGGCTACTTTTGAAATGCGGGGCTACTTTGGACACTTTTGAATATGGATTTTTTGAATTCAAAATATGGTTCAAATCTGTTTGATGTCTTTGGGACTATTGTGAAGTAATAGTTTTAGCTTCATTTGGTTGAAATTATTTTCCAAACAGACCGTTTATTGCTAGTCAGGACGCGAAAAAACATCGAATAAACCAATAAAATATACATAACGTATCAGAACATTTGGTCTGTAAGCATTGTTTCTACAGTTCATAAATTTCAAAGGGTTGATCAATTCATTCAAAATGTATCAACGTAGCCATATACAATCGAATATTTGTATCGTTATACATTGTAAATGACCGTTTCACCTAAATAAAGGATTGATGGTCCCTTTTTTCAGGCTATCTATATAGCAATATCACGCTGCTCATAATACCAAAGGTAGCACAGAACCTTCTTGAAACGCATATTTTTATTGAAATTATGTATGATACAGTATACTACAGTATTGGTACAAAGTAGTTTTCTAAATAACCCTGGAATTTGAAATGCAGTATTGTTATAGATAACAATGTCCAAAGTAGCCCCCATCCGGTTCTATATGACATGTGTCCGATTGGTGTATGAACAACTTTTTTGTTTATTGATGGATTTAGTTCAAATTTTGCATACATCCTACATACATACTCACAATTATTATGTCTAAAAATTTTGGAAATCCATTCACTACTCTGGGAGTTATAATGTCATAAAGTTGAAAAACCATGAAAAAGTGTATAAAGAAGCCCCGCACGACGGTACGAATGTTCATAGAAATTGTATTTGAAGGGCCACTTCGCTTGAGCACAGATTCACCAAAACTAAAAATGATTGTCAAAATATTGTCTAGTTTTCATAACACAAGAGTACTACCAGCGCAGCGGCCATATGTTTGGTTGCGTCAAAATTTATGAGTCGCAAGGTGTTTTTACCTGTACCTAATACTGTGAGAGCTGAACTATCACATTCTCGTCGGTCTGAATTCCTTTTCCTGACCTACCTGAGTGTGTAAAGCATTTTGAAGTCGTTACTTGTGTAGCAATTGTACTTGCTTGGAGGTGCACGTAGAACCTTCGTCAACTTCAGCTAAAAGGTTAGTTCTGAACAGTGGAATTCCCTTGTTCCGTTTTCTATTCGTCTCATTCAGGGCAACATTGAATTGCAATCGCATTTATTGCATCACATTTACAGCTGAATTCCTTTTTTAACAACTCACTTCCTAAATGACCGGCCACCGCCATTACGATCGACACTGTGCGATGGCACCATAAAGTAAACACCTTCCTTAACAGTTTACATTGCAAATGTACCTTACGTCGTATACATACCTAGCTAATGCTTTCGAGACGAAGCATCAACGCAGGGCCTGCCATCAATCTCACGGGACGACCGTTGCCGATGCAATTCTGCTGCCACTTTGTACCGGTTAGGTTCCATCCCCGTCAATTTTTTATGAATTATTAGCTAGTAGCCCACCCCTTTCCACCCAACAGCGAACCACTTCGAACAAACTTAGGCTGTCCCACGGGGAATTGTAAAACCGGTAGCGCTCCATCAACATCACCGATGACGACGACTACGAGTCATATAGAATGGCAGACATGACTTGATGTAACTTTGTGGTCGTTTTTTATGCGACCTACCATTGGACACAGGCAGTGTGCCTACAAAAAGTTGCCTACCGTCGAAATGAATGAATTAAAAAGCATGAGCCTGATCAACCACATGTGTGAGCAAGTTGGTTTTTGCTCATTCAGAGTGACTACGGTTTGTATTCATACTTACTTAAAGATACATGGCATCTCTATTGGTCTTCTACTAAATATTGCTTTTGCCTATCATTCTTGCGACGTGACCTGCCCAACTTATGCTGCAGTTTTTTTATAATCCTTATCTTACATTCAAAATGAAAGATCGCCATCCTGAGCGATTGCTTGCCATCATCACCTTGTAAAGCCAAATTTCTGTCGACTTCCTTTATTTCCTTTTAGAGGCTGCACGCACCGCCATGAGCCTCTGGGTCTGCCTCTGCTGCGAATGCTGCGATGTTCTGCTCGATTCCAATCTAACGCAGAGTGTGGCCGACCCATCTCCACTTTCCCTCCCGAATTTCTGTCGCTATCGGCTTTCGATGACATCGACGATAGAGCTCCACGTTTGAGATCCAATTGTGAGGCCACCATGCATGCATAATATACCGCAGGCATCTATTGATAAAGACCTGCTGCCGTTGAGTGTTCTCCACTGATACACACCAAGTCTCACTGGCATACAGCGGTACAGATTTCACATTCGAGTTGAAAATTCGGATTTTGGTGTATCGACTAATCTGGTTGTTTTTCAAAACGTTTCTTAAACTCGCAAAGGCAGCTCCCGCCTTCTTGATCCATGCACCTATGTAGATATTGGTTCCGCCATCGGCCGTCATCTGACTACCAAGATATTGGAAACTTTCAACAATTTCCACTACTTGTCCAGCTACCGTAAAGCTGGAAGAGCTAACGATGTTGATGTTGATGGACGTTGAGGAGCAATTGGCAAGATCATCGAGCTTGCTCTGCATATACGAGCACTGTTGAGATAGTTGAGCAACGTCATCAGCCAATTCGAAGTCATTGAGGTGCCCCATGTAATGGGATGCCAATGCTACACACGATTTGGTTGACGGTCAATCGCACCTACCAGAATCTCGTCGATAACGATGAGGAACTGTAGCGGTGATAGTAAACATCCTTGCTGCACTCCTGAAACGACCCGGATGGGATCGGACAAGACACCGTTGTGCAGTATTCTGCACGAAAATGCCTTAAGTAGCACTTGTAACTTATGAAATATTTTAGAAAAATAATAAAGATTGCATAGCCGTTTCACTTCAGACTAATGGTAACAACTCTATTTTTGCAGTATACATTGTGGTTGCTCAGGCATCACGATGCAACCTTAATTTTGCAGAAGCTACATTAATGTCTCATGGTGGCTTTCGTGAAACATGCTCTTGAACTGTCAAATTCAAAAAGTTGCATTCTTGACATCATCCTGTTACATTGAAACCAAAACCCAAAACAAATGACCAGACCAGTTGCTGCGAAGTCAATGTTTAGTTGCCGTGTATCATGTTACCGAAAGTCGTTTCCAAATGACGACAGTGTAACTTTTTGTTGTTTCATTGTGAACACATATGAGACGCACAAAAACGTACGATTACTTGGTCACAAATGTGCAACTTGCCAGCTACTAACAGATTGAGATCAACACTGCATGTCAAAAGTATCAACTAATTAGATATGTTTGTATGCTAAAACTTAAACAATAAATTCGATGATTTGACCTTATTATGTTAAAGATACATTTAACAATACTTGCTTTAAATCCTGTAGTTTAGAGTCCTGCATAAAACAATGTATGATGTGGATATTGATATATTCAGACATCCAACCGGCAATGTAGGTTCTACCCAGTCATCACAATGGCGATTACTTGTTTCTGTTACAAAAACACTGACCTAAAATTACTTTCGATTATGATTTCGGAGTATTAATTAAACATAATTGTAAAGAAAACGAACCACAATTGACGAAAAGAGACCTGGCAAGCCTAATATCCTTGTTCCCATTCTAATACCGTTTAACAAATCAGTGAGACATGCAAATGTATATGCTGAAATTAATGAATTTCGCAAGCGCGCGGGTTTTCTGTTAGTGAAATTGGCAATTTCACAGGAAAAATGCAATTGCCAGGCTCATTTAGGATACCGAGCAAAAACATTTCCATTTTTTTAGCGACACTTTATTCAATCGCCATTGCTATACTTTGGCGGATCCATCATCCTGATTTTCCATAGTTGTTATGTCGAAACCAGCAATGTAACTTTGAGTTTATTTTTCAACTGCAATGTAAACAAACTACATTACACATTGGTTACAATCTAATATCTTATGCAACAAACAACATGTTGCACAGAGGCTCCACCTCCTGCGCTTTTTCGGTTGCATAGCTGTGAGAATCGATGTTGCAGTCATTTAGAATCGACTTTTGCATTTGTCGCATAGAAATGACAGTGATTTAGGGTAAAAGGGTATAATGCGCCCCACCGGGTAAAAACGCCCCCTTCATTTTCTAGCGATTCAAGCGCTTTTCGCATGCGTGATCGATTAGAAATCTTGAATATTGAAAAATTATTGCCATTAAGCTGATCCGTTAGTTAATTGGTACAGAAAAGCAACAAAAATATCAAAAAGTCTGAAATCGAGGCTTTTGGCGTAATATTTTACCTCTTGTAAACTGACATCATTGTAAACGAAGATAGCTCTGTTCGCTTGTATTATTTTGCAACTTTTATACAGTTAAACACTTGTTAAAAGACCCTCCTAGGATAAGCATGTAGTGGAATTATTCCCTGAGACAATTTTATCACGGGGCTGGAGGTTTTTCTTTTGATGGGGCGTATTGCCCCGTTTGTTTTGATAAGGCAAATTTTGGAACGTTTTCGAAAAACGTTTCAAAGCTTCCATAGCCGCTCCTCCAAAGGCAAAGTTTGCATGCAACACTTCACTAACTTTAGGAACAACGATTTGCAGTGGACAATAGATGGAATAAGGCGCAAGTTTTAGATATATTGCCATTTCTGCTTAGGGGGGGCATATTATACCTGTTTACCCTAGTTGTAACAAAGTGTGCTGCTTGGGTTGTGCTGTGCTTCAATGAGGCCGAAGATTTTCTCAGGGAGACCCTTGCGCCTGAGGGCTTCCCACATGCTTTCGTGATTGAGACAGTCGTAAGCTTTTTCGTAATCAATGAACACCAGATAGAGAGACTCTTGGAATTCATTTATGTATTTGCTCAGAAATCCTCAGAATCCAGCTTGCTGCCGTCGGAGAGTTACGTCTTTCTTCTCCTGAGTCCGGCAAAGCATTACATTCCAGAGGACTTTGAGAACGATACACAGTAACATGATGCTCCGTCAATTATCGAATACAGTTAGGTCACCCCTCTTGGTCACCTTTACTAAGACGTCGGTCGGAAATTTCGCGGTTTCCCATATGTTGCAGTATAATTGATGCAGCAGTTTTGCAGATACTACGGGGTCAGCTTTGCGCATCTCAGCTGATTTGCTATCGGCCACCGGGGCTCTGTTCGATTTCATGCTATGGATGACTGTTTCGATCTCCTGCACTGCACTGATAAAAGAGCAACGATGTTGACACAGGTAATGCATCAAACTCTTGGCAGATCATGCTTAGGTGTTGATGACGTGGTCGATACTTGAAAAAGGTTTCCAAAGTGCTCGAACCAGCGCTTCAACTCGTCAGCCGGGTCGCTCAAAAATTTTCCAGATGTGCCTTTCACTGGCATCGTAGCATCCACTAAGGCGACGTGAAACATCGTAGATAAGACGGAAGTCGCCGGTGTTTGCGGCTTTCTCGCCTTCGTCGGCTAGGGAGTCCGCTAACACTCTTTTGCCCCTTCTATGTGAGCGTTTCACTTCCTTCTCGAGAGCCGAAGTGCGCATGAGCTACGGCTTTGGCTCCTCGTGTTTTCACTCACTCTATAGCGGCTTTGGCGTTCTTTCGATCCTCTATCTTCATCCAGCTTTCATCTGTGATCCACTGCTTTCTCCGGGTGCGTAGTTCACCCAAATTATTCTCGCCGGTAGCAATGAAGGCGTTATTGATGCCGCTAGTTGTGCCAGTTTACCCTGCTTGGGTTAATTTATTCCAATTTTCAATCATTGTCCATTGTTTTGCGCTAAAATTCGTCGACGTAGAATCAGTTTGTAATCTTTCTTTTGTGGTTTCTGTGACGGTTTTCGGGTTTCGGGAACAGTAGGTTATTGGCCTAAGGTATCCACCGTGGTGGGGCTGCCGTCTTAGGTATATCTTTTTATACTCGCCACTGGATGCCAGAATAGACCCTGTGTAAGCCGCACCTCCTTGGTGAACAGAAGCTCATCATAGTTTTTTTATAAACATCTACAAAGCCTTCGTAACTTCCACTGGAGGAAATTCTCAAGGCATCCCTGTGAGAATCCCCGAAGAGAATCTCTGAAGAAATTCTTGAAGGATTTCATTCAGGTATTTATGGAGAACTCTCATATATTGGAAACCATTGAAAATCCTGGAAATAAACTGGAGAAGAATTCCTGGACGAATCGCTGCAATGTGAAAGAAAAGTCTGGAGGAAGAAGGAATTTCACAATAGTGGACTTCCAGGAATTTTAAATAATTTCTTGTATAATTTGTTGTCAGAAAAACATATGAGTTTCAATCTCGGACAACTGACAACTTCCAGAATTAGTTACATGGGTCTACCCCAAGGCTCATGTTTAAGTCCCTTGCTTTATAATTTTTACGTGAAAGACATTGATAGTTGCTTGGAAGGACAATGCACGCTAAGACAACTTGCAGATGATGCTGTGGTTTCTCTAAAAGGCCCACATGCAGAAATGTTGCAAAGACCATTGCAAAATTCTCTAAATAATCTGTCAATCTGGGCATGAGATTTAGGGATTGAGTTTGCTCCGCAAAAAACTCAATTGGTTGTGTTTTCTAGAAAGCGGAACCCAGCCCAACTGAAACTCAATCTTTTGGGAATAGAAATCGACCAGTCTTTGACTTCGAAATACCTTGGGGTCTGGTTTGATTCAAAAGGCACTTGGGGTACCCAAATCAAGTATTTAGTGCAAAAATGTCAACAAAGGACCAATTTTCTACGCACAATTACCGGAACATGGTGGGGTGCTCACCCGGAAGACCTCATAAAACTTTACAAAACAATTATTCTATGGCTGTTTCTGCTTCCACTCAGCAGCAAACTGCCACCTAATAAAGTTGGAACGAATTCAATACCGTTGTTTGCGTATTGCTCTCGGCTGTATGCACTCAACGCATAGTGCGAGCCTAGAGGTCCTGGCAGGGGTAAAACCTCTCCAGAACCGATTCTGGGAGCTCTCGCTAAGGTTACTTATCAAGTGTGGAGTGAGCAACACACTTGTCATTGAAAACTTCGAAGAAATGCTCAGTCTGAACACTCAATCAAAATTCATGAGAATTTATCTGTTCTACATGTCATCTGACATAAGCCTACCAAGTTATAATCCTCCCCGTGTACACTTCACAAATGACAGTACCTCTGTTAAATATGATCTGTCCATGAAACAAGCTGTTCATGGAATACCAGATCAACTTCGATGTATATCTATTCCTCGCATTTTTAACGAAAACTACCAAAATGTCAATTCCTGTAAGAGATTCTTCATTGATGGGTCTCGCATAAATGGATCCACTGGTTTCGGTGTTTTCAATGAAAATTTCACCGCCTTCCGCAAACTTCAGGAACCTTGTTCGGTTTATGTTGCTGAGCTGGCAGCAATCAATTTCGCTTTGGGGATGATTTCAAACATGCCCGTAGACCATTTCTTCATCTTCTCGGATAGCCTTAGTTCGATTGAGGCACTCCGGTCGATGAAACCTGTAAAACATCCATCTTACTTTCTTACAAAAATAAGCGAGCAGATGGGTGCACTGGTCGAAAGATCATACAAGATTACCTTTGTATGGGTCCCCTCACATTGCTCAATTTATGGCAATGAGAAGGTGGACTCTCTCGCAAAGGTGGGCGCACAGGAAGGTGAGATCTATGATAGAAGAATTTCACATGATGAATTTTTCCATTTTGTTCGCCAGAGTTCTCAAGTTGGCAAAATGATTGGCGAGATGGCCAGCTGGGACGGTGGTTACATTCCATTATTCCTTATGTTTCTTTGCGAGTGTGGTGGTATGGTCTGGATGTAAGCCGCAATTTCATTCGCGTTATGTCAAGACTTATGTCCAACCATTACTCGCTAGACGCGCATTTACACAGGATTAACCTCGCGTTGAGCAATGTTTGTACTAAGTGCGGTTCCGGTTATGATGACATCGACCACGTAGTTTGGCAATGCCCGGATAATGATGCCTCCAGAGCGCTACTATTGGATACCCTTGAGGCCCGAGGTAGACAACCCTTTGTTCTTGTGAGAGATGTGTTGGGGACCCGCGATGTCACATATATGGGATGTATTTTCGACTTTTCGCTCTGCTGGTATAAAAGTTTAATTCGCTTGTGTTTTCTTCTCCAGTTTTTTTTTTCTCTGTTTTGTCCTCTTTGTGTTACCAAGCTACTCCTGGCCATCCGGAAGACCAAGTCCCACAACAAGTTGGTACCAACACCACAAGGCACCGAATTCGCTACACTGAGGATACTGCAACTCCGAAAATCATACGAATCAACTATGATTTTTTGCCACAAGAATTTCTTGCGAAAATCATAGTTACGAACTATGATTTTGGCTTCAAAGCGCCAACTATTATTGTCATACTGTTACTGTATAAATTTCATTACACTCACGTATGAAAATCATACCGATAACGTATAAAAACTGAAAGTATGTCTTATGACTATCATACATATTTTTGTGAAATATTTTGCACAAATTTAAAAAAAAAATGCAACCTGGAATCGAACCTGGAACGTCAAGGTTGGCGAGTGCGTGCTTTACTCATACGCCCATCGACGCTTCGGAAGTTGAAGTGGTTAGATGCCAATAAAAGGTTTTATTGTTTTTTAGCAATGGTGTTTCATAACACATCTTATGATTTTCATACGATGCTTCTTATGACATTTTTCATACGACAAGTCTTATGGATTTCGCTTTTCAATGTATGAAAAGCATACGAGAACTATGAAATGATGAAAAAAAATAAAAATAACTGATTCATAAGATGTAAACTATGAAAAACATACGATCAGTATCCTCAGTGTAGCAAGATGCGATTCACCCCCGGATGAGCAGCAGTGAAACCTTTGGCCCAATCCTTACCCTGTCCATCCCTCAAAATGTGACCTTCTAACCTCGAGCTGCCACGAGTACCCCGGCTTCCACCCATTACTAACAGATATCATTAAAAAGTTATTACTCTGTATAATGTATACTATTAAGTACAAAGAAAGATCCTCGGCTCCGTAAAGCGTTATACGCGATTGAGCCTTAAATAAATGAACTAGATAAAAAAAAAGAAGAAGGAATTTCTAGAGGAATTCCTGGTGCTTGTAAGTACATATCGGACTCGATTATCCGGAGTCGAGTTCTGGCGCTTCCCAAAATAATATCTCGCAAACGGAGTTTTGTGAGAAGCTGAAATTTTGACTGATCACTAATCAAAGTTGGCTTGGAAAAATGTCAAAATTTCAGCTTTATAAATTATTCCGTTCCCTAGATATATGTTTGAGAAGCATCCGTATCCGACTCCGGATAATCGAGTCCGACCTGTATCTATTCCTTTAACCCTCGAGCGATCGCGCTGTTGTATATTATACAACACGTTGAAAACATCTCGCTTTTTGTACTCAGCATTAGCGTGGTGCTGACGCAGGTAGCCAACCGCGTGAGTTACGGAAGGCTAAAGTAAGTGACTTCTGCGCAACCAGAATCCGCTCTGACCCTTCTGTGACATGTGTGTGGCTTGGAAGAATCCTCGTCGGAATATTGTAAAATATCCTGATGAAAACCCCGAGTTACTCCTGAAGAAACTGCTGGAGGGAATCCCTGGAAAATTTTTAGACAACTTCTAAATTTCTGGAAAAATCCCTACAAAAAACTCCGAAGGAGATCCCCGGTGAAATTCTTGAAGGAATCCTAGGATAAGGCCTAAAACAGTCTTTGGGTATTTTTTTGGAATAATCTCTGAATGACTTTCTGAACGAACACCTTTGAAACATCCCTGGAAAAACTTCTTTCAAAATCTGGAGAAGTTCTTGAAAAAAAAAATCAATGGATAATTTCTTGCAGGATTTCTTGGGGAAAAAAAGAATCGCAGGATGAGTAACTGAAGAAATTCCTTTGCACGAGCAACAGGGAATAAATGAATTCATGAATGAATTCCTGAACAAATCTGTGGATCAACTCCTAAAAGTTGACTTGGAGATACTTGCAAAAGAATTTATTTATGACATTCTAAAGAATTTCTTGGCTGCATGCAGGAAATTAAATGTAAGAATTCTAATAAAAATCGCGGGAGGAATTCCTTTAGAAATCCTTTAAGTAATTAAAATAATCTTCATGTTATCCAAGTGAAATTCTCGGGTGTTCTCGTAGAATGATAAAATAATTTATGAAATTTCTAAGGCAACAAGTGAATATTTTTTAAGAGATCCCAAAAGGATTGTTAAGGGAACCACAAGATGAATTCCTTCCGAGGAGCGGACCTGGTGTGATGGTTAGAACACTTGACTATCACGCCGAGGACCTGGAATCGAATCCCACTCCCGACAGATTCGCAATATATGAGTTCTTCCTTCGGAAGGGAAGTGAAGCGTGGATCCCGAGATAAACTAGCCTAGGGCTAAATATCTCGTTAATACAGATAAAAAAATATGTATTCCTGGAACATTCCCTGGCAAAGTTCCCGGAGCAGTGTCTGAAGGAAATCTTAGAAGGAATTACTAGAGTAAATGCTGGAGGAATTCCGAGAGAAATCCCTAACGGAATACTTGGAGGTCTCTCTGCAGGAATTTATGAAGGAATACTTGGTGGAATGCTTGAAGAAATCCCTGGAGAAATTTCTGAATGAATTCCTGGAGGAATCAAAGGATGCATTCTTAGAAAACTTCCTGGAAGAACCCCCACAGGAGTTCTGTGAGAAATGCCCGGATAAATTCCTGAAGAAATTCCTTGAGTAAGTCCTGGAGAGATTCCTAGCGTAATTTCTGGAGCAATTTCTGTAGAAATCCTAGGCAAAATACCTGCGGGAATCCCCAGAAGAATTCCAGGAGAGATCCTTGGAGGAATTCCTAAAGGATTCCCTGAATCCCTGAAGAATTACTGGAAGAATCTCTTGATGAATCCCTGAAATAACCCCTGCAGCAATTCTTGAAGGAATCTCTGTAGGAATATCTGGAGGAGTTCTTGGAGAAATCACTGGAAGGGTCCCTGAAGCAAATCCTGGAGAAAATCCTAGAGGAATATTTACTAGGTTTAATCACCGCATGACTTTATCATAAATAATTTTAATTGGCTTTTTTCGGTGATATGAATACTACTCGAAGTAAGAGGGAGTAAGGAAAGTAATGAAAGAATACGGTGGATAGATACGCAAGCGAGCGATAAGAGAAATTGAACAGAAATTGAAATTAACAGAGGGCCATTGTTTGAGCAACACAATCACAACGACGATCTTCTTGCCATGCGTTCTCGAGTTGAACGGCCAGGTAATAGTAGTTAGATGTATAATACTATCCCTAGACAGGCAAAAAGATCGTGGTTGTGATCTGTTAAATGTTGTTCGGCGGTATTTTTCACTTTCCTTACTCCCTCTTACTTCGAGTAGAATTCATATCACCGAAAAAAGCCAAATAAAATTAATTATGATCCTAGAGGAATGCCTGGAGGAACTTCTGGACTACTTCCTGGCGCAATCCTAGGAGGAATTCCAGAAGAAAATGCTGGAGGAATACCTAGAGAAATCCCTAAACAAATTCTTGGAGGAATCCATGGAGGAATTTCTGAAGGAATACATGGAGAAATGCCTGAAGGAATCCCTGGAGAAATTCCTGGATGAATTCCTGGAGGAGTCAATGGATGAATTCGTGAAAAACTTCCTGAAGAACCCCCAGAGGAGTTCTGTGAGAAATGCCAGGATAAATTTTCGAAGAAATTGCAGAAGGAATTCCTAGCGTAATTTCTGGAGGAAAATCCTTGGTGGAATTTCTGGAGGAGTCCATGAGGCAATTCTTGGAGGAATGTTTGGAAGAATCGTTAAAGCAAATTCTGAAGAAACCCCTGGAAGAATTTCCGTAGGAACTCTTGGAGGACAGCCTGGAGGAATGCCTGAAGGAATTCCAGAAAAATTGAATGGAGCAATTCCTGGACGAATCCTAGGTGAAATCACTGGGGGAATCCCTAGAAGAATTCCTAAAATATCTTAATTCCTAAAATATCGGTAAATATCGGACAGAATCCATGGAAAAAATCCTGGAAGAATCCTTGGAGAAGATTTCTTGGAAGAACCTGTGGAAGAATTTCTGAAGGAATTCTTGAAGGAACTCCTGGAGGAATTCTCGAGGAAATTCATGGGTGAATTCCTGAAGGAATTTCTGGAGGAATGTCAAAAGGCATTCCTTGGGGTATGCCTGGAAGAATTTCTAAAAGAATGCGTGGAGGAATTTCAATTCTAGAGGAGAAATTCCTAAAATAAATTCCTGGAGGAATCTCTGGAAAAATTCTGGAGGAAATCCCGCAGAAACTCGTGGAAGAATTTCTGAAGGAATCCTTGAAGAATTTCCGAACAAATTGCTGGAGGAATTGTCAATTCCAGAATCAATTCCTGGATGAATTTCTGGAGAAACTCATGGGGGGGGGGGGTGTCATTGGAGAAACTCCTGAATGAAATTCTGGAGAAATGCCTAGAGAGATACCTGAAGATATTCCTGCCGGAATTCCTGGAGGTATTCTTAAATGAATTCCAGCAAGAATTCTCAGAAAAAAAAACCCTGTAATGGTTCCTGCAGGAATTTCTAAAGGAATCACTGGAGGAAACCCAGTACAGAAGGGATTCTTGAAGAAATCACAGAAATTACTGAAGAAATCGCCGAGAAAAAGCTTGAAGAAATCCTGAAGGAATCCTAAGAAGAGTTCATGGAGGAATGCCTGTAGCAGTTCCCGAGAAACCCCAGGCGGAACCCCGGATACAATCCCTAGAAGAATTCCTAAGTGAATCCCCAAACAATTCCTGGCCCTGAAAGAATTCCAAATGGAATTCTTAAAGAAATCTCAAGGAAAAGTTCTTGGAGGAATCCTGTGGGATGTTTTAAAATAATACCTGGGATTATTTCTGAAACAATCACAGTAGGAATTCCCGAGTAAATCCCTGGAGGATTCCTTGGAGAAATTCCTGAAGAAACCCCATGAGAAATCTCGGAAGCAATTCCATGATGAATTCCTTAGAAAATCCTAGTACTTAGAGCTTTCTTAACGATTTTCTGGGAACATTTTCTGTAGAAATCCTTAGAAAAAAAATCTGAAAGAGTTCATGTCTGCGGTTATTTCTGGACGAATAATTTAAAAAATCCTTTGATTCAGGATTTTTTTTGTAAAAATGCTTTAGGAATTCCTGGGCTGTTTTTTTTTAAATATCTGGTTAAATTTTCTGAAGGAGTTCCTGGAGGAAATTCCTGCAGGGAAACTTCGAATAACTCCAGATGGAATTATAGGAGCAATCTCTAGCAAAATTTTTGAAGGAATATACGGAGAAATTCCTGAAGAAATCTTTGAAAGAATAACAGCAGAAATATCTGAAGGCTAAAGCGACATAAAGCATTGGAACAACTACTGGAAGAAGTTCTAAAGACATCGCAGGAAAATTCCCGAAGTAATACCTGGTGAAATCCTTAAAGGATCCTCTGGTGGAATCCATATTGTAATCCTTGAAGGCTTCCTATGGGAAAATTCCTGGAAGAATGCGTCGATGCATCTTTGCAGATGTATCTCAAAAAATTTCTGAAGGAATCGTGGGAGGAATTGCTGTTTTTCTTTTTGAACAAACCCTGAAACAATCACTTTTGGAACACCGCAAGACGTCCATGGAGGAATTCACGACAAAGAAATTCCTGGAGAAGTCCCTTGAGAAATTTCTGAAGGAATCTCTAGAGAAGTTCCTACAGAAATACCTGGATGTAGTAAATAATAATATCTTTACTTTGTACCCTGTACGAAAACAGAATAGATTCACTGTTTTCAATTGGGTTACACACGACGACCCGACCAATGAAGTAAGCAACTAACTACATCATCGCTAGATTCATCTGCGAAACTTTGAAAACCATGATGGTGGAACATGTTTCATGTCGATCGGTTGTTACTATGGTTCGAGGTGGTGACACTTGAGTCCGCTCCAAGAACATGACGGTCCGGGATGGTGACGCGCGACGAATGTGTAATAATTATGAGTGCTAATGATTATTTATGACATCATTATTATTATCGGCGTGAGTAAATTTAAAGTGGAAAAAAGTAGCCTTGCTTGCTACAACGACCACCCCGTCTCGCGCGCGAGGAAGTGAAAGGAAGAGTTGAATGATATATGGCGATTAACCATGCGCATCAATGGACCTCCTGCTCCTGAGCAGAGGAGAGATGACGTCGATCATCTTTGATGTTTGCTAGTCTTTTCCATGGGATGGGATCCGGGCACTCCACTAGGTGGCTCGCTGGTGAATCCCTGTCAGCCAGCCAACAACAACGTCGACAAGGTGAGGATAATTTATTTTCCATTCCAAATGAGTGTAGAAAGTGAACACTACAGCCGATGACAGTTTTATGCAAATTAGTTGGGGTATGCTGCTGCTGCTGCGGTGGCTGGGTGCTCATCGGTTGGTAGTTTTCTTCATTCTTATTCTAATGAGGTAATTTATTATGATTTTTTATTAGCACCCTGTTAATTGCGGTCTGTTTTGCCATTGTTCCGATGATTAGTCGGTTGGTGATAATTGATACGGGAACAGAGAATGAAATTTATGCCCGGAAAGGCAGTGATTTACTCCTAGAGGTATTCTAACTGAAATTCATACTTGTGTAGAACATTAGGTATAACATCAAAAAAAAAAAACAGTTTTATTTTGGATTTAATTAACATGGAAATACATACCTATTTGGATCGGATTTTTTTTGGGATTCATTGCATAATTAAACAGGATGGTCACAAGTTTAATTCCAAGCTTCTATACTCTCTGTTTGACATTGAATCGCTCGATCTTCCAGGGGCTGTCCATAAACCACGTGGTCATATTTTTGGGACTTCTCAAACCCCCCCCCCCCCCCCGCGTGGTCATTAGTCCATACAAAATTTTTTATTCGTCCATACAAAATGGTCATTGGCCGAACCCCCCCCCCCCCCCCCCCCCCCCCCCATGACCACGTGGTTTATGGACAGCCCCCCACGAGCGATTAACCTAGTTTGAGCAACAGTTCCAATAAAAATGAAAAAATGGCAATCAACGCTAGGCAACGTCGGGCACCGATTTTTGTCAGTCTGGAAATAATTCAAACATACCAATATGTATGTGAAATGACGAATCTTTTTATCAGGGCTGAAAAAAGGCTTGTGATTTTACGAACTTCATGAATTCATTTCTTTTGCAGTGCATCAAAATTCCACCATCGCGCAACAATAACGACAATGTCGCTACCTAAATTTGTTGCGACATTCTTCCCAATGCGACATAGGTATGTCCCAACCCAACTTGAACAGAATAGGACAAAGTTCGTACACCACGAGTTTAGAGATTGTTAAGGCTTGCATTATTGTGATTTTCGAGCGGTAACTTCGAGTCGGTAAACACTGCAACGCTACTGAAGATGTATCATCAAGAAAGTTCGATTTTGGGTTGGTAATAATTGATCATTCACGAGTAAAGTACGCAACAAATTCAGCTTCCGTTTTATCTGCAACAAAAATTTTCGAGATCATGTCATTATCTGTTACCAGTTGGGATAAAGAGTAATCGCCGCGTCTTCTTTGTTGCTTGTTTTGTGTCTTTTGTCTGACAATTCTCTTCACTGCCCCTCTGGTGTTTCTTCTGTTATTTCAGTATGTTTTTTTTTGTAATTCATTCACCTGTATCTATTGGGATTGCTGTGCAAGTACCTTTTCATATTTCTTAAAGAGTTTCTTTTGAGATCACTCAAGGAGCTTTTTTATGTGTTTTACGACGAAATAATTCTAGAATCCTTCCAAATGATATTTTGGGAATTCCTTCTGTTTTTTTCTGGAATTTATGAATTTCTTTGAAACTTCTCCAAAAGGTTCTATTGAGAAATCTCAGGCATCTATGCTACTACAGTCTATGCTGGACTTTTGTATTTATTCATCCTAAAGTTCTTTCTTGGATTTTTCAATAATTCCTTGTAAGATTCCTCAAGATATTCTGGGATACCTTCATGAATTACATGTGAGATTTCTGAAGGTGTTCTTCTAGGATTTTCCCAGAATTATTATTGGAGTTTCACTTTGAGATTTCTCTGTAATTCCTTCAGTGTGTTTACCATCTGAAGTTCTTTCCATCATAATCTTTCCTTTGGATTTTGAAACTGTTTTAATTTTTCAAATACTAAATGGAAAGAATCCCTAGAAGATGCAAGTATTCCTGAAGAATTTTCTTAAGGAATATCTAGAAGAACTTTTTAAGAAAACATTAATGCAATTTATATTTTATCAAATATTTCTAAGAACTTTTGAAGGATTACCAAAAGGAATTTTTAAAGAAGTTTCTTAATGAATTTTGAATAGCATCCCTGGAAGAGTTACGGTGGAAAAATTCTGAAGGAATACTCGAAGTGTTTTGCAGAAGAACCAGATAGAGGGAATTCTGGAGAGTTTTCTGAAATATTCTTTGGCAAAATATGTATTCTTTTGCCATTGGTTGAATTTGCTAAAAAACATCTGAAGAAATTCTTGAAAAAAAATCTTAGAGAAATTTCGAAACAAATACTTGAAGGAATTTCCGAAGCAACTCATTCAAGATGTTTTCAAAAAGTTTCGCTAATTAATTAGATTCTCAAACCATGGTTATTTACATTCCTTTCAATGAAATGTTGTTAAGTTTACAGAGAAGTAGCTTGAATATTGTACTTTCAGAATTTGTGAAACTCATTTCACCGTTCAACACTAGTTCGCGTTATGAGATGAGAACAAAAAAGAATAGGGGTTTGGAACCCTAGAAACCCTAATGCGTATATCAATTGAATATCCCAAGTTCTCAATTTAAACTTTGGTCAGAAACTGTGAAGTCCCGTTCCAATATTTTTCGAAAATTCTTTCATTATGACACTTTTAGGGTTCCAAAACCCTGTTCTTTTTTTCTCATCATACGAACTTTTTTAAAATTTTGTTGAACAGTGTTATTATTTGTTTATGATATGGAAAGCATAGATATCCCAAGTAACATTTTAAGTTTTGTTCGGCTCTACAAGAGATCTTCATGACCAATTTTATAAAACTGGCAATAAAACTGATTTATACATCAAAAACTCTTGATAACCTCTTTAAGAGCTTCTTCCGGCTAAGTGGACCACTCTCGGAGAGGTTTTGAAAACCGCATTAAGAGAAGCAATAAATCCGTTTTAAAACTTAGTTAAAAAATTTTCCATTCTTGATTCTTGTTGTTTTTTTTTTTAAACTATGACAGCTCAAGAAGCTTCTCTCTTCGATGGCCGTAAAGTTCAGGAGGATACATCATTTGTAAGTAGAAAGCGATCATTTCAAAGTAATATTTTAGTAGTTATTGTGTTGGTAAGCTTATGCGCATCCAATTTTATCGCGAATATTGGGGTTGCAGAAACATAAAATTAACGCTCTTCGAAAATGGTGAATATTATCATCTTGGAATGAATTAAATCAATTTGTTAATTTAGTAAAACTATCTCGAATCACAAGAAAACTCAGCTGAGAGAGTTTTTTATGTGGGCATGTTATGGAAATGTTGCAAACTATCAATTCATTGCTTATTTGAGTAAAATTAACTATTTTCCATTCACGTCAGCCAATTCTTCAATATGGTGATTCATAATGCAACCCAAATGAGTAGCATTATGAACTATAATGCAATTCTTTGATTTAGTGAAGAAAAGTAGGCCGTTACGATACCAAAAAGACAAGTTTAAAAATAGATATATAGGACGGAGTAGCAAAAAATTACATTCGGTTTTTGGTTCCCCAATTTCAACAAAACCTGTTTTACTCCAAGTTTACAACAGGTTATGGGCCCAGCGGACAGTGTTTTTCGTTGAAAGTTGTGATAACCGTTTGAGCAGTTTTTTGTTGGAGCAATCGTTCAGGAGGAAAAATGGATTTCACAAAGTTAGGAATCAAACGGCTTTCGTACGACAATTACGAAACATGGACGATTCGAGCTCGCCAGGTGTTAACACGGGAAAGTCTGTGGAGCTATGTGTGTGCTGAGACTGCCGATGAAGAAAGAACAACTGAATGGAATCTGAAGGATGAACTAGCGCTGTAGACGATTGGATTCCTGATTGAGGACGCTCAACTGAGGATCATCAAGGATGCTGGTACTGCAAGAGAAGCATGGGTACTGTTGAAAGTACTATGTAAAGGATTCTTCGGTTGGAAAAGTTGCACTAATCAAGAAGCTGTCGAAATTGGATTTCATGAATCGTCAAGAGTTTTAGTGAAGCCGAGAATGCGTTCTGCAGTAGCAATAGAAGAGGAAGAATTTCACGGTAATGTATGTTTTGCAGCGTTTATGGAGGAGACAAATGATGCCGAGCTTGGTGGACTAGTGGCTACCGCTTCTGATTCGTATGCAGAAGGTCATGGGTTCAATCCCTGGCTTGTCCCTTTCCACCTACTTTGTATCTTTCTACACATCTTTCTCTCGCTCTCTCTTTTCTACATATACAACTCATGTATATCCATATGTTCATAGCCATCGCTAGAACCTTCCTTCCAACTTGCACTCACAGCACAGTGTATATATAACGCCTACAAGTATGCAACCAAAGTGTGCTTGTGTCACTCGACCTTATTCACCTTATTCACCACACAATCTATCACGAACACTATAAATATCCCCTATCCATGAATCGCATCACCGAACCAACGGTGACTCCCAGATCCCCGATCCTATCCGTCTAACAAATACCCCAGTCCGTGCTGGTTGTGGGGATGCATAGGTGCTCTCGGTCTTTAGTAGCAACAACCCGCACACTCTAACATTCCTTTCCCTTCCCAACTGACTATAAGGACGTGACCGGCGCCGTTATCGATCCAAATGTATGAGCTTCTTAAATTGCACTTTGAGAATAAGTAGAGTGTCCCAGCCCTTATTCATTTTGATATCAGTGCAATTGGTACCAGCTCAGATCAATCACGGAGGAGCAACCATTGACATGTATAGTCAAATTGATTCGGGATGATCGTTTTGATCGTTTACGGAGGAGACAAATGGTGATTAATATCTAGATTCAGGAGCTTCGGGTCACATGACTGATCGGGCAGATTCGCTGAATGAACGTGACTTTGATTCCAGGATTATCGGTTAATTTAGTTTCAGTACCAGCGATCACTAAACGTGGTTTCACAGTTGTATTTAATGCTAATGAATGTCGTATAATGAAAAGAGATTCCATTATTGTCGTAGGGAGGAAAGAAGGAAACTTTTATCGATTGAATGTGTAAATGAAGTTGAATATGTATATGTATATTTTTGAAATTGTGCAGTAGTGATAATGGATAGAAATAGGTGTATGCTTATGTTTTTAAGGAGGAGTTTTGGAAGTATACGTTTAACAAGAACATAAGCGGTGTGCAAAAACAGAGTAGGTGTTGACTTTGTTTTGTGTATTTCGAGTCATCTGTCAAACTTGTTATCATCCTAGTGCAATAAAATTACATTCTGTTTTTGGATCGTCAATTTCAACAAAACCTGTTTTACTCCAAGTTTACAACAAATATAACGTCAACACTAACCTTTGATCTAATACCTGAAATTGTTCTCGCGATGTTATCACATGAAATTTTTTGATAAAAATTTGAGATGCTGTAGCTAAGGTTGTATTGATCTGGTTTAAATATAAATAAATACGGCCAGGCCGGTGGCGCAGTGGTCTCACATACCCTTCATATGCGAATGGTCATGGATTCGATCCCAGCCCCGGCACTTGTAATTTCTCGTCAGTTGCTCTTTCCCCGAGAGTGGCTGACACCTGACCCTCTTCTGAGCCTGTAGCTTTAACGGACCCGGACACTTAGCGAACGGCAACTCAAAATGGATGACCCCCAATCGGACTGGAGAAGGAACAACAGCCACACATCAACATCATCGTGCTCATCATTCTACCATGATAGGGTGGACAACGAAAACTACACAAGAAGGAACCAGTTCGATATAGTAGAATGCCACACGATGTGCAAAAGTGGTAATTGGGAGCGCTCAGTTAATAACTGTGGAAGTGCTGAGAAGATGAAAAGCAGGATTTGTCGCGCGGTAGTAAACATGTGGCTTTCAATATTACATCGAAAGAAACGCTATCAAAAACATCTTCGATTCTTAAGAAATGGGTTTTGTGTAAAAGAATCTTAGTCTACTATTTATATGGGTGAGAATGTTGATTCACATGAAGAGGTATATTACTCAGATCAACATCTCGAATGTAATAATCGACAATGCGTTCTAAACATTTCAGCATTTTTTTTTTCAACAAATTAGAATGATGATGTGTGAAAATCAGCGATGCCAGATGATTTTCTGTATCACTCGTTCAAAAATCTTTATCCCTAAATTTGGGTGAAAATCTGTATCTACAAATGAAAAATCTGTATTTCATATAAACGCAATCTGTACAGATGCTCAAGATTCTGTATATATGGCATCCCTAGTAAATATTCACAGAAGTCTTAATAGGTCTTAGATGCAAATAAGGATAATTTATAGTTTTCCAGTCAATTGATGAGCTCGTTTCATACTACTTTCATGAATTTTATTAGAACAATACTTTGAATCAAAATATTTGTTTGTAACAAGTGAGCATATGCCTTATGCATCAATAACTTGCAATATGAAATTTCTATATTCATATAGGGGAACGTATTTTCGGCCGTTTTGTTCTCTTCATCATGGGTTTCTTTTTGAAACCTGTTGATGTCAAAGTTGGCCTTAAATCCTTCCCAATCACACTGAGTTATATGCCCAAATTTCAAGCAATTTGGACCACAAAACCTCCCTTGACGAAGAGAACAAACCTGCCGATAACACTAGTTTACAGCATTTTTGAACTTGGTAAGCTGATGATCGTTTTTGGTGTAGAATCATGCCCTGAGTTCGAAAACGTGAAGGAAAAAAATTACAGTAGAGCGGAAATTTTTTCGACTTTCCATATAAGGTTGATGATTTGAAAATAATTCTTGTTCTATTTTTAAGCAATGTCGCTCACTTCAAGCATCTCATTCTCCGTGATCAATGCTCCGATTGGGCTGATTTTTTTACTGTAACTCGCCTACATATGATATGTCTAATAAACGTTGAGAAAGGATTTTTAAATTGGTTTTTTTCTCATTGAAAAATAGTAGTTTACGCAACAAGGTGCAGAATGAAGATTTTTACAGCACGAGTCGTACATTTATCCAACGAGGCTTGCCGAGTTGGATAATTACGACGAGTGCTGTAAAAATCGAGTTCTGCACCGAGTTGCGTACAACGTTTTTTGCAGCTTCATAAATTACCACTTGAGGATAGTTTTTAACAAAACTGTTTCATCAGACTGCATGTAGGGTCTGACTCTAAGCATAAAGTGTTGGGTTCATAGCCATGATTAAGGAAATCTGATCATAGCAGGTTATACAGTACAGTTGTCACAATTTTTCAAACCTGCGTCCAGAAAGCATCAATAAGTTGATCAAAACTGAAAACAGTGCTGTAATGGTTCATTACGCAACGCAAATCAGTGCTGTAATGAACCATTACAGCACTGTTAATTTGGTGTGGGAAAGTAGGCCTTTTCCTGGCAGATTTGCGTGAGGTTAAATGGCCTATTACGATGAGAAGTTGCAAAAAATACATTTCTTCATATATTTTTGGAAATTTTGCTAAAATTTAAGGAGATCGTCCCTAAAACTCGTCAATATCTTGAATTTCACCAATCTGACGCAAAACCTGCATTTAGATGATCGAATGGTATTAAATTCAGCTTTTAATTTATGGAAAAATATTTAAAATTGCTTTTACAAAACTCAAGATATTTGAATTTTTTTTAAATTCCATATTTTAAAAAGTTGTAAAACTCGATATTGAGCTAAAACTCAAAAACTGTTCTACCTTAAATTTTTTGAAGCACAGTTTCGAAATCAGCGCTAAATTATGCTTCAAAAATTTTGGCCGTTGACAGAAGTTCACGACTTTCGTTTTATTTTGTAAACTAGTGTAATACCCTTTGTCACCCTATAAGCTGATATTTCGAAAAAGAAACTTAAACCAAGCTTGATTTAAGGTGCCGTTTTTCTCATTGAGGGGAAAACTTGAGGAGGCGTTTCCAGGGCTATCGATTCCCTTAAACCATGGCCCTGAATTTAATGTTATTTAAACTTTCAAATGGTTTTTTTTTTGCAAATTTGCATTGAACAAATTGTGTTTTGGGTCGTTTCAGTTGTTCCGAAACCATGGATGAAAAAATTATATGAGTGAATGTAACCTAATATGTCCAGCAAAATGTTCGATTCCGGTTCTTCCAACTGCACAACACGCATACTCATCGTCACATCATTAATCATAATCATAATCAATAAAGATATCAAAGCGACAATTCAAATGAAAACATCCGATCGAGTGTGTAGCCTTCTTGGCCAGCCGGTCAGTCAGTGGTACGGTGAGTGCCGATCACTGAGCAAACACGGAGCACACATCCCCTTCCCCGTAAACTGGTATCTCCCATATTCTTGGACGACAGCTCAGGTATTCCTTCTGGTCTGGTCCTGATTTCCAGCGGGAGATATTATTATTTCATCTTCGTTGAGCCAGCCTCGGCATCATTAGGCTCATATGCAAAGCGGGTTTCGCTTGATGCCAGACAACAATCTCTTCATGAATGGATAATGATGACTTTCTTATGGTTCCCGTCTCGGGAGTGGAACAAAATTTTCATTCATGCTTATGACGTGGCGTGAAAGCTTGCCATAGTTTGAGACTACGGCATCTGTCAGAGCTGAACACCTCGCAGTCAGCGGGATATATGTGTCTGTCTACCGCCGCGCCGCCGCCTCAAGAAGAGGCTGCTTCCTATTTTCGTTTATGAATGAAGCTCCATCTGTGGATGTTGTCCAGCCAGACCCAGAGGACCCGAACAATGTACTTGGCAGCCTTCATCTGTCCGGTTCGGGAGTTATTCTGCGGTGTGGTATATCATCAAGGTGTGATTATACGAGGAGAATACCTTTGGCGGCTTCATGACTTGGCATATCTCGCGATGCGTCCGTCGCAGCTGTATTCTACGGAAACTGTCTGTTAACGTGAATAAAAATTGCTGCTCATCGCTATTTAAAATACGATTTGGTTACCAAGCATGTTTTGCACTGTCTTCCAATAGAAAACTTCGTCTTTTTATTGGCGTATCGTACCAACTAGGGAAGTGTTAGATTTCCAGTGTTCCATGAGCGCTTGCACAGTGATGAACTGAGAACTTCATGCCCAAGTTGATCAAGAAAATTTGCATTACGAAAAGTTCTTGGACCTACCGAGCATTGAACCCGTCACACTCAGCATAGTCTTGCTGTATCTACCGATTGTGCTATAAAAGCCCCGTTGCAATGTCTTGTAAAGTTCAGTATTCCTTACACTTTTTACATAGAAGGCTGCTTCTGAAGAACATCCAAACTGCCTCCAGCACCTTAATGTGATTTGCATTTTTCTCCAGCGTTGTTTTCGCTCAAGTGTCGGCGGACGACCAACCGATGCGATGACGGCGGCGCGACGACGGTATTGACTGGGCCTGTATTGTGATTCGATCCACATCCACCCTGGCGATAAGGGGAATGAAAAATCCGCAGTAAATCGCGGGATCATCAGCCATCATAGCAACAACGAACGTTGACGACGTGGTTGTCGTGTGCCCCGGAAAAGAGGAGGCACGTGGCTCGTCCTCATTAGCGGTGCTGTTACTTGATATGCCAATGTGGATTTTTCCGCTAACAATGAACAAGGAAAAGCACAGATTTTAAAATGAAATGGAAGGGCCTAGCTGAAATCAATCAACATGATTCCGATTGAAATGTTTTTAAATTTAATAGAATTAACTTGGCCCATATCAAATATCGACATCTCAGACCAACAAAAATACAGTTGAGACTCTTATAAGATCACTGGTTGGGGGGCGCAATAGGAATCAGCTTAATAGGAGACCAAGAGCTTAGCTTATGGGAATTCGGCTTTTTGGGGGTGTGGCCTATTATCTCGGGTGTGTTAAGAGTTAGCGCAATACGTTCTTCGGCAAAGTTTTAGGGCTTGATAAGATCTACCATTTAGAACTTTGGTTCATATGATTAGTTGGCAACTTGTCCGCTAGAGGGACCATCAACAGTTTGATGCTAAATTGCACTACAGGAACCATATCAGGTTGTCAAGCAAACGTTACGATATGTCATATGTGACAGCTAAAGACACTGATAATTTGGAAGGATAGTTCCTCCGGAAAAGTTGTTGGGTACGCCAATAACTTACTGAAGATGAGTTGTGAAGTTCGAAATTCCTCCAAATTTTCAAAATCTCATATCTCAGAATCCCGATAACTTAGAAAGTTGGTGTCTTTGGCAAAATTGATCAGTATGACATAAACTAACATAAAAATTAGCACTTGTTTCAAAATTGTGCCATTTTTTCGTCTTTTTTCGACTTTTTGCCTTTCTCGTACACCAAGGTGTACCGAAAGGCTATATGTTCACTCCAAAAATGAAATTTCGATAGAGCCCCCAGAGGGGCAAGTTTCTTATACCAATCGACTCAGCTCGACGAGTTGAGATGATGTCTGTGTGTGTGTATGTGTGTGTGTGTGTGTATGTATGTGTGTGTGTATGTGTACAAAAAAAGGTCACCTCACTTTTAGATAGTAAATATCAACCGATTTCAACGATCGACGGCTCATTCGACGCGGCATCTGGTCCCATTGTTTCCTATTGAAAATGGTTCGGATCGGTCCAGCCGTTCCGGAGTTATGGCCATTTAGGTGTTCCGGAACCGGTACCCCTGGAAGGGGCCAGACATGAAAATGCATCAAACCCATGCATGCGACCCATCAAACCACGGCATTTACGATTATCTGATGAGCGGTAAGCAGGAAAATAGTCTCAGACCATATCTGAACCGGTAGTGTTCCGGAACCGGTTCCGGATGTTCCGCCGGATGTAGCCAAATATATTGAGTACCAAACCGATGCGTGCGACACATCAAACAGAGGCATTTTCGATAATCTTACGAACGGTAAGCAGGAAAACAGAATCAGACCATATCTGAACCGGTAGTGTTCCGGAACCGGTTCCGGATGTCCCACCGGAAGTGGCCAAATATAAAAGACTGCCAAACCCATGCATGCGACACATCAAACAGTGGCATTTTTGATAACCTGATGAACGGTCAGCAGGAAAGCAGTATCAGACCATATCTGATCCGGTAATGTCCGGAACCGGTTTCGGGGGTCTCCACGGATTTGGCCAAATATAAAAGAGTACCAAACTCATGCATGCGATACAACAAATAATGGCTTTCCTGATAACCAAATGACTGGTTTTAAAAGAAATAGGTTAGGACCACATTAGGGACAGCCGGTGGTGCCGTAACTAGTTTCAGGTGTTCCTCCGAAAGCGGCTAAATATAAAATTGAACTGCACCTATGTATGCGACAGAGCAAGGCTAGGATTTTTGATAACCTTATGAACGTTAGCAAGCAAACAGGTTCCGACCGGCGAAAAAAATGTTTTACGCATATGGTCAAATCTCAACCGTGACGTAGTAATTGAACATTACATGTTTTTGACTTTGCTTGTCTCAAGCTGGCTATAACTTGAAAATGGTCAAACTTATCGCATTTGAAAGATTATCAAATTTGCTATCAAAAAGATCTTGGAATCTATTGGTTTAGTGAGATAACTAAAGCAAAAAAGCTCGAAAGTAGTGTTTTGCCTTTCTCGCACACTTAGTGTACTATAAAACTATATGTTCACTCAAAAAACGATTTTTCGAAAAAAAGGCTCGGTGGATCAAGTCGCATATACATACCAATCAACTCAGTTCAACGAATTGAGATTATGTCTATATGTGTGTATGTATGTGCGCAAAATAAGTTCACTCACTTTTAAGGCACTTCCCATTGGCCGATTTTTCGGATTATAGCTTGAATCGAACCGGAATTGTTTGCTATCCTAAATGGTCCAGATCAGCCAAGGCGTTCCGGAGTTTTGGCCATTTCAGTGATCCGGACCAGCACCGGTAGAACTAGCCGTATATAAAACTGAACTAGCCCATCATGCGATAAATCAAACTGCGGCAATTTTTGTAACCCTTAGCATGGTTGACGAGTTTTGTGTGGAAATCAACACTGGAGACCAGAAGCTCCACGATGTCGGCCCAAAATTTAAGATGGCAGCCAAATCTTCAAGGTGGCGGCTCAAAATTCAAGATCGCGGCTGTTTACTAGAGATTTAGGCTCTTAAAGCATGCTATATGGGAATATTTAACATGGGGAAGATGTCTGGACTCCTAAAATGGCGACTAGAATATCCAAGATGGCGGTCTGAAATCCAAGATGGTGGCTTCAAATTCAAGATGGCTTCTGTTTAAAGAAGTTTAAGGCTCTAAAACCATTGAAGATGTCCGGAGTCAAAAAATGTCGACCAGAATGTACAAGATGGCGATCTAAAATCCAAGATGGCGGCGGCTTCAGTTTCAAGATGGCGGCTGTTTGATGGAAATTTAAGCTCTAACGGCTGTTTAATGAAGTTTTCGGCTCTAAAACCGTGCAATATTGGTAGGCTCAGTGTACCAGTTATGGCTATAGTACCTCAAATTCGCCATAGTTGATTTTCAACCTTTAACGATGCAAATCATCAAGAAAAAATATGTGAACAGTAGATCACGTTCATAAAAGATGATTGCACTCATTCAAATATCACATTTTGCTCAAATTATGGTAGAAATAAATCATTTTCCTTAACTTTTCGGCCTCCTTGCACCCTATTTCGCCATAGTGTACCAGTTATGGCAAATCCCATAAGGAATGAATGTAAATAGTGCGAAGTGGAACCGAAATTAACAAGTATGTCCATAACTGGTACAGGGTTCCTATCATTGGCACACGCCGTAATAAATAGTAAAAGTGGGGTTGGCTCAGATTTTATATTTTTCCTGTAAAGTATGAAAACAAATCTATCATTTGACATATCGACGACATTCGTCGGTCTTCTTCTTATTTTTGTAGAAGTAGTTTTTCTTAGGTAGTGCGATAACTGGTACAGGCACCCTATATTTGGTATGGGGAAGACTTCCAGAGCCCAAAATGGCGATCAGGATATCCAAAATGGCGATCTAAAATTTAAGATGGCGGCTCCGAATTCCATATCGCGGCTGTTTAATGGAGTTTTAGGGCCTGAAACAATGCATTATTGGTATATTTGGTATGGGGATGATGTCTGGATTCCAAAAATGGCGACCAGAACATTCAAGATGGCAATCTTTAATCCTAAATGACGGCTTCAAATTTAAGATAACGTCTTTTTCTTAAGAGTTTGAGGCACAAACATTGAAAGCCAGATAAACGATATGATTTCTGGTATGATGAAATGGATTTCTGTTAATTGTATGAATGTGCGATATCCATAAACATTTCGCTTGAGTTTTAATGAAATAGGGGTTCGAAGGCACGAGAAAGGCGCCATCACCGCTAGGTGGATTAATTGCTTGGCAAAACTAGTGTCGCTCCCCACGATAACCTAGAAAGTTGGTGTCTTCGGCAAAGTTGATCAGTATGACATAAACTTACATAAAAATAAACACTTGATTTAAAATTCTGCCACTAGGAGGCGCTACTAAACGCGCCACCCGATAACTTGGAAAGTTGATGTCTTTGGCAAAGTTGATCGGAATGACATAAACTTACACTGTGGTGCATAATTGATCGGCAAACGCCGATTTTCATACAAAGTTGATCAGTATAACTTTGCCGAAGACACTTACTTTCTTAATTATCAACATTCTGAGCTATGTAATTTCTAAAGTTTGCATGTTCACTAGCGCTGCCTAGTGGCAGAATTGCGAAACAAGTGTTAGTTTTTAAATAAGTTTATGTCATTCTGATCAACTTTTCCGAAGACACCAACTTTCTAAGTTATCGGGAAGAGCGACACTAGTTTTGACGAGCCGGAAAACCCCAAAAAAGTCGAAAAAAGACGAATAAAACCGGTAAACGCCACCTAGTGGCAGAATTTTGAAACAAGTGTTTATTTTCATGTAAGTTTATGTCCTACTGATCAACTTTCTATGTTATCGGGATTCTGAGATATAAGATTTCTAAAATTTGCATGTTCACTAGCGCCCGCCGCCTAGTGGCAGAATTGCGAAACAAGTGTTTATTTTTATGTAAGTGTATGTCATACTGATCAACTTTGCCAGAGACACCAACTTTCTAAGTTATCGGGATTCTGAGATATGAGGTTTTGAAAATTTACTTGCTCACTAGCGCCGCCCAGTGGAGGAATTTCGAACTTCGCAACTCATCGACATTAAGTTATTGGCGTACCCAACAACTTTGCCGAAGAAACTATCCTTCCAAATTATCAGGGTCTTGAGCTGTCGAATATCGTAACGTTTGCTTGACAACCTGATATGGTTCCTGTAGTGCAATTTAGCATCAAACTGTTGATGGTCCCTCTAGCGGCCAAGTTGTCAACTGATCATATGAACCAAAGTTCTAAATGATAGATCTTATCAAGCCCTAAAACTTTGTCGAAGAAAGTAATGAGCAAACTCTTAACACACCCCAGGTAATAGGCCACACCCCCAAAAATCCGAAATCCCATAAACTCTTAGTCTCCTATAACGCTCACCCCTGTCTAGTAGGAGTTCATTTAATAGGAGTCCGTTTAATAGGAATTCGTTTAGTAAGAGACTCGACTGTAATTTTTGCGACGACGAATTACCGGCTGTGCCGCATTCGGAAGCCTCGAACATAAGGATTTATTAGGAGATTCTTTCAAAAATTGCTACGTAAGTTCGATCGTGTATTTCTGAAGTAATTTCTCCAGAAATATTATTGGAATTTCCTGTATGAATTTCTCTTTGGGATCCCTCTAGGAGATAAACTTTTCTCAAGAAATGCTTTATGAATTTATACAGGAGTTTCTCTAGGAGTTCTTTAGAAGAAGCAACTCCAAAAGATATTTTTACATAGAGATTCGTAGAATCTTTCAGAAATTCGTTTACAAACTCTAGGGTACTCTCCTGAGGTTGCTTCAGGTATAACTCTATAGAGATTTTTTCAAGCATTGATTTGGAAATGCCTCCAGAATATTCCCAACAGATTTTTCTGGAAAATCCTCCATGGGTTTCTCCAGAAGTCCATCCAAATATTTCTTCAGGGATTGATGGATTTATTAAGACATTTCTTCTGGAACTCTTTCACAAATTTGTTCGATCAAGCTTCCGGAACTTCTTCAAAGATTCTAACGGCATTCCCTGCAGTAAATACTGCAGAATTCAGGGTTGTTAACGTTAATCAACGATTAACGCCGTTAACGTTAACTTTTATCCAAATCAACGTCAACGCCGGTGCGCTAATTTTCTTGGCAATTAACGTTAACGTTAACGGGTTGCGTTGAATCAAAGTCAACGGAAGCCGTTGATTTGATCGTTGAAAATCGTGCGATTTATGCTGCTGTGTATTATATTCAGGGGCCCACATTAGTATGGGAGAAACATCAAATTCTCGCTCCAGTCGACTTTTTTGATTCCATTTAGGTCCCATATCAACTGTGCAAAATTTCAGCGCAATCGGTGAAACTATAATTTAGCGCAAGCGGTTCAAAGTTTGCATAGGATTTACTATGGGAAAAGTTACACTTTCAAACAAAAAATCCCAGAGGTCAGCCCTTCTCTCCTTAATTCAAATCGATCAACGCTTCTTGTAGAAAAATCATTTACGAAACTTTCCTTCGAAGACCGAAAAACGATTGCATGCTTGTGGAAAAAGTTATTGATTTATTACTGATTAGTGATCCAACGAACGGCTTTTTGTTTTGTTTTATTAGCAGCACTGTAGCTGCTGCCTTGAATGCTGCTGTTTCTGGGGGTGGTGATGCCTCCCGCCACCACATGCAACAACGGCAGCAGCAGTGCTGCTGATAAAACGAAACAAAAAGCCGTTCGTTGGATCACTAATCAGTAATAAATCAATAACTTTTTCCACAAGCATGCAATCGTTTTTCGGTCTTCGAAGGAAAGTTTCGTAAATGATTTTTCTACAAGAAGCGTTGATCGATTTGAATTAAGGAGAGAAGGGCTGACCTCTGGGATTTTTTGTTTGAAAGTGTAACTTTTCCCATAGTAAATCCTATGCAAACTTTGAACCGCTTGCGCTAAATTATAGTTTCACCGATTGCGCTGAAATTTTGCACAGTTAATATGGGACCTAAATGGAATCAAAAAAGTCGACTGGAGCTAGGATTTATTTTTTCCATACAAGCGAGTCCCATACTAGCCCACATATCCGATGCCGTAAACGCGCGGGTATTCAGCACGACCATGCTGTGGGTGACAGATACGATTACCCGTAGGTCCAGGAACTTTTCGTAATAAAAGATTCCTTGGCTTTTTTAGGCATAGAGTATCTTCATGCTTGCTACACGATACACGAATGCAAAACGGGTCATGGGTTGGGAAATAATAAATTAATCAATTATGAGATGAACACAAGGATGAACAAAAAAATTTTTAGGCAAGATGCCATCACGAGTTTTTGTACGATCCGCAATGCGTCTTTTGGTTTTCACAATTTCTGAATGCTGATGGGGATTTCTTCTACTGTACCGTCTTTTTAGTTGAGCAGGATCGATACAGATATTTTACTGGTATCAGAAGTTCAGCAGGACATCAACGATTAGGCTGCCATACATACCTACTAGCTAACTACCGATCCCTCACTGGTTATCATTGCATCGCATGGTCCACTGCACGAATTTATGCTGGCCAGTTTGCTCTCACAGAACATTTGACGTTTGGGAGGTGCCGGCACCGCATAAACGTCAGATTTTCTGTAAGAGTAAGCAGGCCAGCATAAATTCGTGCAGTGGACTATTGCCACCGATAAACCCGTGGCCACGTGTAATCTACAACTTACTGTCAATCACAGCAGGCATGCATATGTCAAATGCCGGTGTCGTTTAAAGCAATTTTCTCATCGAATCTACATGAGTAAATTAATTTGGTCAGGTAAAAAAATCAAGAAATTCCTTTAAGATCTTTTTGAATTTTGGAAATTTCTGGATTACAGAAGACATTCCAGATTCTCAAGAGCTCAAGACTTAATTATTTATTGAAAGATCTGGGACTTCAAGCAGAACCAAAGTGCTGAAAAATGATCGAGAACTGAATAGTCTAGCTCCGAAATTTTACTTGTCTCCGGCTTAACCTCCAAGGTAGGTACCTCCTACGAAAATTGCTATAGAAAAACCTTTGCATTGTTGATCTGTTAGGTGAAATCTAGGAAGCTAATTTTTTGCAAGTTTTTTTTTTATTCTAGGGGTGACTTCAATCGTAAAGGTCTACTTTTTCTACAGAACGATGCATTTATTTATTGTTAATCTTTACGCAAAATCAGACCTCAACGATTGAATTCACCCTTGGCCGAAAATAAAATAAAATACCAGGCAAAGTCATCATCTTACATTTTAAGTTTTTTTTTTTCATTTTGAGTTCATTCAACTTGACTCATAGGAAGTCTTATAAGCTTCATAAACGACTAAATGCATCGTTACCCAACAAAAGGCGCCCATATTAGTGGACTAATAACTCTCCGCGCACTAGGCAAGGTTTCAATACGTCGCTTAAAGAGTTGCCGCATACAATTTTGGGTTAGCTAATGAAACACGGGAGATGTGGTTTGGTCAAAATGGATGCATTATTTGACAAATCCTATCAAGTCAATTTAGAATGGCAGAAATTATGAAGTTAATCTTGCATTTTTCCCTTTTGGCTCAATGCTAGCAACTGACGGTAGTTTAACAGCTTGAGAAGGTTAAGCTAAAACCTAATTTAGAATTATCCCTGATACTCATACACATAATTAACGCACAATTAACGCAGTCGTTGACGTTGAATCAACGCTCTGCGTTAACGTTAACGTTGATCAACGTGCCTGAAAAATCAACGTAAAATTCGTTAGTCGTTACAATTAACGTTAACGAATTAACGAAACGGCGTTAATCGTTGATTAACGTTAACAACCCTGTGCAGAATCTATTTTTACTTAAAAACATTTTCATCAATTATTTTTATTTATTTCTCTGAAGAATGCCTCCAAGATTCCCCATCCAGAAACGTTTCTCTTGTATGGAATATTTGTTAAAAAAAGTCATCCTGGGGTATCCCCGGAATTTCTTCCATGAATTTCTTCAGAAAATCTTCCAAGGCTACTTCAGAGAGATAGAGATTCATTCCGGCAAGAGTTCCACAAGCAATCGCACTCCAAACATTTCTCAAAGAATTTTTTCAAGATTTTTTTTGTTGATTTTCTGGAAGAACTTCTGAAAATCCATGAAGGAACTTCAGAACCAATTCCTGTAGGAGTCTCTGAAGAAAGCCCAGGAGATATTTCAGACAGAACCGTTGGAGCAATTAAAATTTTTGCAGGAGTTCCTGAATTGATTGATTTGTCTATATTAAAGAGACTTTCAGCCCTTGGGTCGGAATTCCTGAATGAATATCTTAAGGAATTCTTGGAGCAACTATTGGCATAATTTTTAAGGGTATCTCTGCGGTTTGTTAAAGACATTATAGATCAGTTTTTGAAAGACTGGATGGAATAACTTTCGAAGAAATTCCTTTATTTAAGCTTTTGAGGAAATCTTCAATATTTCGAAATAGTCTAAGGAGATATTCACGAAGGAATGGATCTTTGAAGAAATTTCATGGATCTGAGCATCCGAGCAGATGTTTATGGAAGAATTCCAGTAGAATCCCTATAGAAATCAAATGAGTCTCTAGAGGAATTCTAGAAGAGTCCTAATAAATATGCGGAGGAATTCCTGGGAGATTTTGTTTCATGTAATTAAAAGAAAAACGATTTCTATGCTCTTGCTTTTAATTCCAACTATTTATTTGGACTTTATGAAATATTTTGACCTCAATTACCCAAGTAACACATCGAAACAAGTTGCAGATGAAGAAACTCCAAAATATGTTATCTAAGAGTATTTTATAACTTTCTTCGAAACATCTTTAGTCAATATAAAGTTTTCAGAAAACATTTGCTTCTAAAATAATGTTGCCAATATGTTTTCAGAAAACAAACAAATTTCGCGTCTCACTGTCAAAGTGGATTTCTCCGAATCTGACTTATGGACTTAATTGGCTAGAGTTTATTTCATAGAAAAGACCCAGCGAGTATTGCTGAAATTGGAGCTTGGCAATTCTGACCAGGTTTAGATTGAATCCTTGTCTGGCTGGCCACTCAAAGATGTTTTGCAAGAAGGCTTCTTCAAATTGACGGGATCAGTAGCAGTCGATCTGCAAGGACTACTACAGGATACTTTGGACAATTTGTCTACTTGGGCTCTCAAGCTGGGTATCGAATTCTCTCCGGAGAAAACTGAGATGGTTGTCTTTTCAAAAAAAACACAAGCCGGCTAAGTTTCCACTCCATCTGATGGGTAAGACAATCACTCATAGCATGTCTTCTCAATATGTCGGCGTCTGGTTCGATTCCAAATGCACCTGGGGGGAGCACATTGTGTATCTGATACAAAAATGCCAAAAGCAAATCAACTTTATGCGAACTGTTACCGGAACATGGTGGGGAGCGCACCCGGAAGATCTTATCAGGCTGTACCAAACAACCATTCCATTCTGTCGGTTTTAGAATACGGAAGTTTTTGTTTTCAATCCGCGGCGAAAACACACTTGCTGAAGCTTCAACGGGTTCAGTGCCGTTACCTTCAGATCGCGTTAGGTTGCAGCATGGGGTGGGACCACGGGGCTGCTCACTTCAATAATATTATTTAATACGCGTATGAATACGCATAAATATATTTAATATTTTATTGTGAGTTCCCGTTGAATTGACATTGGAGGGAACTCATCGAGGCCTGCCATGAAAAAGTATTGTTTTGAAAAGAACGTCAAACATGATTCAACAATTGAGTAAATAACTTACTTTTGAAATTTTAAATTAAAATCTGTTTCTAGAGATTAACCTTTTTATAGAGTTTTAGATGTACTTCCATTAAATCAAGGAACAAAGCAAAATAAATGAGGTTCAACTGAAGCTATTCATGATCTGCATACCATCCACTTATCTGCATGTATCCACTTATTCGCGTGCGGTAAGGGCGGTGATGATTGCATCTAGGCGAATGGGATTTTGAGGATTTTTGAAGACCGCAACGCAATCGGAATGAAGCAGCTATTACGTACCCGCCACCTTCATTACGGCTAGCGTATAAGTGAATAACCGTTGACCAACTGTAACCAAAAATTCAGATGCACGGTACTTCAAAAATTACAGCGGTAGAGCTATTCAGAGAAACTTTACCATCGCCATTTGCTTACTTGCTTACAAAATATTAATAGCCGTAGTTTACTTGTCAGCAGATAGGTATGTCTAAAGAAACGCAAGTTTTCAAGCTGGATTTTATTAATAAATTCTAATTTAAATAAAAAAAACCTTGAAACTTTCAAGTAGAATGAAGAAACGCATAATCGACATTTTCCGTTCTGGAAACTAATCGGCCTCCATTCGCGAGTTGAAGTCTAGTCTGGTAGAGGTCTTTCTTCAATAGAACCTTGAGATCATAGCATCTTTTTGATATTGCCCCTGCTCCTATTTGAGTTTATCAATGCAGGAAGCAAATCCATTATCATTGCAGAATTCGATAGCCGAAGTAATCCACCGGGTTCCGGGTTTCGGCAAGCAGTTTAGAATTTCCAGTAGACAGTGGCAAAACTATGGGCGAATCCAAATCTGAAACAAACATTAATTTTACTAAATATAACTGCACAAAGAAGAAAACCAATGTTCAAAAGTAATTTCCATTTTCTGAAAATGTCTGACATTTGAGCTGATTTGTTAATGTCTACTTTCAATCGCGGCTGACTTTGATGAGTTCTAATGTTTTGCTTTCGCCTATGTCAAATCAGAGGGAACTCACGAGCTCATGCATAAATATATTTAGCACCCGAGTAAAAATATTTAAAATTCCTAATAAATTTAGAGTGATCAGCCCCGTGGGTGGGACACTCGATTTCGTATTACAAATATTAATGATATTAATTCTGGTATTAAAAATATTATCCAAGTGCTCACTGATATTTTACCGTTGTCTGTAACTGTCAAATTATCATGTTCAAACTAGGAGAACCAACATAATTCGGACACTTGAACCGGTTGAAAGTGCCGTGTGCAGCATATTTCTATTTTCGTGATTCTTCTGCTTCCAGATAGTCATTTTTGATGTGGGCCTGGATATGTAGATCATTTTCAATTATAGCAATACATCCATGATGGATAACCTTGAACTCCAAGTTCAAGGATGTTCAAGGTGCAGATTGGGCTCTAAAACACGACTTTCAATTTCATCATTGGTTGATAGGAGACTCGTTTACCTGATGGCTTCCTTGGCCAGCTAAAGATCCGGAACCAATCTGAGTTCCCATAAAAAAATACCAAAAATTACCAAGCCGAAAGTAATTTGTATTTCGGGCGATGTTACATGTATATTTGGCTGTTGTGGTCCATCTATCGTCCGGAATACCCATGAACATCCATGTAAGGGGGTATTTTGAAAGCTTATCACAATAATCATTATTCTTGCAAAAGTAAAAGCGTAAAAGTAACAAAATTGTAGTAGAACTTTGAAAGTTTATTTCATGTGATTTGTACAACATAAAGTTTTTTCATTCCAAAAGATCAGTGGTCATTTGGCGGATCAGCGTTGGTCACATTTCGTACAGAAATCGGGCTGCTTTCGGTCCTCTGGCTGGCCTGGATGAAGTCAACGCGGCTCCCACCAATCGATTAGGTAGGCTTTTTTTAACCGGCAATGGTCTCGATCGTAGACCGATGCTGTTGCCTTGTTGAATGAATGAAATCGGTCGTATTTCGGGTCCCATTTTTCACACTATGCACTGCCTCTCAGAAATGGGTTAGTCTGTGAATAAAAAAATAAACTGTTATAAATGAAATAGTTCAATGCAATAATAAAAACTTACCATTTTGAACTGAATTCAGTATATTTACCTCCATATGTCAGTAGATCCTTGTGTATATGAAAAAAAAATCACAGCCATCTTGATGTGTATCATTGATATTTCTAAAGTAATAGGGCACTGCATACGGCGGTTGCTATGATAATTTTTTCTAAGTCTTTGACGTTTCGTGGCCTTGTTGTTTACAGTTTGGACTTAGAGAATTTTAGTCGATTTTTTTTTGGTTCGTCCGGTAAAAGGCGCGCGCGTAATTGAATTCAAATGAGTAACTTTGGAAGTCCTGGCAGAAAGAGTTCCACCGAACCAGGAGGTTATCTTGACCGAAACCCGTGAAGGCAAAGCAGCTGATCATCAACCAGCCTCTATCGTACCACTAGTACGGCGATGACGACATGGGGGTACTCCAGCAAATGATCAAGTTCTGAATAGAATGTGACACCAGATATGCCGAACTGCCGAAACTTTGCTAGATTGCAACTCTCAAGATTATTCACTGAAGAAGAGGAAGTTGGAGCATTGTGGTTTTAAGCGACTAGATGAAAACCAAATTGTTAAATGTTTTCAATTAAACGCTACACGGCAGAATATTTGAATGAGAAAATGATTTCTGATGAAATTGTGAGACAAATTTTGGTTGAACTCCGTGGGAATTCTGGCATAAATTGGGATAGGCTTATGGTGGGATTAATGATGAATATGAAAGAGACCTTCAAAATGAATACAAGAAATCTTCAGGGATTCTCAGGAAGCCCCATGAGATGCTTCGAGGGGTTTATTTAGGATACCTTCAAGAGCTACTTTTGGGATTCTTCCAGTTACTTTTGAGATATTTTGTGCGAGTTATTCCTCCAGAAGTTCTTTGCAGGATGTTTTTAGTAACTCCTGTCGTGATTACCCCAGATATTCTTTCTAGGATTTCTTCATGAATTTCTTCTGGGGTACATCAGGAGTTTTGAGATTCTTCTAGGAATTTCCTCTGGGATTAATCTAGGAATATCTTCTGAGATTTCCGCAGGAATTCTTCTTGAAATTTTGCCAACAAATTCAAACCGTGTTTTCTCCACAATAGTCCACAATTTGTTTCCAGGGTTCCTCCAGAAGTTCGTTCTGAGATTCTTTCAGAAATAACTTCCTAGATTCCTCCAGGAGTTTTTTAGAGATTCTTTCAGATGTTCTTTCAGGGTTTCCAATAGGGCTTTCTTCTAACTTCTTAATTTCTTTTTGTAATGTCTTTTTATTTTTCTCTGTGATTCCCAGAAGAAATTCCTATAGAAATTTCAGCCTAGAAGAAACAATTGGAGGAAACCCAGAAGGTGTTTCTGAATATTCTACTGCTTCATATTCAAAACTGCTTAAATAGTTCGTCAAGGAAGTCCTGTAGGGATTTTATAACGAACTTATGTAAGAATTCCATAAGGAATTCGATAAAAACTTCTGGAGGAATTGCGTAATTAACATCCGAAAGAATTTCAAATAATCTGCAGAAATTCCAGGAGGAATTTCCAGTGAAATCCTGGAACAAGTACATTAAAGATTCCCGAAAAGAGTTCATGGAGGATTCCCGAGAGAAGTTCCTGGAAAAATCAAAGAAGGGACTCCCGAATTTCGGATGGAATGCCTGGATGACCCCTGAAGGAAAAAAATACAGAAGGAAGCTTTGAAGGAATTTCTGAAGCAAATCCAGAAAGAATCCCGGACGATATACCGCTGAAATCCCTGGAGTAATCTCAGAAGGAACGCTTGTTGTATTCTCGGAAGGAATACCTGAAGGAATCTTGGAATGAATTCCTGCGGCACTCCCACAAATTTCTAAAGAAATCCTGAATTGAATTTCCTTAGGAATCCCATCAGAAATTCCTGGAAGAATCCCAGCGGGAACTAATGAAGGCATTGTGGAATCAAATTGTGAAGAAAACACGGAATGATTTTTTTTATTGAGGAATCCCGGGAAGAATTCTTGGGGGAATCTCAGAAGATATTCCTGGAGAAATCCTAGAAGGAAATCATGGAGGAATCCCAAAACTCCAATCGCGGAATCGCGGAAGCAGTTGCTGTAGAAATCCCGGAAATAACACTTAGGGAAACCCTGATAAAATCTTTCTAGTAATCTCCAAAGAAACTCAAAGGAAACTTTTGAAGGTATCCTAAATCATAAGGGACACTCTGAGAAATCGTAGAAATTTGTTTTATGCATTTCTTTTGAAAGTCCCTGTCAAGTTTATCATAAATTTCATATTAAGCCCAACCGGATTTATGTCAGAACTCCCAAATTTATCCCACAATTACATGAGAAATCTTTTTTCCATGTCAATGTTCTGCAGTGTAGCTTTTATTCAATTAAATTTAAAATCTAGTTACTTAAAACCACTCTTAATAACTATGCTCCAACTTCCTCCTCTTCAGCGGCGAGTGATGGAAAGCTTGGCCTCGACTGGTACCGAAGTCTGGATTGAAGAAGCATCTTGAGGATGGCAATCTAGCAAAGGTTCGGCAGTTCGGCATATCTGGTGTCACATTCTATTCAGAACTTGATCATTTGCTGGAGTACCCATGTCGTCTGCGCCGTACTAGTGGTACGATAGAGGCTGGTAGATGATCAGCTGCTTTACTCACGGGTTTCGGTCAAGATAAACTCCTGGTTCGGTGGAACTCTTTCTGCCAGGACTTCCCAATTGGCACAAAGTTGAAACATTCTGGATACGACCATAATGAAGCAATCATCGCGGAAGTTACTCATTTGAATTCCATTACGCGCGCACCTTTTACTGGACGAACCAAAAAAATCGACTAAAATTCTCTAAGTCCAAACTGTAAACAACAAGGCCACGAAACGTCAAAGACTTAGAAAAAATTATCATAGCAACCGCCGTATGCAGTGCCCTATAATATTAATCGATATTAACATTGGCGTATCTAGGATTTTTTCCTAGGGGGTGCCTGGGGGGTGCCAGTTTCAGTGGCTTCCAGCTTGTTTTGCTTTTTATTTGTAAAAAGAAATACCGATCCACCTTCAACTTCTTAGTACAATGATATACTGCGTCGCGGGACAAATTAGCTCGAAAACTTAAACGCGCTATATTTCAAAGAACAGTTTTGTTTTAATCCGAACCGTTGTACTGAATAAACACTCTCCCCGTCATGTGAGGTTTGAAAACTTGATAACATTATACGTAATCATACATGGAATTTGTATTTTCAGTTTGAACTTTACAATCATCACAACCCTTTTGTTTTGTGGATTGAATACATTGATTAGGAATACATTTTCAGAGCAATTTGTGTTTTCGGCAAAACATTGTTTCGGTAATTCCTAAGGGAATATTCCCGGGCAATTTATTTGAAAATTGATGTGCAATTTATTTTAATTAGGACTTTTTTTAATCTCTGGCAAATTTCTTCGACAATTTCTTTATGAATTTATTTGGTAATATGTCTGGAATTTGATACTAAACACTTTTTACGCTTTTTTTTTAAAAAAGTCATCGGAAATTACTTTGAAAATTTCTTTGGAAACTCCACTAGGAGTTTATTAGGCTTTTTTTATTCCATTGGCAAATCTTTTGAAATGTTTTCTCGGGAGTACCTTCGCCTTTAGTAGTGTTTCAAGCGATGTTCTGTTAATGTCAAAAATTCTATTGATATTTGCCTTTTAAAATTCTCCAAGCACATTTCTGGCAATTCCTTCGGGAATTCTTTTAGTGAAGCCTTTGGCAATTCATTCGACATTGACCTTGGGAACTTCATTTCAATTTTTTTTGAAAATGTCTTCGGCAAATCATTCTACTTTTTTTCTCGATTTTCATCGATTTTTTGGACTTCCATTATCTATGCTATAAGGTATGTATTCACCTTCTAGATTTCTTCAGTAATGTAAGGAATTCCTGCAGCAGATGATTTCGGAACACCTTCGGCATTTCCGGTGTTACTTGCATTGAACATTTATTTGGGAATTGGAAACTTTCATTATAACTTTAAGAACTTCTTCGGTAAATCCTTTCGAAATTAATTCGGCAATATTTTAAGAGTTTTCCTTCGGAAATTTCTTTGAAAAAAAAAACTCTGGTGGTTCTTTAAAAAATCTGTTACTGCAATTATTTATGGAATTCTTTCTAAAATTGATGATTTCGGGAAATTCATTCAGAATTTCTTCGAAATTTTGCTGTGAATGTATGTGGAAATTTTTATAGAATATATTTTGGCAATTTACTGTGAGATTGGATTCGGCCAATTTATTTAGTTCTTATATGAATTCTCTTGGCAACTACTTTGAAAGCTCTAAGGTTATTTTGATGGATTTTTTTCCGGCAATTTTTTTAGGATTTTTTCAGGAAATTTTTCGTGAATTTCATAGGATTTTTTAAAGCAAATCAAATTTTAAAAGCAAGTCCGTTTGAGGATTTATGAATTTCCAGTTCAGCAATTTTCGGAAGCAATAAATTTACTAGATGTTGGAATTTTCGGCTATGCAGTCTCCAAACTCCTTGGAACGACATCTAGTGCATCCAAACAGTCGAACACTCAAACCTCCAGCAATAAATTTAAATACAATAAAATCATGAAGAATTACAAAAGTAATCACAATAAAATTGCCTGAGAAATTTTCAAAATAACTGAAAAAGAAATTGTTAAAATAATTACGGAGGAATAGTCATTGAAGTATGAAAAAAAATCAAAGACATTGTTGATTACATTCCCAAGAAACGTAACTAGCTGAATATCAGTTTCTTAAACTATAGTTTTCTAAAGAATGGTTTGTTCCTCTCCTAAAAAGCTAAAATGTTTGTTGGGTTCCAATGAAACTACCGTAGAAATTAAAAAAAAAAAACAACCATGCTTAAGGAACCTTCAAAGAAATGGCCATACTGCGGTTTAGCAAATACGGAGCCGTGTGTTCTCGAATCCCACTAGAACGCGATTTTATTCCACAAATTCATCTCCCATTTAGTCAATTAGCACCATTCTGTGCCTTCTTATTAATTACAAATGTTTCCCGTACATTCCTATGAGATTTCACTAGAGAATTCTCTAGTAAAACCTCTTAGAATATTTCTAGAAATTCCAACTATTCTCGAAATTCGTTTAGGGATTTCTCAAGATTTTTAGTGGGATTCCTTCGGCCAAGAAGGCCAAGAGGAGTTCCAGGTGTTCCTGGATGAGTCTTTAGAAAAATCCCTGGAAGAATCAAAGGCATTTATGGAAGTATCCTAGGAAAACTGCCTAGAAGAATTCCGGCAAGAATTCCAGGACAAATCTCTAGAGGGATTGCTGCAGGTATCACAGAAAAAAATTCTTGAGGAGACCTAGGAGGCATTCCTGAAACATTAGAAGCAGCAGAAATCGCTTATGGAATCCTAGGAGGAGTTCCTGGATGAAAGTCAAGAGGAGTTCCTGGAGAAGTCCAACAAGAAATATTTGGAGAAATCCCAGATTGTTTTTAGGATTTCCAATAGGACACACCGAAGGTACTTCTGCAAGACTCCTAGGAGATCCCAGCAAGTTATTGAAGGAATCCCTGGAGACATTATTAGAAGAATTCTGGGAGGTATTACAGTAAGAATGACTGGAGGAGTCCTAGAAGGAATTGCTGGAATTGCTGGAAGAATCACAGCAGGAATAACTTGAGAAATCCAGTTGAAATTCCTGAATGAAGGCCAAGAGGAGTTCCTGTAGGAATCCCATGGGGAATTTATGAGAGAACCCGTGGACAAAATATCTTGGATAAAAATTCCTAGACGAATCACCGGAGAGTTTCTGAAGAAACCGCAGGAAAAATCTCAGGAGGTATTCTTACAAGGATTCCGGGATGTATCACTGAAGAAACCTCAGCTGAAATCCTAGAAGGAATTGCTGGAAGAATTACAGCAGGAATAACTTGAGAAATCCAGTTGAAATTCCTGAATGAAGGCCAAGAGGAGTTCCTGTAGGAATCCCATGGGGAATTTATGAGAGAACCCGTGGACAAAATATCTTGGATAAAAATTCCTAGACGAATCACCGGAGAGTTTCTGAAGAAACCGCAGGAAAAATCTCAGGAGGTATTCTTACAAGGATTCCGGGATGTATCACTGAAGAAACCTCAGCTGAAATCCTAGAAGGAATTGCTGGAGAAAACTGTACAGGAATTTCTAGAGAAACCCCATTAGGAATGCCGGGGGAATCCAAAGAAAAATCCTTGGAATACCTAGAGAAGTCCCTGCAAGAACCGGTAGAGGTATTCTGAACGAATCTATACAGAAGGCCCTGAAGGAATCGCAGGAAGATTTTCTGAAAGAATCTCAGGAAGAATTCCAGCCATAATGCTAGGATAAATTTGAATAAAGAATATCTGGAGGAATTGCTGGAAGAATCACAGGAGGAGTTGCTTGAGGTATTCTTGGAGAAAGGCCAAAAAGAGTTTCTGCAGGAATTCTATGGGGATAAAATCCTTGGATGAATTCCTGGGTTAGTCCTTGGAGAAGTCCCTGGTGGAGCAACCAAAGGAATTTCTGCATAAAAAAAACCAGGAAGATTGCCTGGAAAGATCTCAGCAAAAAAGCCAGGAGAAAGCTCTAGAAGAATCCGTAGCATAATTTCTGAAGTAACACAGTTACAATTTCTGAAGAAAAGATAGCTGGAAGAACCGCATGAATTGCTTGAGCAGTCACAGCTGGAATATCTGGAGGAATTCCTAGAATTCTGAGAGCTATCATAGAAGTAATTTCTAGAGAAATCCTAGAATCATCAATTCCTGGGGTATCTTAAGAGAAGTTCCTCTAACAAATTCCTGGAGGAATACCTACAGATCTCCTTGAAAAAATCGGTAGAAGTATAGGTACTGGAGGAATCCCTGATGGAATCGCAGGAGGAATTTCTGGAGGAATCTCAGGAAGATTTCCCGAAAGTATTGCAGCAAGTAAGTATGCTAGGAGAAATCCCTAGAAGTATTTCTGAAGGAGTCCTAATGGGAATTGCTTGAAGAATTCCTGCATAAATTCATCAAAGAAGGTCAATAGAAGTTCTTGGGGATATCTCCTGTGGAATTTCTGGAAGAACCTCTGTAGAAAGTCCTGGATATGTCCTTAAAGAAATGTATGGAAGAATCAATGAAGGGATTATACATAAAAATCTCAGGGAGATCTTCCGTAAGAAATTTCCTAGTAGAATTCCAGAAGGTATCACAGTGAGAATTTTTAGAGAAGAAGAGAAATCGCTGGAAGAATCGCAGCAACAGTTGCTTGAGAAATCCTAGCCACAATTCCCGGATGAAGGCCAATATACGCGCGTGGAGGAATTCCATGAGAAATTTCTGGAAGAATATCTGAATGAAATCTCTGAAGGAGTTCCTGGAAGAATCACCGGAGGAGCTTCTGAAAGGATCCCAGGAAGATTGCTTGTATAATTCCACCAGAAATTCCTGAAGAAATCCTAATAGAAATATTTAGAGGAATCCTTAGAGGAACTCCGAGAAAAATCATAGTAAGAATTTCCAAAGAAATCCTAGCAGAATTTACTGGATCAATCTCTGCAGAAATTTCTAGTATGTACAACCCCATCAGCACTGCCTGGAGTATCCTAAGGGAAGTTTATTGATGAAATATCGGGAGGAATCCATAAAGAAAGGCTACAGAAATCACTGTACGAATAGATAGAGGTATTTCTAGAGGAATCTGTGGAGAAGTCTGTTGATTGTTCTTACCAATACCAAAACGCCAAAACGTACAATAGTTATTTAAGTAATTCCGGGTGTGCTTAAGTTTTGTTGAAATGTGCCATTAAGGCTCAAATGAGAATCGCAAATAATCCAGTACTGAAAAAGCACTTTTCTCCTGAATGACGAAAAAGCGATCACAATCAACGTGTCCGATTGTCATAATTGACTAATCTTGATATGGTTTGGATCACCGCTTACTTAATCTTGTTCGTTTTGGATTGGTGTTTCTCGGTGATATCTTAATTAGACTCGTAATTTTAGTTTTACGTTTCAACCTTTTTTTTTCGGTCATCATCAGAACTATATAAAAGAACATAAATAAACAAATTTTCACAATATTAACACATAATTACAAACATTTTCAAATTTCAAATTAATTGGACAAACACTTACACTTTCCGCCGCGCCTTCGTTCTTTGGGGCGGCTCACTTAATTCTTGTCGTCTTGTTCGTTGCTGTTCGTCTTTCAGTTTGTGTATCAAGTTGTTGTATGTGTTTGAGAACCCGTCTACGTCACGTTGTAAATTAACCGTCGTTTCTCTGTTTATCTTAATGTGAACTACCTCTGCTGCTAGCCTGCTCGCGTCATTGTTGATTCTCTCCAGAATTCTAGTTCGGGAGAAGTCAAATCGATGTCCGTTGTCTAGCGCGTGTTGGGTGAGCCCCGTAGCTGATGCGTTCGTGCGTACCGAGTTCTTGTGTTGCGCTATGCGCTTGTCAAGTGTTTGAGAAGTCTGTCCAATATATTCCTTCTGTTCACATGCTCCACAAGGGATAGAATACACTACGTTTGTCTGTTTAAATGTTGGTATTGTGTCTTTTAGTTTTGTGAAGATAGTTGTTTTCACCTTGTCGCATGGTTTGAAGGAAGCGGTGATGTCATATTTTTTTTAGCGTCTTGTTCACCTTCTCGCTGAGACCCGGTACGTAAGGGATGGACACGTACTTTTTCGGTTCGTCGTTGCACTCCCTCTCTAACGTGTTGTACAGCCGGTGTACCCGATCCCTCACCGTTCGTCGAATGAGATTCTCCGGGTAGTTGTTGTTACGGAGAATGCTCTTCACAGAAACGACGGTTAATTTACAACGTGACGTAGACGGGTTCTCAAACACATACAACAACTTGATACACAAACTGAAAGACGAACAGCAACGAACAAGACGACACAGAGACGTAACCTGACATAGATAATTAGAATTAAGTGAGCCGCCCCAAAGAACGAAGGCGCGGCGGAAAGTGTAAGTGTTTGTCCAATTAATTTGAAATTTGAAAATGTTTGTAATTATGTGTTAATATTGTGAAAATTTGTTTATTTATGTTCTTTTATATAGTTCTGATGATGACCGAAAAAATAAAAGTAGGTTGAAACGTAAACTAAAATTACGAGTCTAATTAAGGCCGGACGGGACGGTGGTTGAATCGTCCGCCATTGCTCTGTTGCTAGTAAGATGCAAATCTCAACTTCTACTGCATATTATTGACTAGAAATTTGATCGTTCATTTGCTCACTTGTGGTGCACAATCGACTAAAGTTTCAGCTACGTCAGTGTAGTGGAAATTGATATTTGCTTCTTCAAAATCGCGAGGCAAATTGTTAGAAAGAGAGGGAAGATAGGAAAAATTACACGTCGTCCCGTGCGGCCTTAAGATATCACCGAGAAACACCAATCCAAAACGAACAACATAATTGACTAAACAAACAATCGGACATTCTTATTTTCTTCGATTTGTGGATCATTTTGAGAAAAAGTGCTGTTTCAGTTCTGGATCATTTGCCATTCTCAATTGAGCCTTAATAAATATTAGAATTGTTGTGTAAAGTTTTAAATTTTTGGTGACTGTGAAGGAAAAATTCTAGGGGGTGCCAATTTTGGTCTAGGGGGTGCCAGGCACCCCTGGAACCCCCCCTAGCTACGCCAATGGATATTAATGGGATATTACTGCCAATATTATTGAGTGTCCCACCCCATGGTTGCAGGTACTTGCTGGTGTACAGTCTCTGACAGACCGCTTTGCGGAGTTGTCGTTCCGGTTTCTCATCCGATGCGAGGTTGTAAATCCGTTGGTCATAGAAAACTTCGAGAAGCTGCACGAACAGAACCCCCAAACTCGTTTTATGAGTGTGTACTACTGGTACATGACGCTGGAGGTAAGCCCATCTTCGGTTCACACCAATCGTGATAACTTGTCAGACTGCGACAGTTCTTCTGTGGATTTTGATCTGTCCATGAAGGATGAGATCACCAGTATACCAGAATCTTTTCGTTCCATAGGTATTCCAAAAAAATTTGCAAGTAAGTTCGGGCATGTCAGCGGGGACAGACAGTTCTTCACAGATGGTTCAAAAACCAATGACTCGACTGGTTTCGGTGTCTACAATGAATTTCATAGCGCAACCTTCATGCTTCAAAAACCCTATTTTGTATATGTTGCAGAGCTAGGGGCCATATATTACACCTTAGAGTACATTAGCACTCTTCCACTTGAGCACTATTTCATTTTTACCGACAGTCTAAGCTCTCTGGAGGCTGTTCGGTGAATGAAATTGATGAGCACTCAGCGTACTTCCTGAATGAAATGCGCCAAGTCTTGAGTGTTTTGTCCAAACGCTCATACACCATCACCATAGCTTGGGTTCCGTCACATTGCTCGATTCCGGGCAATGATAAAGCGGACTCACTGTCTAAGATGGGCGCTAGCAAAGGCGATATTTACGACGAATTTTTTGCATCGGCCCTTCAGGAGACCTTGATCAGCTGGCAACACAAATGGAGAGATGGAGAGATGGGTAGATGGTTGCACTCCATCATTTCACAGGTGTCGAAGAAGCCATGGTTCAAAGGGTTGGATTTAGGCCGCGATTTCATTCGTGTGATGTGTCGGCTGATGTCTAACCACTATTTGTTAAACGCACATACCTTCCGTATTGGGCTCTCAGAAAGCAATCTCTGTATCTTTGGCATGGCTTACCAGGATATCGAACATGTCGTGTGGGAATGCAATGAGTATCGTGAGGTCAGATCTGAGCTGCATGAAATTCTCCGGGTCCAATGAAAACAACAGAAACCCGTTAGAGAAGTGTTGCAGAACTTGATTTGGAATGCTCCTACTAGGAGTCGTGAGTTCGAGTCTCACCGAGAGGACGAGTAACTTTTTCGCAAATTTCACCTCAATTTGTCCATTTCTCACTCACGCCAGTATATGTAAAGTCTAGCTTTTGGAATTCCATTCGGCTGGTTAAGCCGCAAAAATCGATAATTAATTAATTTAATTATTTCGTTTTCCGCCTATAGGATTTTTTCTGTTCGCCCCTGTCTGTCGTCGTTCCCCTATCATTTGTCCTCTTCTTGTCGTTGTCTATCGATAAAGTCCTTTTTTTTTGGTTCCGTTACAGATCTGGACAATTTGTCCCATCAATATTTTTTAGTATAAGTTAGCAAATAATTTAGACTAAAACCCATAAATCCCTCCTATCCATTTTTATTTTTTTCTTCCCCTAACCTCGAAACAGCCGCGAGTACTTCGGCTTCTCAAACTAACATAGTATTAAGGCAGTAATAAATTGCAAAATATAAAATCACTGTTAAAACAAATTATTTCGGCTCAGTGATGTCCATGTGGCGCCCGAGCTTTCCAAATAAACAAATAAGTAAAAAAAATCTATCAAATTTGATTTGGTAAAACGAAATATGTTCCATGCTTGATGGACTTCGATAAAAAAAAAAGCCCAAAATCGCATATTTTTCCCTGTAAACTGGAGTATAGCTCAAACATGTGACGTGCTAGAGCAAATCTGAGCCCGGATTCAGATTCAGCGGCCCAAAATCTGTCAGAGACACATAAGTTTGCTCTTGACACAAAAAAATGATGCGCTCTGTTATCGACCATTTTGCAGAATCAAATTAAGAATATTCTGGTATAATTTCAGCTCAGTCGCATAGTTAGTAACCCTTAACCCTACCCTAGTAGGATGTTGGGGTCAATATGACCAAGACAGGCACGCTGAACTTGCACTATGCCATCGTGGTGCGAAATAGCTAACATTCTAAACATTAAACTGAACATTTCTTCCCGAGAGTTAAACATTTCTCGAAGAACTTCTTATATTGCCAAAAAAAATCGAGATTTCGCAATTTTTTTTTTTTAAATTTCCAATCAGTGTATTTTTTACTCATCTCAACGCACGACTTATGAAGAAAATTACCAACTTTTCATATGCTCTCTGTGGATTGCTGAACCTTCATCACATGATAGCTTCCAAAGAAAAGCATCTACGTGAGAGAAGTTTTTATGTTCATTCTGTAATGTGTGGGTTCAGACCACGACCTACGAAAAAAAAAACTTATAAACAGTCTGGTCACACAGTCAGACGGATCAGCAGAAACCATCATATCAATTATATCAATTTACAGCAGCACAAAAATGGGCTGGGTCACGACAACCCCCAGACGAGTTTTTTCTTGGTTTTTCTTACATTCACGTGCAAAAAAAATCGAGACAAACAAAACCACTAAACGAACATGGAGTTAAACTGATGCTATTATTCAGCGAGATGATGAAGGTGTATTTATTTTTCAATTTTAATAGAACTGTAAACGTTCAGTGCAGACTTGGAACCAGCACAGCCCGGTGAAAGCTGAATCGGACAGCCAGTGTATCCTTGACAATCCTTGGCATCGTTTATAATTAAAGACCCACCCGAATGACAACGAGAAGGCGGTAGTCTCGCAGGACCCGAATACCATGTCATTTGATGTCTGCGTGGCCATCAATATTTATGTCTTGGGTCGAAGCGAAGATGTGACTCCTTGGGTTGGGTTGAGGCACCGATTCCTAGAAAGCTGTGGCATGCATGCGAGAAGGATCGAGAAATCGTTAATATCAGTCATTTCTGTAATAATCGCTTTCGTGGTCTCCTGCCTGGCACTGCGCTGGCAGTGGCAAAAGTTTTCTCTGTGTCAGTCGGTTGCGCGAATGGAATCGAACAGAAATGCAGAAACGGGGGAGCGATCTTACGCGATCTACATCATTGCATCGTTGAATCTTGTCATCGTTGTTATCATTCAAGAGATTCACCGTGGAATGGTGTAACATGATGAATAATGTATTCTCCAATCTCATTCGGACTGATAGTTTCCTGCTTGAGTGAAACGAGTTTACCCCATTACGCATAAAGATACTACATAGGCATAATGGACATTAGGCATAAACAATAATGGGCATAAAATAACACGCTGGAGGCGTGGTGGTTACATACGACATGCAAAAAATATGTATAACTTTTTTATGATTTACAATAAATATTTTATCAGGAGCAAAAAAAAATGTTGTGGTAGATTTTCACAGAATTCTATGAAATTTGTTGGAAATAGTTTCAGGAAATTTCCGAGAAAACTCTGATAAATTTCAGTCAGAGTTCATGGCGGAGTATCGGATGTAGTGAGCACTAAACCTTTCAACAGTAGTATATCAATTAAAAGATATGTTTCAATCCAACACCATCTGACGGTACCCACAACCATGTTCGATTTCGATTTCTGTGATTGTGAATGAATGAAGCTATAAATTACTGAATGAATCGGGACAAGCCGGAGCGCGCGTGATGGAAGCTGTATCCGAGAGCAAACCAACAACGTTGGCCGATTCGATAACTTCTGCACGCTGGAGGCAGTTTAGTCACGAGATGGCACGAATTATGGCCACATTAGCCTGCCTGCCTGAGGAGGAAAATGACGACGACGACGACAGCGAAGGCGACGATGCTCGGTTGGCCTTTGGATATAATGGCCGAAAGGGCTGTTTTCTTCCACGATAGGCGAGAGTGAAATTATACCTACAAGTGTACAACCACAGAAGGAAGCCTTCGTCGAATCGGTCAATCCGACGTCGTCGTTGCCGGCCTCTGCAAATCCCGGTAGCACTATTCCGGCTAGTTTCGTGTCATTAGCAAGGGCAAATCATTGTAATTTTCATGTCTCCACTCGACATTTATTATATCGACACTGTGCTGATGCTACTGGACGGATGATGCTGGTTGACTTATTGGTGTCCTAGCTCGTGTTTTCTCTTTGAGAGACTACTGGCGAGAATTATAGTTATTGATGAGGCTCGTTCGTGTTTGATGTGAGCGATTATCTACGTAAAGTAATGTATAAGAAATGTTACCGTTTCCCTGGATCGTTTCCAAATTTTATTTTGCATACGCCCTGCATGCCAAAATTATTGGGATAAGTAGGCTCAGTGTACCAGTTATGGCTATAGTACCTCAAATTGGCTATAGTTGATTTTCAACCTTTAACGATGAAAAACAACATGAAACATTGTGTGAATACAAGATCACACTTACAAAAGATGATTGCAGTCATTAAAACTTCACAATTTGCTAAAATTATAATAGAAATATGTAAATCATTTTCCTTATAATTTCGGCTTCCTTGCACCCTATTTCGCCATAGTGTACCAGTTATGGCTAATCCCATAAGGAATGCATGCCAATAGTGCGAAGTGGAACCGAAATAAGAAAATGTATCCATAACTGGTACAGGGTTCCTATCATTGGCACACGCCTTAATAAATACTTAAAGTAGATTTGGATCGGTTTGTTTATTTTTCGTGTAAAGCAAGGAAACTACACAATCATTTGACATATTGGAAATATTCGTCGGTCTTCTTCTTATTTTTATACAAATAGTTTTCCTTAGGTAGTGCGATAACTGGTACAGGCACCCTATCTTGTTTTTTCTCACAAAAAAAAAAATCTACGAGCTGTAACTTTTCATAGAGTACATAAAAAATTCTCAAATTTTGACTGCTTCTCAACCTATCATAAGTGCCTTATTAGTACAAATTTGTGCTGGATTAGAAAAAAAATCGAACTTAGCTCTGATTTCAATTTTGACTTGTGTGTTTATAGAATACTATAAATAAACAACAATAGCAAGAAAACATTGCCGACTGCCAGGTTCAGATTGCCGAAATCAAGACCATAGGCACAACCAGAGGAGATTATCACCAAAGCTAACGACTCAATAAACCACCAATCGTTCTGCTTGATACCGAAGAGCAGGAAATGGATGCTCCATATACCATATTAGCCTAGAAGTTCTTCCGAAGATATTAGTTTGCACACTAATAAATCTCGCGTTAAGTATCATACGGGCGTATCTACAATGATCGATTTCAATTTTCTCTTCGGATTATTCCGGGAAATACGGCCTTCCGGTGTGTTCTGATGGAGGACGACTAGGACTAGCATCTAAAACAACAAAAACAATCGATAATGGTTTGCCGGCACATGATACTAAGCGCGAGAAATCTATTAAGAATTTCAAATTGGTTTCATTTAAATAAAATTCACCACGACATTCGAAGAACCCTGCAGGAGTTTCTTCTAAAAATTCTTACAGGAGTTTATTTTGGATTTCCACAAGGAGTTTTTTTTGGGATTCCCATTTTTGAGAATGTCTTCTTTTCTAATTCCTCCAGCACTTTCTTCTGTGCCTTCTTAGATTCATCCAAAAGTTCCTTCTGAGATCTTTCCAGGAGTTTTTTTTTTCTAAGGTTTTGCTAAAAGTTTGGACGGTAACACAGTGACAGCAGTCGAGTTATTTATTTATTCGTCGTCAATCATATGTAGACCATTTGTTACAAATATGTTTTCTTAACCTAACATTATTTTTTTAGTAACAAATTACATTCAATTGTCTCTTAAGCTTAGCTTTCGACATACCGAAGTCAATGGACTCACATTGTTCATTATATAACCTCATCATTTGATTTATAGGTCCAAACAAGGCATAATTAGTACGATAGTGATTAGTAGAAAAAATGCTGCGATTCCGTAATTGACGAGTAGGTGCATAAAAAGTCAATTTAGATAAAATTTCCTGTGAATCCACTCGGTTGGATACGACGTCATTTATAAATGAAATCATGGCGAATTTTCGACGTTCTTTTAATGTTTGGATATCCAACAGCTTGCATCGTGCTTCATAAGGTGGCAGAGGCTGCCCATATCTCCAACCTAGTTTGCGAAGAGCGAATAGTAAAAACTGTTTTTGAACAGATTCTATTCGGCTGACGTGATTATCTGAAAATGGCGACCATACTATACAACAATATTCTAGTATTGAACGAACATAGGAAGTATATAATGTTTTTATTGTGTATGGGTCGTGGAAATTGTAACTAAAACGTTTTATGAACCCAAGCATCTTATTGGCCTTGTTAATGATTGTATTATAATGATCTATAAATGTCACTTTAGAATCTACTAGTACACCAAGGTCTCTTATTCTTTCACATTTTTGTACTGGTTGCCCTCCCAACAAAACTGTTGTGTTTGGCGTGTTTAACTTCCTGCTAATGGAAATGGAGTTACATTTTTTTATATTAAGTTTCAATAGGCTTTTCTGACACCATGTGTAAAATACATTTATTTCATTTTGGAATAACCTAAAATCTTCATTGTTTCTTATTTATCCATGGTTTCCTTCAGGAGCTCTGTCAAGGTTTTCTTCTCCTCCCTTCAACCAGCAGTTTCTTCGGACATCTCTTCAGGGATCTTAACCGGAATTTCTTTTGAGATTCCATCAGAACTTTTTTCTGTGTTTCCTAAAGAAGTTCCTCTCGGAATTCCTTCAGGAGTTCCTTCTTGGTTTCCTTCAGGAATTCACTCAGATATTCATTCCGAGATCTCGGCAGGAAACCCCTCTGGCATTCTTTCAAAACCCTCCCAGGAATTGCTTCTGGGATCCCTCCAGGAGTTCTTTTTCGGATTCCTTCAGGAATACCTTCCTGGATTCTCCTGGGATTCCTCGAGGACTTCCTTCTAGGATTTACTCAATTTTTTTTTTCATGGGACTCCTCCAGTAAGTTGTTTCGGCATCCCTCCATTAAGTCTATCCAGGATTCAACCAGTATCTCTTAGAATTCTGTGAGGAATCCCTTTATTTTCTTTCTTAGATTTCACCAAAAGTTACATCCAGATAATTTTCCGGGATTCCCCAAAAGTTTTTTTTTTCTGGATTCCTTCAGAAATTCCTTACGGGATTCTTTCAAATATTTCTTCCGTGTTTTTTTTTCAGAAATTGAACCAGGAGTTCCCTCTGAGAATCTTAGTGCAGCAAGTGCTTTAATAGCAGCCTGACTATCTGAACAAAAGTATATTAGTTTGCTCATTACCTGTTGCTGAAATGCTGATTGCACTCCGCACATAAGAGCAAAGATTTCGGCCTAAAAAACGGCACAGTGTCTAGTAAATGAGCTAGACTGATGTACTCTTAGCTCACGAGAGTAGACACCAGTTCCAGCTCGAGCCATCAGTGTAACATACGATGCCGTCTGAAATACTTCTTTCTAGATAACCAGATGTCCACTCTTGCCAGGAAGGGAGTATTTTTTAAAGATACTACACGTTCAATGCTTCAAGGGAGCTATTCGCTCTCTGAAGGTAGCACGACACTAGTCAACGGACTAGCATGCTACGCCCAGTGGCACAGCCGAAAACTTTTGTGGAAAATGTCCAATATGGAAAATTACAAGCAATTCGAAGATCGCTTGGAACAAGGACCACTTTATCCAAATCAACCAAAGGTGAAAACAACGAGGTGTGTGTTGATCTGCGGTTCACAGGAGTTTCCTCTACCGAGTACCCGTAGACGATAAGTGCAAGAAAGTGCTTCATGTGTAAGATGTATGTGTAGTGGGGCAACGTCGAAGAGAACTTTGAGCGCTGCCGTGGGAATTGAGGAGAACGCTCCAGACATCGCCATTAAGCACATCCTTTGGATGTGACCTAGTTTTGATTGTATCGTTCTCACTTCGCCATTTTGCCATCACACAAGACATCCATAGGCTAATATTGGTCGGACAACAGTTTTGTAAATCCATTTGATATACTTTGGTTTTAGACCCCAAGTTTTATCAAAGTTTCGCCGGCATTGCCTGGAGGCCATGTAAGCTTTCTTGACTCTGATCTCAATATGGGGTGTTCAAGAATCAAGAATCACTCTAACCTGTATTACCTTAGTCACATTGATTTCAGAATCAAAGAAACGGGATTTTTTTATTATCGTACAAATTGGACCGAACCCGATCAGAAAGGCATAACAAAATTATAACCGATTGAGTTATTTATTTCAAAGATTTTTCATAACAAAATGAGTTATAAAATTCGCCGGTTAGGTGTTAAAATAACAAAAAATATAACTAAACTTGCTCTAGCCATAACATAATTATAACAGGTGTTGATACAATTTTAACAAATTTATAACATCGTGAGATATAATAAATATTGGAATGATCAAAAAATTATAACACATTTTGTTATAAATCAGATATAAATATATTGGGTAAAAATTGAGCTGGGTAAATTTTAACTCATTTTTTGGGTAATTTTTATTTAGAGTGTTATTTATTTTTAGCGAAAAGTTTTTTGTATAAAAAACTTGCCCCACGTAGTATATAAAAAACCCTCACCTAGCCGGGAATTGAACCAAGGACGCCAGCCTCCATCTGAAATCCGGCGCCTTTATCAATGAGGCTATTTCATCACTTGAAGTGCAGGGTGGTATATGATCAAGTGGTTCTTCGTTTTGGTGGCTGGTCTATAAATAGACTCATTTGTCCAACGTACATGGGAGAGAAAATATGACGTCACATAAAAGTGTTCTTGATACAATTGATCGCAATGACGTCATCTTAGGATATTATAACAAAAGTGGATATAATTAAGTTATAATTGTAACTAAAGAATTTGCTCAGCATTTTGGCTTTATCTCATGATTCAGACAAGAAACAGGTGTCGTATCTTAATCAAAGTTGTAGAGATAGTTAATGGCTCTTAAACAGTGAAAATTGTGGTATTTCACCTTCTGCTGGTGCAAGCGAGTAATTAAATAAGAACATTTTGACATGTGTTATTAAATAATTATCTAATGTTCCTCACCAACAAGGAAGTTCCTGATGCCTATGGCAACGTTATGCAGTGATCTTGTGATTGGAAATGTCACCGCTTCGTTGCGTTAGTGTGCATTTCTGGAGATTGTCAGATTTGTAAAATAAAAAATAAGTGTTTAAAGCACATATTTAACCTTACATACATGATACAACACAACAATTAACATACTAAAGCAATTCTTCGTTCGCTTTGCCTCGTGATCTAAAATAATATTTTTATTTTCTGCAGTTAAACAAGCAATTCCCCCACTAGTCGAAAGCACCTATTCGGTATCTGCTTCGAAATTTGCTCAAAATGCATGACGATGTCCATCAACATTTTGGTAAAAAAAATAGCCTTCTGCTATTGATTGGTTTTTGAAAAGCTTTAACAGAATTTCTCATTTTGAACTACTGCACAGATTACACAAGTTTACAAAATAAAACGAAAGTCGTGAACTTTTGTCAACGACCAAAATTTTTTAAGCACAATTTAGTGCTGATTTCGAAACCGACCTTCAAAAAATTTAAAGTAGAACAGTTTTTGAGTTTTAGCTCAATATCGAGTTTTGCAACTTTTCAAAATATGTAATTTACTAAAATTCAAATATCTTGCGTTTTGTTCAACCAATTTTAAATCTTTTTCCATAAATTAAAACCTGAATACAATACCATTCGATCATCTGAATACAGGTTTTGCGTCAGATTGATGAAATTCAAGATATTGGCGGGTTTTAGGGACGATCTTCTTAAATTTTGGCGAAATTCCCAAAACTTTTTGAAGAAATGTATTTTTTTCAATGAGAAAAAACCAACTTAAAAATTCTTTCTCGACGTTTATTTGACATTTCATATGTAGGCGAGTTACAGTAAAAATTTCAGCTCAGTTGGAGCATTGATTACGGAGAATGAGATGTTTGAAGTGAGCGACTTTGCTTAAAAATAGAACAAAAATCGATTCCAAATCATCAACCTTGTATGGAAAGTCGAAAAAATTTCCACTCTACTGTAATTTTTTTCCTTAGCGTTTTCGAACTCAGGGCATGATTCTACACCAAAAATGATCATCAGCTTACCGAGTTCAAAAATGCTGTAAACTAGTGTTATCACACTTATTTGATTTCAGTTGAGATTCTGTTTCATTGACTAAATCCTATTTGAATAACCGCTTTCAAATTGTGGAAGTTGTAATTCTGTACACGGATAGTAATATTGGTGTCTACATGTGTACAAAATTTCATGAGTATCGGTTAAAAAATGAGTTATACCAAAAACCAGACCCGTGCAAAAAAAGAATCGGGTGTATCCACATGTTTGCAGATGATAAGAAGTTGTATTTCTACGGAATTATTATGAACGAATTGCATGGTAATGAAACGTGACTAACGACATGATGTGACGAAATTGAATATAAATTTCAAAGCTCCACAAATAATTTGTTATCAATCAATTCTTCAAAAACTAAGGTGTTTTTAATTTGCTAATTGATCCAGTTGTATCATGTTAATTCGATAACAATGATAAAACTTCTAATTTCAGAATAATTCATTAAAATAATCTTGAATGGGACTACAAACTGCAAAACCTATGGAGGATTGTGAAACTTAAATCTTACTTCAGGAATGTTAACAGTTTCAATGAAAGTCATCCTTTTCATATCCATTTTGTTGCCTCACTTATCATAGCTTCATATGACCGTTTGAGAGTTGCATCAACCCTAGTAGGATTTTGGGGTCAATATGAACGTTCACTGCGCCATCGTGGTTCGAAAAATCTAACATCTTAAGTGGGTTTAATCACGGCATACGTTGGGTATTCAATTTGACTAGATTCTCTAGTGTGGCTCAGGCTCACCTACAATGACAATTGTTGGGATACTTATTTCTTATTTTTATTTAACTACGTTGTTGTGCGATGCTATATAGAATCATTCACCAAGGACCTAAATATTGTGGCCTCATCACTAAGCTACTGATGATCTTAAGGCTTAAGCACCCGTCATCATTTTTCGGAAAGTAAAAAGCAGTTACCTCGCTGTAAATCAAAACATCAACCATGACAATATATTCACTGCATTCTATTCCTCATGTGGAGTACAGCGAATATATTTTCATAGCAAAGACTTTTGTTTTGATCGAAAAAAAACTGCTTTCAAATGTTTGATGACGGTGATGATTTCAATGACGAATTATTCAACGTTAACCAACCGCAGTTTATAACGGAAAGATTGCGCCCGTTTGATTTGTACAAGGTGGCTGAGTATACGTGACAGCTCCCACCCGGCGGCTGCAAAAACAGTTTTAGCCAAGGTGCACACCGTGTACAAACTATACGTGCGTGGTCTGGCGCGATCTGATGCTGCGCGTTTCGAACGCAGCCGGCTGAGAATCCAAGATAAGCGCGACAATATCTATCTGAGCTTTCTTAGGGTCTGTTCCAATAGGCGTAAAATTAATTTTCACTTAAATTTGACAGTTGGATAATTATTTCCTTTGGAGAACTTTCAAGTTTTAGTGTCGAACTGTCAAATTTAAGTAAAAATTAATCTTAATTCGCGATTTGGAACAGACCCTTAAAGGTCTGGATCATGATTCAAACTTGTTAAAACTACTGTATTTTACAAGCACAGTAGCACCGCACAGCGGCGTAACTGCGTATCAAACACCACCTGTAAAATGTTCATTTGACATAAACTGTATTTTCAAAACTATAACTGAGTTTGTTATAATGTTCATATAAAGATGATCCAAATAAATTTATTTGTATTATAACTAACCTTGTTATAATTCTGATATAATTAAATCAGGGTTTCAAATCATTTTTGTCAAATATATCTAAATATAACAAACGGTGATATATCTATCAACCGTTGATATAATTTTGTTACATTTTTGTTATGCCTTTCTGATCGGGAAGGGTCTCAGATTTTCATGAAACTTTTTCCACAGGCAGGGCTCATGGATATACATATGAACAAAAAAAAATTGATAAAAAGTCAGGACCGCCTATTTTCCCGGAAAACTCTGATGGATTTTTTCCCTTGACACTACTTACTTTGAAAAATCATTACTCCGAATCGAAGCATCATAGAAACAAGGTTTTTTTTAGAAAAATGAAAGCAAATTTTCTCAGAAATCAAAAAAAAAATATGAACTGGAAAAAGTTTTCCACAAAAAAGTATTTCACGAAATTTTCCACCGTTGAGAAAATTCATGAAGAAAAGCTAGGAAAACTATGCCCGAACTCGCGGAAAATTTTCAAAACATTTTTTTAAGAGAGATATTTCATAAGCTTTGATCACTGAAATTTTTGGAATGCACATTTTTTTTCTTTCCTGAGTTATTTTTGTGAAAAATGACCATGTACGCATATGTTATATGGTCATTCTTCACATAACTGGCCATAACTCAGAAACCTAACGGTAATAAAAAAAATACCCAAACGCAAAGGTCGAACGCCATTATGTTTTGCTTTTCCATAAAAAGAACAATAGATGTTTACTCAGATTGACCGAAAGGCCATATTGGCGACACCATCTCTCAACTACCTGAAGGGTGCTTTGCATCAGGTTGAAAAAGGTGCTGATGCACATACCGTCTTACAATGTTAGGTAGTCGTCGGCAAAGTCATAAGTAGAAAACCTGCTATTATTGAGTTGCCTCAACTGCGTATGTGCTCCCCCTTGGGGGCATCCAGAAACCCTCAATTTCCTGATCGCTGCTTGACGCAATGTCGGGAAGAGATGTCAGTTTTTGACCATTTGGTGAATCCAATTGGAAATCATTGGAGATATACCATGACCCCGTGCGACTCGAAGGGCACGTTGTCAAAAGCACCCTCGTAATCTAAAAAATCACTCCAGCAGGGTTGCTTTTGAGTGAATGCCTTCTCGATATCGTGCCCAGACTTGTGTAAAAGTGTCACAGTGTACTTGTTAGATTGATAGGCATGATCGCTCACATGAAGAGGCACGTTGGCCAAATAATCATCACGGATGTGATGATCCACTACATTTCAGAAGAAAAGACGTCAAGGTAATAGGTCTGAAGCACTTTGCTTCTTCATACGACGCACGAACAACTTTCGGAATAAACTGTACAGTATTATTCCGCCAAGATTTGGGCATTCACCTTGTATCAAAACTGCAAACAAGCAACACACCATCGCATAATGATGTTGAATGCGATGCTAAAGTGGAGACTTTACATACGGTTCAATGGGAGCAGGTACGCATATGGCCTCCACTTTTGCATCCTATTCAACATCATATGCGATCGTGTGTTGACTGGGGAGATCCTTCCTGAAGCAAAATGGGATATATACTATCTGCTCCAGAAGATTTGATGGAGCAAAGCTATTTTGTGCCCACTCAATCGATTCTAGTTATGGTACTCCGAGCCGAAGCTAAAGAATCATAACTACTAGGAAAGATATCAGCCGGGGGCCGTGGCGCAATTGGTCACAAGTTTGCTTCATGGGTTCGATCCCAGCCCAGGCACTTTCGTCAGTTGCTTTTTTCCCCTGAGAGCCCATGGCTCAAACGGACCCGGATACTTGGACATCGGCGAACTGCATAACCCATAATGGAAGCCCAACCAGACTGGAAGAAGGAACAACCAGAGAGACGAACCAGCCAAGGGCTGAATAGCTCTTTAATAAAGACAAATCAATCCATCAAGGAACAACCAAAATGGAATTGCATTGCATGACAATCCGTTGTCTATTGTCGTGCTTACTTCAAAGAAAAATAGTTCTCTGGAAGCATTAAACACGTGTTTGTTTTTTTTAATTGTCCGAGGAATGCCTGAAGGTCATCCTGTACGCACGAACTTCAAAAGAAACTCCGTTAGAAATTTCATATAGAATGCATCTGCATCCTCCTGGAGGAATTACTTAACAAACTCCTGGAGGGTTTCCATTTCAGGAATATCTGGAGAAATTTCAGAAGGATCTCAATGAACTCTAGAAATAAAAATCCTGGAGGAATCCAGAAAAGAGTTCCAAGATGGAATTCCTGAAAAAAAACTCTTTTTCGAAGCAGAATCGGAAAAAAATCTGGATGGATTTTCCAGAGGATTACCAGAAGGAGTTCTTGAAAAAAAAAATTGTATAAAACTCTGATAGAGATTAGACACTAGTAATCTTGATGCTGGAATTAATATCACATTTAGTTATAATTAGTAGTTATGAAACTGGAAACGGAACTGTTGTTTTCACGACTGTTTTTATCTTTTCCGACAATAAATGCCAAAAAATATTTAAACAATTGCACTAGAAAGAATAGCCTATGTTTATAAGAAGGAAAAATTGATGATTTGAATATCAGCAGTTTCGGCGCCAAAAACTATTTAACCAATGATATTAGAAAAAAAACAACCTAAGTTCAACAGAAGGAAAAAAAAAAACTAATTAATCCACCTAGCGGTGATGGCGCCTTCGAAAACACATTTCAACAAAACTCAAGTGACATGTAGATGAATTTCGCACTTTCATACGTTAAACAAAAATCCATTACATGGCACCAGAAATCATATCGTTTATGTAGCTGTGATGTGTGCTCCTATATGTCTTAAGGACATATATGAGCGAATCCAAAGATGAACGCCACAATGGCTGCCTTGCAAATACCGAAAGCACGGATCTCGTCATCTAAACAACAAACAGAGCTGAAAAAGCAATGAGTGAGCATTGCGCACTCGTGATAAACATTGAGTAGCATTTTCGTTTTCGAGCGTCTTGTGTATGACGAGATCGGTGCTCTCAAAAATGCGAGTCAAAAATGCACCTGGACGCTCTCCCATTTCACCATAACAAAAAGCCGCTATCTTGAACTTTGAGCCGCAATTTTGGATTCAAGTCCGCTATCTTGACTATTCTGGTCTTTATACTCCACATTTCTTCCCCATACGAGATATATGACACGGATTTAGAGCTTAAAACGCCATTGAATTTTGGACCATCATCTTGGTGTTTGGGCCACCATTTTGCATATTGCGGTCGTTATTTTTTACTCCAGATATCTTTCCATACCAAATATACCCATATTAGATGCAGTTAGGGTCTAAAACTGCTTTAAACAGCCACCGTCTTGAATGTGGAGCCGCCATTTTGGATTTTAGATCGCCTTATTGGAAATTGTGGTCGCCATTTTTGGACTCCGGACACCCTTTCAACTCCTTCCCCATTCAAATTATAACCATATTGCATGGTTTTAGAGTCAAAAACTCCACTTTACAACCACCATCTTGAATTGGAGCCGCCATCTTGGATTTTAGACCGCCATACCAAATGTACCCATATTGAATTTTATTACGCCATCTTGAATGTTCAGGTCGCCGTTTTTAGACACCGGACATCTACTCCATATAAAATATACCCTTATTAAATGGTTAAGGGCCTAAAACTCCGTTATACAGCCGCCATATTGAATTTGGAGCCACCATCTTGAATTTTAGACCACCATCTTGGATACTCAGATCGCCATTTATGGTCTCCAGACATCTTCCCCATACAAAATATACCCATATTGCATGGTTTTAGGGCCTAAAACTTCATTAAACAGCCGCCATCTTGAATTTGGAGCTGCCATCTTGAATTTTAGACCACCATCTTGGATACTCAAATCGCCATCTATGGACTCCAAACATCTTCCCCATACAAAATATACCCATATTGCATGGTTTAGGGCTTAAAACTCCATTATACAGTCGCCATTTTGAATTTGGAGCCGCCATATTGGATTTTAGACCGCCATCTTGAATTTTGGACCGACATCGTAGAATTTTCGGTCTCCTGTGTTAATATCCGCACAAAATTTGTCAACCATGCTGAAGGTTATAAAAATCGCCGCAGTTTGATGTGTCGCTTGATCGGGGACATGGTTCAGTTTTATATGTGGCCAGTTCTACCGGTGCTGGTCCGGATCACTCAAATGGCCATTACTCCGGAACGCCTTGATCGATCCGGACCATTTTAATAGCCAACAATGCGGTAAAATTCCGGTTCGATTCGAGCTATAATCCGAAAAATCGGCCAATGGGAAGTGCCTTAAAAGTGAGTGACCCTTTTTGTACACAGACATACATACACACAGACATAATCTCAATTCGTCGAACTGGGTTGATTGGTATATGGGACTTGACCCTCCGAGCCCTCTATCGAAAATTCGTTTTTTGAGTGAATATATAGCCTTTCAGTACACTTTGGTGTACGAGAAAGGCAAAAATCATGAGTTAAATATCAGTAGATTCTATTTAAATAGTTTTTGGAACAGTATAAATGGAGAGTTGAAAAAATAGACTGAATTACCAATAGGTGACATACAATTCAGCAGCAATAATAATATAAATAGCAATTAATGCCAAGAAATGGGAAGCTATCATTTTTAAATATCCATAAGTTTTACGTATTTTGGATGACCATCATGAGCATGACGGGACCGACTCCCGGTCGGTCCAGGAACTTTTCATAATGCAAATTTCCTTGACCTTCTTGGGCATAGAGTATATTCCTACCTGCCACACGATCTACACAAGCTATGGTTGTTGAAAGATAACTAAGCTGAGAAGCAGGCTTTGTCCCAAAGGGGACGTTACGCCAAAAAGCAGAGGAAGAAGTTACGCCAAGAAGAAGACTCAATGATCATTTGGCCGAATGGCCCGACACTACCCTGTATTTTCACATCATAACACAATATGATATAAACTTGATATAATTTGCTAGTCGGGAGGACCCCAGAAGGAACTCCTGTAGGAATCTCAGATGAAATTTTCAGAAATCCAAGATAGAACAATAGAATCGCCGGGGTCCGTGGCGTAGTTGGTAACACGTTCGCTTCATATGCGGATGGTCATGGGTTTGATTCCCAGCCCCGGCACGTGCAATTTTTCGTCAGTTGCTTTTCTCCCGAGAGCAACTGACACTGACCCTCTTCTGAGCTCCCATGGCTCAAACGGACCCGGATACCTGGACATCGGCGAACTGCTACTCATAATGGACCCCCAATCGGACTGGAAAGGAACAACGGCCATCCATCATCATCCTTGTGCTCATCATTCTACTAGGTATAAATCTAATCTAATCTAATCTAATCTAATCTAATCTAATCTAATACAAACGCAGCCAGTACGAGAAAGCATCCTGGAAAGTAATCAGGTTAGATTAAGCCTAATTACTTTTCTTGTCAATATTGAGACTTGTAGCATATCAGGAATATGATGCAAGTGTCAAAGCGGCCAGGCCTACTGCGTTGTATTTGCCGCAAAGATGATTCTTGGAATTGTCTTGAGTTTAAACGATAGTTTTCCGTCGAAGCAATTCTAGAATCTACAGGGGAGGAAGGATGCGTGGACATACCGTACCAAACGCTCCAATGGGTTAAAAATGGTCAAATGAATATATGAATGTAATTAAATATGTAAATAATGTTATTAAATATGTTGATATGATGAATATTGGAAAGCTCTCACCCATCTGGTTTGTGCGGTCCGAAAGTAATAATCCAATCTTGAAACCATGCTCTTCGCGAGACTGCGAGACAGGACACTGAACTTCGTCAAAGTATGCTCGGTCAGCATTTTTCTTAAACACGTTGACAACAGCGAGATCCGGTTCTTCCAACTTCCAGTAATGTAACGCGGACCCATTCCGGATACTTTTCAAATACGCACATTCTATCGGCTCCGACGCGAAACTGTGGCACTTTCTTGATGGCGTAGTACCGACTTTTACACTACGAGCGGAATCGGAAAATCACACAATTTTATAGAAACCTCCACAGTGCACTGGAGAATGGTCCCTCCTCATCATTCTACTAGGTATAAAGTAGAAAAAGTGAAAGCAGCAGAAAGGCAACCAGTTCGATAAAGTAGAATAGAATCTAGGCGCTGTACAAAATGTAAGGGCAGCTGTCAATTGAAATTGCTCACGTAGTGCCCCAGTGGACAATAGAGCTGTAAATTAGGTTAAGTGATTAAGAATAAAAAAAAAGAGAACAATAGAAAAACCAGTAAGCGAATACTTGAGAAAATCTTTGGAGAAACTTCTGGAGGAATACCAGAAGAATTTTCTCAAGAAATCTCAGAAGAAATATATGTAACTTTTGAAGGAATCCTTAATAATCTTTCAGAAGAATCTCATTGGAAACTCCATGCGAATTTCAGAAAAAAAACTCTTGGAGGAGTCTTGGAAAAGCTTGTGGAGAAACTGAGAAATCTTGTAAATTTTAGAAGGAACTCCTGGAGGGATGCCATCTGCAAGTCATGAAACAGCACACTTTCCCTCGCACGCGAACCGCACATTTTGACCTTAGCCACTCATCGAAAGCTGGCGAAATCCTATCAGTCCGAATTGTAATGCCACGTCAAGGACGTCGCTCTCTCAGATCACTGCTATCACCTAAATAATGAGAGTTGTAGAAGCGAACCCAATGTTATGGTTGCAAATCGTTGACTTAGTGTCATCATTATTTGATGCAGAATAAAATAAATGAATTGAATAATCAACTATTTAACGGAAGCAAAGTAGCATTTCATAAGATACGTACATACATTGGGTATCGTAGATTCGATACACAAGCAACTCTCACAACTATGTTGCAAGTTCCTTTACCGACCAACCTATTCCTGTAACATGAAACTTGTACGCCAACCCTCACTCACCATGCCACATCGCCTACAGGAAACACACGGTCAGCCACTACAATAGCAACAACTTAAACACCCGGTCGCAACTTTTCTTTTGAGAATCATATTTCACCCAAAATGCGACAATATTTTACAATTTATGATCCCTTCGCTGCCACTCTAGCCAGGGCCATAAGGGAATTCGGGGCGTCACCGTCTCATATCCCGCGTCTCGGATGGGCCATATTTTAGGGAAAACCATACCTCTATCTAGCAGGCTCAAGAGTGCGCTCATTACCCACATAAACAACAAGAAACCGCAACAAACACGCGTCTTCGAAGCTGCTCTTCGCAGCAAACGTTCTGAGGAGTTACTAGACGAGGCGCCTTTGAAATATGAGAGCGGTCGTTGAAGATCCAACACATCGCTCAACGCGGAACAGGCCTATGCATTCAGCTGATGACTCGTTACGAGTGATGTGGAAGTCTAGAATGCGGACCGCAGCGCAATAATGATGACGGAAAGTGTCGTAGCGTAAAAATCGCTCGTATGCACTTGGGTTGGTGGTTCTCAAAAGAAGTGAGAAACCGCAGCGGGTTTTTGTGTATTCAGACCTGTGATTTTTTTTTCTTTCGTACGTTCCCTTTCCAACAACGTCGCTTGAGAGCAGCCAGCGGAATAGATTTTCACACTTATGCACTTTGATCTTTATCCCATTTCTCGTCATTTGCAGAGCTGGATCATTTTTCTTCCGGAGCATGGCCAAACAAATCAAAAGTGTTGGATTGTAGCTTTGAATGCATTCCCGTGCGAGGGCCTCTGTCTGTCTTTTTTTCGATTCCCTCCCAGTTTGTGTGACACACACCATTCAGGATGGATTGAAGCAGCTAGTAGCAGACAGAGCGGAAGATGAATAAATTCTTAATTGGAGTTTTGAGATGCCTTTCACGCAACGCATGTTCGACGTGTTCTGCCGGCAAGTTGCCCTGCTACCTCTAGTATATTCCCTACTCTGATGGATGAATGGTTGGTAAGGTGGAGGTTCCGAATGCCTCTCGAACGTGACGTTTCGAAATTTGTTCTAATTTACAACACTTAGTCTAACGAGACAGTTTTGACAGCGGGAGCCTAAACGGTATTCCAGTTGAACAACCATGATCAATTGGATGATGGCTGTGATTGAGAAAAGGGGGAAAGTAACTGTTTTAAGGAAATGTTCATTGTTTTTATCCATTGAGTTTGAGAAATCGGAATTAAGACGGGCTTGGTGGCCTAGTGGCCAGCGCTTCAGATTCGTATGCAGAAGGGTCTGGGTTCAATCCCTAGCCCGTTACTTCCTACCTACTTCGCGTATTTCTATCTACTTTCTTTACATATACAACTCCTGTATATACATAAGTTCATAGCCATCGCTAAAACAGAAACGGGTTGAAAAAGCCGTTTCTCTTCCTTCTAACTTTCACAGCACAGTGCCAATCTTTCTTATAACGCCTACAAGTTTTATGCAACCAAGCGAAATGTGCCGCTCCTCCTACAGATTAATCAACGCATAATCCATGATCTAAAGATATCCCCTATCCATGGATCGCATCACCGACTAAAGGAGACTTCCAGATCTCACATCCTACCCTACCAACAAATACCCCATCCGTGGCTGGTTGTGAAGACGCAGAGTTCTCTCGGTCTTTAGTAACAACATACTTTAACATTCATGGCCCTTTTCAACTGACTGTAAGGACTTGGCTGGCGCGAATATTGATCCAAAATGTATGAGCTTCTTAAATTGCACTTTGAGAATGAGTGAAGTGTTCCAGCCCCTTATACAATTGTATCTCAGTGCAATTCATACCAGTTCAGATCAATCCCGGAGGATTAACATGTACAATCCACAATGGTTCACGAACCAGATTTGCGAGAAAATATGGATTCAGCGCCTTCAAATGAGTATTTAGGCTAATATGGTCTTCTACGAAGTTGTCCATAATAATTAGACCCTCTTTAAAAAGTGCGTGAAAATTAGGGTGGTCCATATTTTCAAAGAAATTGGAAACCAACCCAGGTAACCAATAAGCATTTGAACAAGCTGTATTTCTGTTTCTTTTCTGCATTCGACCTGCTTACTGCCGCACACTGGGGAAGGATTGAAAATACATGGAAAAAACCTCTAGCTCGTCGAGATGTCGAGATCCTCATTTGGTGTCTTCAGAGAAAATATTTCAATGGACATGGTCGATATTCTGAGCAGTAGGTAATTTTTCTTACGTTGTTCGCATGAAAGTCCTATAAGTCATTTTGGCCAAATTGCATTTTAGCGATATGGTGTTTTCAGCAAAGTTGTTCGGCTATTAATGCTGAAAAAGTTTGCTGAAGACTTCAAATTTCCAAAGCCTACTATTCTTGAGATATTAACCTATTTATAAAATATCTACCTAAAATCGATTTTTTTTTTCATTGAAATACGTTTTTAAACAAATTTAATGTCCGTTTTCGAGTTTTAATAATGAAAAATACTAAAATAAAACATATATCGAGGAAATTAGTTGGAAAAAATAAATTATGCATTGATTTTATATAGAAAGTTCCCGAAAATCACGCAAAATGTATGTAGGACGTTCTTGCAGTCAGGCAAGTTCGGGCAAGTTTTTTCATCGGCAATCACCTAAAAAAAACACATTAGCGTTCATGTAAACAAAGTTCACTGATATGATATTTAATGATTTTTTTCAAAATTGGGCTTAAAGTTTACTGTTTTGGGTAAATAAGTACAAAATTTATCCTCATAAAATATTACGTTTCAAGATGCCAAGTGAACCATGAAAAGTATAGATGCAATTTAGTCACAGGTTTAGTTGTTTCTAATCTCCAAACAAACTGTAAAACACAAAAATGTCCCAAACGCCAATGAAAGTATGCTTTGGTTTTATCATTCGTCAATGCGTTATACAGTCACGCATCATGCATATTTTTTTGATTGTATGATTATTATCTTATTTAATACAGATATTAAAAAATATGGAGAGTTATAAGCATAAATAAATTTATTCAGTGATCTAAAAACTCAAAAGCATGTGAGTAAAAAAATGTAGAAAAGCTTTTCAATTATTTTAACCTAGTCGTACGTACTAAATATTTAAATATTTTGCGTACAAAGCAAAATTAATAACAATTCATCAGAAATATACCAGTAAATAACTATTCTTTGTTATTTGATTCCTCTAATATTTAGCTGTCTTTCAAATTAGTGGCCATCACAGGAAGCAAACATATGTCTAGATTCCTACAAAATCTGGATGTGTTGTAATACAGTCGTTGAATCATCACGCAAATACATTACGTGTGAATAAATCATTAACGAATCAAGGTATGCTTTTATTGGCGGCATTTGGGACATTTTTGTGTTTTACAATTTGGTTGGAGATAAGAAACAACTAAATCTATGACTAGATTGTATCTATACTTTTATGGTTCACTTGGCATCTTAAAACGTAGTATTTTATCTTAAAACGTAGTATTTTATGAGCATAAATTTTGTACTAATTTACCCAAAACAGTAAACTTTGAACTCAATTTAAAAAAAATCATTAAATATCATGTCTGTGAAATTTTTTTACATGAAAGCTAATGTATTTTTTAGGTGATTGCCAATAAAAACACTTGCTCGAACTTGCCCGACTGCAAGAACGTCCTATATACATTTTGCGTGATTTTCGGGAACTTTCTATATAAAATCAATGCATATTTTATTTTTTTCCAACTAATTTCCTCGATTTTAGGTAGATATTTTATAAATCGGTTAATATCTCAAGAATAGTAGGCTTTGGAAATTTGACGTCTTCTGCAAACTTTGTCAGCATAAATAGCCGAACAACTTTGCCGAAGACACCATATCGCTAAAATGCAATTTGGCCAAAATGATATATAGGACTTTTATGCGAATAACGTAAGAAAAATTGACTACCGCTCAGAATATCGACCATGTCCATAGAAATATTTTCTCTGAAGACACCAAATGAATATCTCGACATCTCGACGAGCTAGAGGTTTTTTTTCCATGTAGTTTCAGTTCTGCCCCAGTGTGTGCCGTATCATAGCAGTTCGGCTGCTGAACTGCACTGTATTAACAATTTGAACGCTACTTAAAATCTGACAGCAGTTGCGTGGCATTTTAAATGCACGGTAAGTTTTGGTCAACAGGCATCATAACTGCTACTTTATTGCCATACAACTGCTAAGATGACTGATAATACAACCTCAAAACATTTCCACTTCTAATTTACGTATCATGGCTGTAGAAGCCACTAACATTTGCATCCGGGCCGGATTGAGGGGGGGGGGGGCAGGTGGGGTATGGCCCCCGGCCTCCACATTTCAGGCCCCACCACAAAATGTTACTTCAAATGGGAACCGAAAAAAAGTAGTGTTAGAAACATCTTGATTTAATTTTTATCACGAGTACTTCTACTCTCAAGATGTATATGAAAAATTGTGCATCAAATTAGAAAGAAGCAGATATCAGCCTTTTAATAAAATATCAAACTTTTCCAGAAAGTTGTTAAGATTTTTTAGGTTTGAATTGATCACTCTTGTGAATTGCACAAGTTATTTTAACGAAAATACATGAGAAAATCTTCACCTGAATTCTAGATGAAATCTCAAACGCTATGGAATAGAGAGTCGAAAAGTTTCTGTTGAAAATTCGTGTTTATTTCTGTCGAAAATTATTGAAGTTATTTTTTAAAACTTCCTGCATAGTTCTTTGAAGATTTGCAAGTGTTTCTATCAGAATAAAGAAATGTTTTTAAGATTGTAGAGTTTGATTTCGCTTACCAAACATATAAATTATTAAAATCGAACCACAGAATTGTTGAAATATTTCTTTGAAGGAACAAGCAAGAATTTTAGGTCGGTTTCAGACGTTATTTACTTGATAAAATTTCTTTCACAATCGTCTTTAGACTAGATTTTCAAATCTAGATCTCTGTTATGCTTAGTTCATAGTGGATGCCTTTTATCTAGTTACGCTTATTAACCCTCTAATACCCAACCCCGCCTTTAGACGGGGTATAGTTTGAGCATTTTTGTAATTTTTGTTTGGTGGAAAATCAGAATTTTTATATTTTTGGCTAATATTTTGGACTGTTTTGTATATCTCAAAATGGTTTTTGGTGTATTTTAAAACGTGTTTACATTTTTTAAAAATCATTGAAAAATTGATGTTTTAGTCACCTTTTAGAAGTCATTGTTTATTTTGTATTGAATCGTTACAATTAACATATTTTAAATTTTTCTCAAATCATTCTACCCTAGTTTAATAGTTTAAGGGAATTGAATACACTCTAAAATTATTTTTCTCAAAATTACACGGAAAATAAAATTTTCAATGAAAAAACTTTAAAATAAAAATATTTCAACAATAATCATAAAATCTCAAAATGTTTTCATCTAAAAAAATCCGTACCCCAAGTAGGCTTCCAGGAAAAATATAAAAGTGTGGGGATGTTCAAAAATAAAAATTAGAAAAATCAAAAACTGAAATTCACGAAATCGAGAATTAAAAAGAATCATCTTCCAAAACATGTTTAAATCGATTTTAGATGACGAAAAATGATATTTAGATCAAAATCAAAAATTTGGGTATTAGAGGGTTAAGCTAGATTAAGACGGATACAAATTTCATTTTGACTTTTTGTCCCCCCCCTTCGAAAATTTTTGGCAGTATATTGCATTTTGAGGGGGCAGTTAGAAAAATATTTATCAAAATAACAGGTACTGCTAAAAATTCTTTAACAAATCCGATGAGTTTTAAATATTGTTCAAATTAAATACTTTATTATTTTTTCCACCCCCCCTCTCGAGTCAAACAGTGGAGGGACAAAAAGTGAAATAAATATTTGTATCGGCCTAATTTCTTCAATAATAACCCTAATTTATGGAAGAATTTTCCATATTTTCTGGAATATTTCTAAAATGAAAATAAAATATCCTCTAAAAAGAGATCCCCCACAACACTGTGGCCCCGGGCCCCCACATTTGTGAATCCGGCCCTGATTTGCATGTTCTGTCATTCATGGGTAACATCGATGAAGATCAATGGGAAAAACATGCTATGGCAAATAAATGCCATTGCTGGTTTCCTATGGTCGATTTCATTATCAGCGCCTGCCGAGCCTATAACATAATGAAGAAACTGCCGGTGTTAGCCTTAAATAGATAAAAATCCAACGCACAGTATCTAATCATCTATAACTTACCTTGTAGCGCGGTTCAGCAGCATCGTCAATCCGAGGATCGAGTTATCGAATCCTTATTTGGCCGAAATCAGCAAAAAAAAATCAACAGCAACGGCAGTTCCGACCATGCCCAAGCCGCATAAGTTCCACGGGAGAGTGAAAAAAAAATAGAAGAGAAGGGAATTTGTTTTTATTTTTGTCAATCGGAGGGATAGGGGGATAAGCATTTAATCAGCCGTATATCGGGCCAAAACCTGCGTTTAATTAGAACTTATGGCGCATATACGGCAGATTAGCATTGAATGGCCTGCTGTAAAGGCGCATATAGTGCCGAAATAATGCAATTTTCACTGCTTATTGGTTAACTGGGTAACTATATACATTAGACCTGTTCACTTTTTTTGACCTACCCGTATTACATAAAATTATCAATCCACATGCAAAAATAATTCATCAGTCCAAAAATGTGCCAAATTGATAAAGGTTTAGAGCTGTATCAAATCAATTTTGTGTCTTTTCGAGCATTTTCACGAAAATTTTCACCAATATCCAGAAAATTGCACAGAAAAGGTACCGAAAATACCGCTAAAATATATTTAGAACAACACTCTACAACTTTGACGAAAACACTACGGTGTTTAAATTGCGCATTTCAAAGTTATTCAACAATTTTCGTTAAAAAATCACGAAAAAATACAACATTTTTACGGTTTCTCATGTAAAAGTCATGTAAATTTACATTGAGTAGTACTAATGTATTTTTACAAAATTTTTAAGCTATATATCCAAGATTTTTTAAGAAATTACCCGGAAAATCAATCAGCACCTTCACCGAAATCTAATCAAGTGTTTTCTGAGAATTCCCACGAATTCCTCCAGGAGTTTCCGGGACATTCTGCCATCAGAACGTGAATTCTTCCCTATGAGTACTTCCCGGTTTCCCTCAGTTATTTGTTCAGGGGCGCTACGAAAATACTATTACCAATTCCATGGGAATTTCAGCAGGAGCTCCCAGGCAATACGTCCATAAGTTCCTTGAGAAATCCAACAGAAGTTACCCAGGTATTTTTCCAAGTTATCCCGGGGATACATCAAGGGTTTAAAAAGATTTTTTTATAGAAATTCAACCAGCATCTTCAATGGAATTCTGCCAAGTGCGTCATGGGTATTGCTCCTGAAATTTCCTGGGAATTCCTGCAGGAGATCCTTCAGGAGTTACTCGTAAATTTCCCTAGGAGTTTCAATGCAATTTCTTCAGGAGTTCGCTGGAAGTTTACGTAGTTCTTTGGGAATTCTTCAAGGAGTTCCTTCGGAAGTCCTAATGACTTCATACAGGATTTTCGCGGGAATTTCTCCAAAAGTTATTTGAATTTTCCTCCAGAAGTTTCTCGGGAATTACCCCACGAGTTCTTCGGAAATTTCAACAGGAGTTCCTCAGTAATCACTCTAAAAGTTCCCCGGGAATTTCTTCAGAACTTACTTAGAAATTACTTCAGAAGTTCTTCGAGAATTCCTATAGAAGTCATCTGGAAATTCCTCCATGGGTCCCCCGGGAATTTTTCCACGAGTTGTTCAGAAATTTCACCAAGAGTTCATCATTCAATTTTTCCAGAAGTTTCCCAGAAATTCCTTCAGAACTTACTCCGAAATTACTCCTGAAGTTCCTTGGGAATTCCTCCAGTGGTTCCTCAAAAATTGATACCGGAGATCTTCTCGGAGTTCCCCGGAAATCCTTTCAGGAGTTCCCCGGGAATCCTTTCAGGAGTTCCCCGGGAATCCTTTCAGGAGTTCCCCGGGAATCCTTTCAGGAGTTCCCCGGGAATCCTTTCAGGAGTTCCCCGGGAATCCTTTCAGGAGTTCCCCGAGAATCCTTTCAGGAGTTCCCCGGGAATCCTTTCAGGAGTTCCCCGGGAATCCTTTCAGGAGTTCCCCGGGAATCCTTTCAGGAGTTCCCCGGGAATCCTTTCAGGAGTTCCCCGGGAATCCTTTCAGGAGTTCCCCGGGAATCCTTTCAGGAGTTCCCCGGGAATCCTTTCAGGAGTTCCCCGGGAATCCTTTCAGGAGTTCCCCGGGAATCCTTTCAGGAGTTCCCCGGGAATCCTTTCAGGAGTTCCCCGGGAATCCTTTCAGGAGTTCCCCGGGAATCCTTTCAGGAGTTCCCGGGAATCCTTTCAGGAGTTCCCGGGAATCCTTTCAGGAGTTCCCGGGAATCCTTTCAGGAGTTCCCCGGGAATCCTTTCAGGAGTTCCTCGGGAATCCTTTCAGGAGTTCCCCGGGAATCCTTTCAGGAGTTCCCCGGGAATCCTTTCAGGAGTTCCCCGGGAATCCTTTCAGGAGTTCCCCGGGAATCCTTTCAGGAGTTCCCCGGGAATCCTTTCAGGAGTTCCCCGGGAATCCTTTCAGGAGTTCCCCGGGAATCCTTTCAGGAGTTCCCCGGGAATCCTTTCAGGAGTTCCCCGGGAATCCTTTCAGGAGTTCCCCGGGAATCCTTTCAGGAGTTCCCCGGGAATCCTTTCAGGAGTTCCCCGGGAATCCTTTCAGGAGTTCCCCGGGAATCCTTTCAGGAGTTCCCCGGGAATCCTTTCAGGAGTTCCCCGGGAATCCTTTCAGGAGTTCCCCGGGAATCCTTTCAGGAGTTCCCGGGAATCCTTTCAGGAGTTCCCCGGGAATCCTTTCAGGAGTTCCCCGGGAATCCTTTCAGGAGTTCCCCGGGAATCCTTTCAGGAGTTCCCCGGGAATCCTTTCAGGAGTTCCCCGGGAATCCTTTCAGGAGTTCCCCGGGAATCCTTTCAGGAGTTCCCCGGGAATCCTTTCAGGAGTTCCCCGGGAATCCTTTCAGGAGTTCCCCGGGAATCCTTTCAGGAGTTCCCCGGGAATCCTTTCAGGAGTTCCCCGGGAATCCTTTCAGGAGTTCCCCGGGAATCCTTTCAGGAGTTCCCCGGGAATCCTTTCAGGAGTTCCCCGGGAATCCTTTCAGGAGTTCCCCGGGAATCCTTTCAGGAGTTCCCCGGGAATCCTTTCAGGAGTTCCCCCGGAATCCTTTCAGGAGTTCCCCGGGAATCCTTTCAGGAGTTCCCCGGGAATCCTTTCAGGAGTTCCCCGGGAATCCTTTCAGGAGTTCCCCGGGAATCCTTTCAGGAGTTCCCCGGGAATCCTTTCAGGAGTTCCCCGGGAATCCTTTCAGGAGTTCCCCGAGAATCCTTTCAGGAGTTCCCCGGGAATCCTTTCAGGAGTTCCCCGGGAATCCTTTCAGGAGTTCCCCGGGAATCCTTTCAGGAGTTCCCCGGGAATCCTTTCAGGAGTTCCCCGGGAATCCTTTCAGGAGTTCCCCGGGAATCCTTTCAGGAGTTCCCCGGGAATCCTTTCAGGAGTTCCCCGGGAATCCTTTCAGGAGTTCCCCGGGAATCCTTTCAGGAGTTCCCCGGGAATCCTTTCAGGAGTTCCCCGGGAATCCTTTCAGGAGTTCCCGGGGAATCCCTTCAGGAGTTCCCGGGGAATCCCTTCAGGAGTTCCCGGGGAATCCCTTCAGGAGTTCCCGGGGAAACCCTTCAGGAGTTCCCGGGGAATGCTTTCAGGAGTTCTTCTGGAGTTCCTTAGGAATTCCTTCCTCTTCTGGAGTTCCCTAGGAATTTCTTCAGCGGTTCCTCGTTCATCTTCCATGAAGTTCCTCGAGAATTTTTCCAGAAATCTTTCCAAGAAAAAACCTTTGGAGGAACACTTACTTAACACATTGGTGAATTCTCATGCAGGAACTGCCGGGAAACTTTTGTACGATTTCCAGATTTTCACCTGTAGGAATTCTTCAGAAACTCTTGTAGGTATTCCCGGAAAATCAATTTTTGAGGAACTTTTGAAGGAATTCGTGAGGTACTTCGGGTCTCGGCGAACTATAACGGTTTTCTTGTTAATAATTTCAAGTAAAGTCAAATGTTTTTAGGAGCTCATTATATGAGTCATAAATAGTCAAAATTTCATTGCATTATGTTCATTGAATTCGGAGATATAACAGCACAAAGTTTCCTATTGAATAATTATCACTTTTTCTAGTATACCTATGACTTCGTCCAGAAGAGCCCTTTTGTTTCGAAATTTCAAGCACTGATACACAACTAGTTGATCAATTTACAGTGAAAATTTGAGAAAACTTGAGCACTTTTTGAAAAGTTACTGCTAGTTTTTTGAAAAGTGAAAATTTTGCCTGTCCCGATCACTTTGTCTATCCCATGTAGAGCGTAGTCTGAGTGTAGCATAAGGTAAACTAAAAATAAAATGTTGCCCTCTTGGTACTCAGAGATTATGAAGTTGAACATAAGAAGGTAAGTTTGAGACTCACGAGTTTTCCATACTTCTATTGATCCTCTGTGCGTAATTTGTGTAAGTATTTTTTTTCGGCTTCTTGGCCATTACGTATCATTCCTTATCTTTTAGATGTGATGTTCTACAACTTGCATTCAAGATATGCCAGTATGCAGACCTCTCAATTATTGCTGATTAAAATCGCATCAATGACCGTGCGCCTTAAATAAATTGATGCCACTGAAGTAGGAGCCGACCTTTTTTTCCCATCGCACAGTAGGCATCAAGTACTTTATAGGTACCACATTCACCTCAGCAGGATCTATTCGTGCAAGCGGACATTTTTAATGAGGGAGTTAACCTGGAACCAGAATGACTAGCATAAAAAAACACGAAGCTTTAAAGATCTGCTTCCTCCGCTTCCTTTGCACTACAAACGAACTTCTAGGCTAGGATAACGTGGGAGGACGAGAAAGAAAGTGGAAATAAAAAATAATGAAACCGAAAATACACCGACCGACCGACCGAGCGCCACCGCCACCAAAGGACCAAACCATCTGACTGACTGACTCGTTTGAAGAGCATCATTTGACTCCCGTCGAGAGAATGCACGTGCAACGTCGAAATAATGAGCTCCGACCAACAACCAACGGCTAGAACGGTGATGACGACGACGACGGCGGCGGCAACTGCGCCAGGCTAGGCCAGCTTAGGCGTAGTTCTTCCGCCACTCGGGCTGATGGGAAACACGTGCGCCAAACATAACCTAACCTCGAAATCCTATTCAGCATTCACACGCAGCCGAGCGTACGCCTCTTGCAGCGCTCTACCAACAAGGATTATGTAAGGATGTAACGATGCTCTTTATGAACTTGGGTGCTTGTGGTGATGATGTGCACGATAGGGAGAATAGTAGCACCAGAGTGGGTAAATGAATTCGTCATTATAGGCTCATGACGGAAGGTGAAAAGTAAACGCGTTCTCACCTAACGTAAGAATTGATACCGGAGCTGCAAATTCAAAGTACGAAACAACGTATTAACGAAATGTCACAGTAGGTGAAAGCAATAGAAATATTAGTCACAGAAGTCCAATTTTACCATTTCTCATGTGATCAACATCTGGTTTGCCATGTCCTTACAGCGTCGTCAGTGAGTCATTATTACACCGATAAACCTAACCTCAAAATATTTGACAATTCCCAGGTCATTCTGACTTTTAAAGGATGTGGCAAAAGCAAAATAAAAAAAGACAATAGCAAATTAGAAGATATTTTTGTCTTTATGTTTCATGTGTATGATCTGCCAAACGACCTGAGAAATGTCAAACATATTGGAGCCTCTGCCCAGCAACTCCTATCCCTACCTCATCGTGGTACCGGTCGAAAACTATGAACAACCTTAGGGATGATCGCCCAGACAACCAGTAATCATATAAGATGTTGCATAAGATGATAAAGTGGAGGCCATATGCGTGCAAGCCTCCATTTAGGCGCATGTAAAATGTACGCATATCGCCTCCACTTTAACATTTTATACAACATCTTATACGATCACTGGTTGACTGGGCGGGTAACCAACCCCGGTGGGAGCTTTGGTCGTAGGCAGACAGAGAAGGGGGGGGGGGCTTTCTTCGGCAAACCTGAGCGTCTGTTCTCCAGGAAGAGCGGCTCACAACAGCGTCTGATCCCCATGTTGGGGGCGGCTGATCAACGTCCGAGTGCCAGGGAAGGACTCTAAGCTCAACTGTGCACTATGGTCCTCCGGAAAGTAAGGGGTTGGTGTCAGGCCCTACGAGCCAGCCGTAAAAAAAACATTGTAACGGAAAATCAGCAACAGAATAATACGAACCGAGACCAACGGCAACGACCCCAGCGAACAAAAAGGACTTGCGATTGGAAACTCGGTACGTGGAACTGCCGATCTCTCAACTTCATTGGGATACTCGCCGATCTACTGAAGGACCGCGGGTTCGGCATCGTGGCGCTGCAGGAGGTGTGTTGGACAGGATCCATGGAGCGAACGTTTAGAGGTAACCATACCATCTACCAGAGCTGCGGCTACACACGCGAGCTGGGAATAGCTTTCATCGTGATGGGTGATATGCAGAGGTGCGTGATCGGTTGGTGGCCGATCGACGAAAGAATGTGCAGGTTGAGGATCAAGGGCCGATTCTTCAACTTCAGCATAATAAACGTGCACAGCCCACACTCCGGGAGCACTGATGATGACAAGGACGCATTTTACGCGCAGCTCGAACGCGAGTACGATCGCTTCTCTAGTCACGACGTCAAGATCATCATAGGGATTTAAACGCTCAGGTAGGCTAGGAGGAGGAATTCAGACCGACGATTGGTAAGTTCAGTGCCCACCAGTAGACGAAGGAAAATGGTCTACGACTCATTGATTTCGCCGCCTTCAAAAATATGGCCATACGTAGTACCTTTTTTCCAACACAGCCTCCCTTATCGTTACACCTGGAGATCACCACAGCAGACGGAATCTCAAATCGACCACGTTCTGATAGACGGACGGCACATCTCCGACATTATCGACGTCAGAACATATCGTGGCACCAACATCAACTCCGACCACTAAATTGTGCCCAAAACTCTCCGTCATCAACAATGTACGGTACCGGCGACCGCCACGGTCGCCAACCTAGAGCGACTGAAATAACCGGATGTCGCCTCAGCATACGCGCAGAATCTCGAGGCTGCGTTGCCAGACGAGAGAGAGCTCGATGAGGATCCTTTAGAGGACTGCTGGAATATAGTGAAAGCAGCCATCAACGACTCAGCCGAGAGGACCAACGGGTACTTGGAACGGAATCAACGGAACGAATGGTTCGACGAAGAGTGCAGAACGGTTTTGGAGGAGAAGAACGCAGCGAGGGCGGCAATGCTGCAGCAAGGGACTCGACAGAACGTGGAACGTTATAAACAGAAGCGGAAACAGCAGACCGCCTCTTTCGGGAAAAAAAGCGCCGCCTGGAAGAAGCGGAATGCGAAGAAATGGAACTGCTGTGCCGTTCCCAAGAAACACGGAAGTTCTATCAGAAGCTCAACGCATCCCGCAACGGCTTCGTGCCGCGAACCGAAATATGCAAGGATAAAGACGGAGGCCTCTTGACGGACGGGCATGAGGTGATCGAAAGGTGGAAGCAGCACTTCGATCAGCACCTGAACGGCGTGGAGAACGTAGGCACGGCAACGGAGGAAACGCCAGTGCAGCGGAGGACGGAAATGAACCAACTCCCACGCTGAGGGAAGTTAAGGATGCCATTCACCAGCTCATAACCAACAAAGCAGCTGGTAAGGATGATATCGCAGCTGAACTCATCAAGATGGGCCCAGAAAAGTTGGCCACCTGTCTGCATCGGCTGATAGTCAGGATCTGGGAAACTGAACAGCTACCGGATGAGTGGAAGGAAGGGGTAATCTGCCCATTCACAAGAAAGGCGACCATTTGGAATGTGAGAACTTCAGGGCGATCACTATTCTGAATGCTGCCTACAAAGTGCTATCCCAGATCATCTTCCGGCGCCTGTCACCTAAAATGAATGAGTTCATGGGAAGTTATCAAGCCGGTTTCTTCGACGGCCGCACAGTGGAGCACCTAGTACATCAAAACAGATCAAAATTATTTTGACGTATTTTCGCAACCCAAATTAATAATGAAACGTACATTATAGTTTTCAATGAATTTTATAACAATAAATTCACCTAGCAGTGAGAAACAACCAATCTAACTGACTTCAACAAGATTTTTTTAATAATAATACCACTATTCCATATAATATTGATATAGTGTGTCTCCGAACATCGTGTTACTTGATGGTTTTGTAGATTGTCGAAAATAATTAGACCCGTATTTTTTATTTCATCAATAGGGTGACCAATTTTATGATTGTAAAAATCGAGATTTTTCGAAACAGAATTTTTTTAAAAAATCACAGCTTTTGAACCAGTTGACCAATTTTAAACTTCTTTTTTTTTTACTTGAAAGCTGTTGAATTCTAGTTTTCAGCAAAAATACGTTTAGAGGGCCAAATAATGATTTTGGGCAATTAAGGCTGGTTCAAATTTTATTTTCACTTTTTGTCTCCCCCCCCCCCTTTAAAAATTTTTGGCTGGATTTTGCATTTTGAGGGGGGCAGATAAAAAAATATTTATCAAAATATCGGGTCTTAACAAAATTTCTTTAACAAATCCGAGGAGTTTTTAATATTTTTCAAAATAAATACTTTATTATTTTTATCCCTCCCCTCTCGACCAACCAAAGAGTGGTAGGACAAAAAGTGAAATAAATATTTGTAACGGCCTAATATCATATAATGATATAATTATCACGATTTTTTCAAAGTGTTGCAACTTTTGAAAACGGAAACATCCGGAAGGTTTTCTTTCTGCATTTGAAAGAGGAACAATAGTTTTATCATACACTAAAAGCAGATTTTCCGGAAACAGCCGAAAAATTAACTTATTTCATTTTGAATGTACGGTAAAGGATCCCATCAAATTTTTTTTTTCAATATTTCCATATATTGTATGTAAATTTAACGTCAATTTATTTGGGTTTCTATTTAATACAATAACAACATTAACCTTCTTTAACAAACTGCATCGTTGAATTGATTGACTATCAATTTTATTCAATTTGTACGGTCAAAGCTTGCACGCGCTGTGAGTTATATCAAAGAAAACGGCAAACATCCAGCTTCACTAAACCTCTTCTGATAAGCGTAAACAAAACATTTGGACACTGCTTAGCTGTCGAACGATTACACGATAACTACACTTGGCAAAAACACAACGGAAACCCCAATTACTTCATTTTGAGTTTTTCCACTTATGATCAGGTTTTGATATGATTTACTCCAATGTGGGCCGGTCGACAACGGACCAGATCTTCACCGTACAGCAAATCTTCCGGAAATGTCTCAAAGCATCATCTGTTTTTGTTACTTCATAAAAACGTGTTTATTTACGTTGATGTTGATTAAAACTAGTTACAATGCAAATAGTTACAATTCAGTTCTCAACTTGTAGATGAAAGTCTAATGCACCAATGTCTACTACATTATCACAATCTATGATGAAGGTGTCATACTTCAAAGATTACTGCCGGGATTGTTTTATAAAAACCTAAGAGGATTCTTTCTGCAATTCTTCACAGATTCTTCGTTTTCCGATACTCTTTTAACATTTATGCCGAGATATATTCAGTGAATCCTAGTGGAATTATTTTAGTTATACGTACCGGGATTCCTGTTGGTAATCTTAAAAGGATTTTTCCCGAGATTTCTCCAGTAATTCCTCCGAGGATATCTTCTGAGAAGTTTTCAGGAATGCATGCCGAGCTCCAGTAGAGATATCTTTCAGGATTCTACCAGATATGCCTCCCAAAATTCCTTTGGGAATTACTTCCCGGGACTCCTTCAGGGATTTCTATCGGGGTTTTCGTAGTGGATTCTTTTGGGAATTGTACTACAAACATTGTTTCAGGGATTCGTCCATGTGTTTTATTGAAAAATCCTTCAGGGAATCTTACGGGATTCTTTTGGGTATCCATGCCAGAATTCCTGCTGGGGTTCCTTCAAATATTCTTCCCGGGTTTTTGACATTCGTCCCGGAGTTCCTTCATTTATTCTTTCAAGGAGTCCTGCCGAGCTTCCAGCCGGGATTCATTTTGTGATTTCTTAAGGATCGCATCAGGGATTCTGTACAAGATTTTTTGTGTAGATTTCAGGGATTCCTCCCAGGATTTCTACAAGGAAACTTCCTTCAGTGTGAGTTAGAGCTACTGAGAGTGTGCGAGTAAGAGAAAAATAGGGGCTAGATAGGCTTTTTGATGCACCTAGATATCTCTAGTAAACCATGATGTCATCTGACATTCATTTTCTTGTTCTTCTTGAGTAATTATTCTCCATTTTACTAAATATAGTTCCATTGTATCTATACAGTTTAGAATACAACGATAGTACCTATAAAAGTTGTGATAACGCTAAGATAAAGATTAAAAAATTTCATGAGTAGAGGACCCACATTTAAGAATTTTTTGGAAATTACACCATAGACTTCCAATTTTTTTTTCGAAAAATCATGTTTATTTTATCGGAACTTGACTGTTGATTACACATTTTTATGAATATTGCAATTGTGGAACACCTTGGGCGTTAACGGGTTGAGGGAGTTTTTCCATGAATCAGTGGGTGTAAAGTTACTTTGTAGCCAAACAGGTATCGCGGTACACCCTACTCAGTGACTAAGTTGGTTTTTCTTATGTATATCACATTCGTCCATAATTAAAAGGGTTTTTTACTTGTAATTGTGTGGATTTGTATAGTGTATGACAAACACGCCATGAGATTGACAGTGCACGGCCTTATCCACTAAGCTAAATGGACTACCAAATGAAAAAGTGTAAAATTAGAATGGCGCTTGCTAACTGGTAATATGAAACTGGGACACTCCAGGCCGTAGCTATGCATCGCAAATACACTGCTGTTGTTGCAAGCGGAGGAAGCACGACCAAACACCAAAAGCAAAAATCCCTAACTCTCCCAAGGGAGGTACCGGACACGACCTGACGTGACGATCCCAAAACGAAATTGTTTCGTTTAATGATCCATCCCGAGAAATATGACGAATTAATACACCAAGCGCTGGCGAGCCCCGTCCTCGTCGACAGTACACGATAGTTCCATTTTTCCCTCATTTATCACTCGGATTTCTCCTCGGTGCTCCGAAAGAAGCGAATTCGACACACAGGCCAAGTATCGGCTTACCTACCCGGCCCGACACCGCGCGCCACCGTAGTCTCACTCACATGGGATGATAATTTTCCTGCTTGTGTAACCTTTCTTATCTCCAAGTCCCGCCGGCTGATGCGGTGTGTGCCGGTTGACTGGGAGATGAAGATGATCCCGAAAGAGTTTACACATTCACTTGTCGCAAGGTCGCTGCGCGATGCGGTTCCGAACCCTAGATAATGACTTTTCTCTTGCTTGGTGGATGTGGTCGTTGCCTTGCCATCTCGAGGCCATCCGAGAAAGAGGTCTTATGTTTCAAATTTATGATTCTACGATTATATATCTGTTATGTGTGACAGTCTGACTCTGACTATGCGCGTTTCATGATAATAAATTATCGTCTCTGTTGTATTTTTTCGGTTGAATTGTTACAGGGGTCTGAACCAGTGAAGAGAATTGTCAGACAAAAGAGGCACAAAACAAGCAACAAAGAAGGCACGGCGATTACTCTTTATCCCTACTGGTAACAGATAATGACATGATCTCGAAATTTTTTTGTTGCAGACAAAACGGAAGCTGAATTTGATGCGTACTTTTCAACTCGTGAATAATCAATTATTGCCAACCCAAAGTCGAAACTGTTTGATGATAGAGCTTCACCAGAGTTGCAGTGTTTACCAACTCGAAGTTACCGTTCAAAAATCGCAATGCAAGGCTTGAAAATCTCTAAACTCGTGGTTTACGATGTTAATCCCATTATTTTTAAGTTGGGACAAACATATGTCGCATGGGTTGGTTTGTCGCAACAAATACTGGTTGCGACATTGTCATTATTGTTGCGCGATGGTTGAATTTTGATTCACTGGGTCTGGCAGATGAGAACGAACGTAATCTAAGTTGGGCTGTGGAAACTGTAGAATACAGATGATAACATAAATTGTCATATGAGTGTCTTATTTAAGGTGCGGTTGGAAAGATGTAGGTTATACATAGTACTTGTGTACAAATCAGTGCTGAAAATGTCAATGCACATACAAACAATTATTTTTTTAACATTACATTTAAGACAAGACATTTTTTTTATCCCTTGTTGGGTATATAAGACAAGACATAATCTTGTGGAGTACGCCACAATACTCGGTTTGTGGCTGCCGCTCTCCATCCTCGGTCGCGCGCTATGCTCGCCAGGTCACGCTCCACCTGGTCCGCCCATCGTGCTCTCTGCGCTCCACGCCTTCTTGTGCCGGCCGGATCAGTAGAAAACACCAACTTTGCAGGGTTGTTGTCCGGCATTCTTGCAACATGCCCTGCCCACCGTATCCTTCCGGCTTTGGCCACCTTCTGGATGCTGGGTTCGCCGTAAAGTGCAGCGAGCACGTGGTTCATCCTTCTCCGCCACACACCGTTCTCCTGCACGCCGCCGAAGATCGTCCTTAGCACGCGTCGCTCGAAAACTCCGAGTACTTGCAGGTCTTCCTCGAGCATAGTTCCTGTCTCGTGCCCGTAGAGGCCCACCGGTCTTATTAGCGTTTTGTACATGGTGCATTTGGTGCGTGGTTGAATCTTTTTCGACCGCAGTTTCTTCTGGAGCCTGTAGTAGGCCCGATATCTGCTGATGATGCGCCTCTGAATTTCACGGCTCACGTTGTTATCAGCCGTCAGTAAGGATCCGAGATAGACGAATTCCTCCACCACCTCGAAAGTATCCCCGTCTATCATTGCATTTCTACCCAGACGCATCCGGTCGTGTTCGGTTCCACCTACCAGCATGTATTTTGTTTTTGAAGCATTCACCACCAGTCTAACCTTTGCTGCTCCGCGTTTCAGGCGCATGTACAGCTCTGCCACCGTTCCAAATGTTCTTGCAATAATGTTCATGTCGTCCGCATAGCACACAAATTGACCGGATTTTGTGAAAATCGATCCCCGGCCCATCGCATCACACCTTCCAGAGCGATGTTGAAGAGTAGGCATGAAAATCCATCACCTTGTCGCAGTCCCGGCGAGATTCGAATGAACTGGATAGTTCACCCGAAACCCTTACGCAGTTTTGCACACCGTCCATCGTTGCTCTTATCAGTCTAGTCAGCTTCCCAGGAAAGCCGTTTTCGTCCATGATTCTCCATAGCTCTGCGCGGTCGATACTGTTGTATGCCGCTTTGAAGTCGATGTATAGGTGATGCGTTGGGACCTGGTAGTCATGGCATTTCTGGAGGATTTTCCGTACGGTGGACTGGAAACGAGTCTGGCTCAACGAGCTGGCAGAAAACTGACAGCTGCCCAGCGAAGCAGCTGGTACGTGTTAGTCAATGGAAAGATCGAACATAGAGAGCACACCATTCGACGAGTGGACAGTGAGCGGTGTCTGCACTGTAATGCGGCGACAGAAATCATCAAACACAAGCTGAGTGACTGTCGGCGAGTAAGTGCGGCGTGGTCGAATCTGCAGACAGTCTTGCCTACGGTTGTCGACAGACGTAGAAGATTCTCTTATGAAGAACTGATCCATCCAGTCTTGAATGGAACGAGTAATCGGCAGAAAATCAAAATTTTGAAGATATTCATAAATATTGAAGTTATTCCTGAAGGAATCCCGTGGAGCAGTGGTGCTCAGGTTGAAGCATTCCGCGGGCCAAATTGGGATTTGGCGTCTCATTAGCGGACCGCTGAACAAAAAGTAACCTAAAATAACTCACACACGTAGTAGGTGCTGTCCACAAATTACGTAACACTCTCGGGGGAGGCGGGTTCCCATACAAAAAAATAGGACTTTTGTACAGAAAAGCGTTACGGAGAGGAAAGAAAGCCAAAAATGCAGATTTAAGAGTTAATTAATAAATGCACGTTGCCTTAAGTGTTTCAATCTTTTCACAGATGCAACGAAAATCATAAATTTTTGGAAATCCTTGACACTTTTTGCATCAAAACTTTTGCCTCAAAGAACTCAGTTTGGTCATTGAACACGTGACATAGAATTCGAGAAGTCAATCTATTAGTAATTTTTATAAAGTTCATTCATTTGAATCATTTGAGGTAGAGAATCAGTAGCTAGGTTACGTTTTCTACCAAACATTTATAAAATATAGCATCAAACTACAGAAGAAACTAATATTTATTATTTTCGGTGCTAATTTTGTATTACATACAAGCAAAATTAATTAACATTTTTGTTTATACTTGTTACTTCCCACTAATTATGTATAAATTTTTTTGGCTCAGATTTTGTTTTCCTGTCGGGTACATTTCCACTGTTATTAATTGTTGATCTATTGTGGCGTTTGACTTAGATACGGACAGTATTGAAACTCTTCTAAAATAAATACTTGAAGGCAGCCTATTTATTGCACCCATAAACAAATAGAAACGCTCCATAGATAATCAAAAAGCGCTCCATAAAGAAAGAACAAATGTTCCATGAAAATGTGCAATGTTACCCATAAATAATTGAAAACGTTCCATACTTTATAAAAAATGTACCGGTAAAACATAAAATTTTCTCATTAAAAGTGAAATTTTGCACCAATAAATAATTCTGAAATGCTCCATAATAAAATGCAAATGCTCCATAGAAAAATGCAAATGCTCCATAAAAAAATAAAAATGTACCCATAGAAATACTTTATAAAAAATGTACCGGTAAAACATAAAATTTTCTCATTAAAAGTGAAATTTTGCACCAATAAATAATTCTGAAATGCTCCATAATAAAATGCAAATGCTCCATAGAAAAATGCAAATGCTCCATAAAAAAATAAAAATGTACCCATAGAAAATTGAATATTGCTCCATAGAAAAACGAAATTGCACCATGAAAAATTGAAATTGCACCATAGAAAATAGATGAATTTTCCATAAGTATTATAAAACTGCACCAAAGAAAATATAAATTGCTCCATGAAAAATTTAAAATCCTCCATAGATAGCATAATTTAATTCGACAGGGCTAATTGCTTTACATTGCACTGTTTTAGGGGTGCAAATGTTTAAAGTCATGGAGAATTTTCATTTTTTTTATGAACCAAATTCTTTTTTATGTGGTGCAGTTTGATAATCCTTATGGAGCATTTGTCTATTTTCTATGGTGCAATTTCAATTTTTTATGGTGCTATTTATTTTTTCTATGGAGCAATTTTCAATTTTCTATGGGTACATTTTTGATTTTTTATGGAGCATTTGCATTTTTCTATGGAGCATTTGTATTTTATTATGGAGCATTTCAGTATTATTTATTGGAGAAAATTTTATGTTTTACCCGTACATTTTTTATAAAGTATGGAACGTTTTCAATTATTTATGGGTAACATTGCACATTTTCATGGAACATATGTTCATTCTTTATGGAGCGCTTTTTGATTTTCTATGGAGCATTTGCAATTTGTTATGGTTGCAATAACCTTTTGCCATACTTGAACGTGGTACCTTCAATCTCAGCTCAATAAGACCAAAAACTTCAAAATAATGATTGGAACAAACTAAGCTATCTTCAGTAAATATTAGAAGAAACCTGGCATTTTTTCATCACTTCTTGAATCTTAGAATTCTTAGAATCATGGAATTCTTGGAGGAATCATGGCAGGAATGTGGTCATTTTTTGGAAATTCCGTTATCTTAAAATTCTGCCTCGAGGCGGCGCTAGTTACAAAATATTAAAAGCATGTAAATGATTGGGATTTCTCCAAAAGTGTTCAACAAGCTGTAACTTTTTTCCTTTCGAACATAATTAACTTGAGACAAATGTTTTTCAAAGACCAATGCATTAGTCAAATTTCATTTAGTTTAGTTCAATTAACCATAAGTTATAAAAGTTTAATGAATGGCAGTAAAATTAGAAGTATTTTACTAGAAACACTCTAACGTCGTGTAGAGTTAACCAATCAAGCCCAAATGTATACCACTTCTAGCCAAGTAATTGAGAACTACTAGTATTCACTAGCATTTAAAATTTGAGGGTTTTTGGTGTACTTTATAAAAAAATTCAACTCATTAAAAATGTAGGAATTTCGAATCTTCTAATATGTTAGTTCTTGGCCAACCAAGTAACTTTGCCGAAGACACCAACTCTCTAAGTGATCAGGATCGTGGGATATCTGAGATTGAAATTTCGTTAGTGTCACATCTGTTTGTCTATGATTTATGTGATTTCTTATACAAGCAGATGCAACACTGACAAAAATTTCTATCCCATATATCTCAGAACCCTGATTACTAAGAGAGTTGAATTCTTCTGCAAAGTTGTTCAGTTGATTACGGGCTTTCAGATTATGGGCCGTATGATTCGTGATTTTGTCGCTAAGCGGCGCTAGAGAACAAACAAATTTTAAATTTCACATATCTCAGCATCCTGATTATTTAGAAAGATGATGTATTCGACAAAAAAAAAAATGGTAGATTAAGGGCTAGGTGGTGGTAGTTGCAATTTTTTGAAAGCATACACATTTTAATAAATAACTAAAAAAAATCACAGGATGTATCTTTTCATTAAGTGCACTGGAAACTCTTGAATTTCGACAGCCCTTTCCTCAACTAGTTAGCTACAAGAGGTGGAAATTTGGCCTTGATTAGTAAACTCTTTACGAAGTTGAAGCGTTTCTAGTATACGTACCTGCCGTTTATTAAACTACTATATTGAGGCGTTAAGTGAGCCAAATTAAATAAAATGTTGTACACGTGTGACTAACATATTGATATTGGTCTTTGATTACTATTTGACTTAAAGTCTGTATCCGCAATAATCGGGACACAGAAGTACGTCAGTAGCTCTGTAATGAATCAGTAAAATTGGCCAAATAATTGACTGAGAACTCTTTGGTGTATGTTTATTATTTGTGCCAAATTTCATAAACATTACTTTTAACTATGGATGAAAAACAAACAAACGTGATTTTAAGCATTTTGTACACTCATGATTAATTTTCATTCGCATACTAGATGGTATTACAAATAAAAATAAATTGAATAATTATTGGCCCACGTTGGGTGCCAAATTACGGACAAACAATGATGGAACCCTATAAATGCTCTATTTTATTTTTCATTGCGAAAAATAAATAGAACATTTCAAATGCACATTAAAATATAACTACACGAATTCACATTTACAACACAAAACATAAAAGTGGCCAGTTATCCTCAAAGGAATAACAATTTACGATCACAGGATGACGAGATTTCATTTATTGGTTTTGGTCCATCAGTCAATCCTGGAACAGTGTTTTGTTTGGCTGATTCAATTTTTATTAACAGTATTTATTCTGTTTTCATAGCTTATTTGTGTCTAGGAAAACTAATCCTAATCGGCCATCTCGTTTCAGGGTTCGATACTTGAGTTCAACAACTTGAAGTCCGTGGCAGGGAAAGGCTTACATCTCTAGTACTTGACCGCTGCCCGAAATGGCCTGAAAGTTGGCAATCAATATTGGATTGCATTTCATACTTTGTCAGAACCCTATAAGTGTGCATTAAACTCGGGGAATATTTACAACTTAAAATGAAGCATGTAACACAAAGAACGCACGAATATAAAGTTTATAACACATTTAACAATTATTCTGTCTTATAATTGTAACAAATATTTATACCCGTAACAATGGTTCTTTTACGCTACAGTTCAAAGATCTGTGATGATAATTATGAAATTTCGTTAGCAGTTATGATATTTATAGACACTTTTTTGCAAAATTTAATCAACTTTGATCAATTGGTTTGAAAGCTACTGGTGTTGATAGGGGTGAGTGTTTTTCATGTGCGATTTTTGCCTATTCATACCTTTTAAATTTCTCTGCCAATTTTCATGAAATTTTCACAGTAGCTAGTTGATTATGTGTATATTATGCCTGCAAAATTTGAGGATAATTGATATAGTACTTTCAAAAGTACAATCGAAACAATAAAGGGTGCTGACTAATTGCTGTCCGAGTGGTTAATATCACGTTCAGTCCCAATACACGTTTCGACTATAAAATTGTTGATAGTGCATAGATTTTTTTTTATGAAATTTTGCGTATGCAACAAATGTATATTGAGAGGTTTGTGTTAAAAATTTCAGCCATTTCCTTTGCCAAATTCAAAAGTTACAGCGCTGACGAGCAAAACTAGGGACTGTACAAAATTCAATGGCCCACATTTTATTCTTTCGTTGTTACATACAACAAAAAGTACTGCACCGATTCACATGAAATTTTGTAGGTGAAATGAGCACATCTTAAAATGTTATTAGACAAAATTCGAGCAATTTTGATGTATCTATTTTAGAATTACAGCTGCATTTCTCCCGATTATAGCGGATACAGGCTTTAACCAAAATACCGTCAAGGCGCCATTCACCGTGGGAGCTCCATTCACCGTGTGCCTTCGAATATTTTTTCATTATTTCCATATTACGATTGAATGATATGACAATTTCCCTTCAATTTCACCAATACAACACTAACGTATTGTAACCATGTCAAAACGCTCATTAAAAACATTTAAAAGTATCATTTTGACACTAAAGTGTGTGTACATGAAGCGGGTTTCTGCTCGTTCGCTGCATTCATAGTGAAAAAACGAAAACTGCGCTAAGGTGATTTAAGTGATAAACTAAATGTAGTAACGTTTTTATTCCACCAAGAAGCAATTAAATTCACATATCAGGTATGTATTTTGCATTACCGAAGTAAGTTTAAAAAGAAAGTACGATTACTCGTACTTTTTAATTGAAACAAAAAGGCACGGTAAATGGGTACTCTAAAAATCGATGGTCTCCATTCACCGTGCCCCTTATTGTCCCATATATCTAGAAAAAATCGAAAATTTGAACATTCGTTTTTCTAATAAAATCTTGCAAGTTATTACTTGAAATGAATTTAAACGAAGAAAACTCCCTTGGCTGGGTTGTTTTGATCATTTTTAAACAAAGTATAATAAAATTTCTCATACACGGTGAATGGGTCCCTACTACCACGGTGAATGGTGACCTACCACGGAATTAGGCGACCCTACTACCTCCTACTAATTGTACTATATCACCAAATTTTGTGAAAAATTTTCTACTTCTGTGGATATTGCTTTAAATTTAACCTATAATGAAGGCAATTGAAAGCGGCACCAACAATGTTTATAAGACTGATGTCAAATGACAGCCCTTATTTGCCCTTAGATCCACGGTGAATGGTGCCTTGACGGTATGTCCAAAGGGAAAATGTTACAGCTTGTTGAACTTATTTTTAAACATTTCATTTATTTACAAGCTACTGCAAATTTGTAACGAGTGCTGCCTAGTGGCGAAATTTTGCATCAAATGATAAACAAACTACAAGCCCTTGACTTACCACACATCTTTGCCGAAGAAACCATCTTTCTAAGTAATCAGGATCCTGGTACTGGTATAAGTATATGGAAAACATAATTTGTTGTCTCACTAGCGCCACCTATTGGTGGAATTTCGAATCAAACTATCCATAAATCAAATAAAACCGGCTACTCAGTCTTGAACTAACAACCAAATTAGTGCAAGTTACCGCGACAAAATTATGTAGCAGACCAATTAGTATATGTAATCAACTAGTTCCTAGTCCCCCTGAAGAAGACACTAACCCTGTGTCGAAACGTTGGGCTAGTAATAAACATCGTCTGTTAGCTCATGACGAGTAGCCGGTTTTAATTGATTTTTGGAACCATACAGTCGAACCTCCTGCAGAAGACTATCCATATCCATAAACTGTAAGTTCTTGACCAACTTAAGAATATTATCAAGCACACCAACACTGTAAGTAATCAGGACCCTGAGGTATATGGGATGGATATTTTATCAGTGTTTCGTCTGCTTGTCTCTGATATCACTGGATTTGATACCCTTTAACGGGTTTCGGACCCACTGGCATGTTTTTAGTTAGCCAAATGCTCAAACAACACTAACCCATTTGAACACTCTGCGTGTGCACGGAGTTCTGTTTTTTCTGCGTGAGCGCAGAAATTGCGCACTCGGATTATGACTTGCGGGCTCTCACTGCTCTCACGCAGCACACTAGTCTCTGCGTGAGAGCATAATTATGTACATTTTATTGTGCACTTTTTTCTCTTTCTCTTTTGTAATGTAAATGAAGCTGGGAAATTCAGTGAAAGATGAGCGAAAATGGGCCCAGTTTCTGCGTGGCATGCCATCCCTAGTGAGCAGGAATCTCTGAATGAATTATAGAGCAAATCCCCGGATGGAATTATTGAAGCATTCTTTAAAAAAGCTGGGAAAGAATTTTTGAGGAATCCCATCAGAAATTATGGTACGGAAACCTGAAAAAATATAGGATCTTCTTAAGAAATCTTTTTTTTTCATATCCCTTTTTGAGAGTAAACCCTCAAGGAATGCACAGCGAGAATCCCCCCATGAAGGAATTCAAGCACGAATCCTTGAAGGAATGCCAAATAGAATAACTAAATGAATCTTTTCAGGATTTTCTAAGGCAATCCCTGCAGGAATCCCTAAAAAGATCTCAGTAGCATTCCAGACAGGAGTCCTGGGAAGATTCTCGAGAAGAATGCTTGAAGAAATCCTGGAAAAAATCTTGGAAATATCTCGAGAAATTCTCATCTCATCTCATACCCGTGTAGCTGCTGGCTTAGTGGTTAAAATAATTGGGTTGCATTGGCTTTTCTCGGTGTCACCCATTATTATACATTGCACCAAAGATTTTTAGTACAAGATGCCCAACTCTAGCTTTTCCCATACTATTGATTGGCGAACAGAACCATCCAACAAGAGCGCCTACTTGCGGCGGGAAGTCGAACTATTTAAACAAGGAAAATCGAAGTAGCATTGGCTTTCCACTTCATCATAAACGTCATTCGAGAAAGTGGCGGTTCGTTGATTGCTGTGTTCCATATCTACCAATCTCGAAACCCAACCATTCAATAGAACCAAATTCGTATCGGATTGTGATTGATCCCAATCTGTACTGATCCACGAATGAGCGCCCTTGAAATGGACCGGCCGGAGAGAAATAGCAACACAACTGGAACAGGATGGCAATCGTAAGTTCACAGCTAAAATATGGTTACTCTTTGTTGAAATGGGTGAGCTTTGATTAAATCTTATTCTTTATTAGGATATATAGAAAGCAGACGGAAGCGCGGTAAAATGATGTTTAGTCATGAATTGGCGAAGCAGCCAGTTCTTTCCAACTCTGACGAGCTGAATTCGACTTGAAACTCGACCGCTGAGGAGGAGACCCAACGGAGCAGGAAAAGGCGATACCAATGTTTCCGTTTAAAATTCGGATCATGCTGCCAACTGAAATCAGTACCTATACTAAAATAAAATTAATACACCCCGAGGTACACCCTCTCCTGACTAGGCTGTCCCTAGGGCTTTCCCTTAGAAGAGCAATAATCAACACGACCGAAGGAATAAGAGATCGACAAACCACCGGATCATGAAGATACACTGTGCATTCTCGACTTGGCCTCACATTGCTTCAATAATCATTATGTAAATGTATTTTGGTTTGCGCGAAATAAAATGTAGAACAGAATTTGAATTTATACTCTTTTGCTTTAGAAATCCCGTTAGAAATTAAGCATGAAAATAATATGTGCAATTAAAAAAGCGATTTTTTACCTGAATAGGAAATTGTAACCCAAGTACATGAATTCAAATACAGGTGAATGTTAATTTATTAACTTCTTTTCCCATTGATCCATTATATTATGAGAAATTGGCGATTATGGACAAGATTATGGATATACCGTACCCTTATTGGGTTAACTGTTTTAGGAGTGTTAGATTTTTTATCAGTCAATGCACGGGATGAGATCCGGACAGATTCCGGAATTCAAGCAACATCCATCTATGATGCAAGGACACCTGAACGACTGTCTTTTCGCGCTACACCTGCCAGATCCGAAGATGGGCTGTTACGGGCTTCGATTGGGATATTTAAGAAACAATTGTGAGTTTCCCCAATGTTCGACACTTGTGAGCCGCAAAGAAGAATAACGCGTTTAGAACTGGCCCCATGCACAATATGAAGTTATGGGAATATTCCTTCTAAGGGTCCCAGCCTAGAGAGAGTGAACCAGAAATCGTTGCTCACTTCAAGATTTGTATCCATAGAATTACACAGTCGGTCGTAGAGTCTTGGAGCATCAATAAAATGACGTCTGAACCACGATCAAAACGTTGATTGTTTTTCCCACGGCATAAATATCTGTACACCGTGGTTTTTCCCATTTCTCAATCATAGTTACCTGTTGCTCTGGTGCGGAAAATTAGTTCGACCGCGAGCCATGCCGTGTCGCTGTTGTCGGTAAAATGCGTTCGCCTGCTCAGAGCAAGAGTTGGATATATTCCTAATTTAATATATTTGATTGCACGGTGATTACTCAAGTTTACTATTAGTGGATAAAAACCTACTCATCCTAGGCTAAACTCAATGCAAAGAAAATCAAATTGGGTTAGTGATCAATGTATGTACTAACCCTTCAAAGACTGGTAAGTGCTATTATGCGAGGAACATACCAGAATCCTTATTACTGAACACATGCACCATTATTGGAATGATATTGCTGCTAATGTTAGATCTCGGGTTCTGAACTTCCTACTGGGGAGAATTAAGGTGATGCTAGGTTTCTGATGCATGGCCAATATCAGTGCTCTTGTTTTGTGTTCTATAAGAAAGAAGCAAAGAAGAAAACAAAACATAACTGTATCAAAATCAATACTTTATTGCCCCTCAATGGCAATGCGACATGCACTACACTAAGGGTACGGGTAATGTCACAATAGATCTAAAAACTGGTCGCAATGACAAACCCAAACAGGAATTTAAAAAAATCTCATCTCATTTCTTCACCCTACTCTTTACCTTACTGTCTTCTCTGACCACTATCTCAACCCCTTGCTCAACCCTCTATCCTACTCTCTACCCTACCCTGCTCTATCATTCATCCTAACCCTCTATCTACCGCTTGCTCTACCCTCTCAAACCCTAACTCAAACCACCATTCCGTGACCTCCTTGAACAATGGTCCACCACCTTGGACCTCCAAAAGGCTTCGGATGTTTGTTTTTGAGTTTTACTCATCCAACCCGATCGATTGATGCCCCTATTGTATGGTATCAAAGCTCAAAGCACCATTTCGTGGCCGCCATCTTAGATTATGGTAGGTACGCCATCTTGGATCTCAAAATATTTATTTTTAAATTCTACTCATCAAGCCTCAAAGAGCTATGGAAAATCATAGACGAGAGCGGCTTCTGCGGGAAGCTCATTAGATTGATCAAAGCGACGATGGACGGTGTAAGAAACTTGCTAAGGGTTTCGAGCGATCTGTCTCATTCGTTCGAGTCTCGCCGGAGACTACGACAAGGGTATGGACTCTTACATGTCCGCTGTTCAACATCGCTCTGGAGGGTGTTATGCGACGAGCCGGACTCAACAGCCGAGAAACGATTTTCCGGCCGAAATCCGGCCAATTTATTTGTTTGGCGGATGACATGGATATTATTACGTGTGATTGCTTTGACATTAATGCACACAACAGAAACATTTGTTGGATGAACAAATTGATATTTGCATTATAAAAAGAATCCACGTGTCGCGGTGGGAATCGAACCCACGACTCCCAATTCGCTAGACGAGCGCATCTTTTCTCAAACCTACGGTGCAACTTGATCTCCGTCCTCTGAAGGCACAGAACTGAACTCGATTCTGCTAATGCACATGGTTTGTTCCTTTTCACAATCAAAATTTCCTTCGGAAGGAATTAGATGCTCACAGATTACACACAACAGAGATGTGTAGATGTGAACAATTTAGAAATCCCAATGTCACCCCAACACTCAAAACAATAATCATTGGAACTGATGTGTAATAAGAAACCCGGCGCCAAAGTAAACATTTTTGTGGGAATACTCAGATCATTGAACGTTCAGGATCGGTATCATAAATTTTGGATGTTATATCACGTGGCATTCGGTGCGATCAGTCAATCTTCTGAGCCGAGTTGTCGAGTCTTGTGAAAGTTTTACTCCGCATCAGAGATTATCCACGATTTCAAGATTCTCACCTTTTTTTTCTCCCGCTATCCAGCATCACCCACCAAAGGAATACGACTTCTCGCTCGCATGAAGCACAACACACTGATCGTGACGGATAGAAGTGCAATAAAATTTATACGATTCGGCCGGCGGTCTGCTTGATGCCTCGCTCAGTATTATAACTTTTACTGCCATTACAGTTCCAAAAAGTCGGCGGAATGTGCCCGTCCGTGGTCCGTGATACTGCCCGACCAATCGATAACGATCGCGCCGGATGACCCCAGTCAATCAGACTGAGTCACTCAGAGTCATCATCCCGAGCGCAGTCTTGCGATTTGTGTCTGACTTTATTGAAGTGTCATAAAATCCACTCTATTGATATGACATAAAAGATTCCCCAGTGAAACGTGATTCGGAAATGCTTGCATTTTGGCCGTTGCACTGCGTGGACGAAAATTGTCTTCCTATATGTTCAGTTTCAAATCTGTGTTGGTTGATATATGTTATGTGGATCGTCCTGTCTACCAGCAATTGATTTGACGAAGCAATACTGGAGTAACAACAAACATTTACTAAAGAAAACCAATGTCATTATTCAAACTGTATGACCGCAGTTCTTAACGATCGAACAAAGTTCGCCGTCACAGGAAGTTAACTAACTACAAAACGCTGATTAGACCGAATCATGGACTCTACGCGCAGAGGATCAACGCGCTCTTGGAGTTTTCAAACGTAAGGTGTTGCGTACCATACACGGTGGAGTACAGATGGAAGTCGGGACTTGGAGAAGGGGAATGAACCACGAACTACATCAGCTGCTGAGAGAACCAGCCCATCGTCAGCTCCACGAAAATCGGGAGGCTATGGTGGGCGGGTCACGTCGTCAGGATATCGGATAGAAACCCGACTAAGATGGTTCTCAAGAGTCATCCGACCGGTAAAAGACAAGAAGACGTGTGGTGCGCAGCGAGCTAGGTGGGTCGATCAAGTGGAGGACGACTTGCGGACGCTTCGCAGAGTGCAAAACTGGAGACACAAAGCCATGGACCGAGTAGAAAACATACGACCGGTAAGGTAAGGTAAGGTAAGTATGACTGTTCGGATATAAAGCAAGATAAAACACAAATTCGATTCATTTTGAATTCTGTATGTTTGAAAATTTATTGAAAATTAAATTATATAAATAAACGTGCACGTATCCGTGACGGCCAATTGGTTCCCATTAGCACGGTTCACTTACAATCTAGGTGCCCCTAATTGATCTACGTTCTATTTATACACTTACATCATTTGTCTCCCTTAAAACCGTAAATAAAGCAATATCCTGCATTTTCTTTTCACATGTTAGTCCTGCCTTGCCATAGTACTACAGTACCTAAATCTCATGTTTTGAGCAGCTTGTCGCTAGAAAACTCAGTACGATCATTATTCTCTTTTTCGTGTTGGGTTGTGTTACTTATTGTTATGTTGGGTTACGCCCCTGCATAAGTACATCTATCTACCAACTAGATCATCACCTAAACGCACAAAGCATTGACGATTCACGCACAAAGTGGACGCAATTTGCTAAGTCTTCTCACAGTTTTTATTTTTCTAAGTGGTTACTATACAAGTTTACGTTATCTCCTAAGGTGCATGATTTGTTATCTCGACTCTGGGGAGTTTGTTTGTGGTATTTCGCTTGCTTTCTGTTAGTTTTAAGTGTTATTCAGTGTGTCTTTGAGCTCTCCTGTTATTTTGGGGTTATCGTTTGTTTAAACAGCTGTTCGGATCGTTAGTTTGAGATCTGGATAATTTCCTTTAATATGTTTCGCGCTGTACAGGTTGTTAGTTTTGTCCGGGGTGTGTACGGTTTTGTTGCATTTTTACCTTGCTAACCTAAGGTAAAAGAAAATCAAAACTAAGAATAAATTTTCCGCTCTCACATATCTACACGAACGAAGAAAACATCGAACATTTTTCCTTATTTGTTACACACAATTTCTCACACATGCTTGCTTCTCATTCGACCATTGCTGCTACTCGTTTAGTACGTATACAATTTATGGGGCGCTGTCACTGGGGGCTCGGACTGACTGACTGGCTGCTGGCTGCTGGGTAGGAAGGTAGGTTCGCTCTGCCATTCATCAAATTTGAAATTCAATGTTCAATGTTCAATGCATAATACACAATACTGCCAACCATTCTGCGCACTGCGTTCGCTACTGCTATCCACTTGGGTCCATTCATTTCCATTTTGACTTGCAAGCCACCACAACGAGCCAAGTTCGCTTCTGCATATATTTGCAGATTTATTCATCCATGCATCGATGGTCTCCAAGCATAGCTAGCTACTGCGGAGCACAGCGAACTCTGATGCGCCGGGAGATTATGCGGGAACAGACGAGACGAACTTTCTGTGCGGAAAATCTTTCAAGATCTTTTCGCAGAAGAGACTTTCAACGCCCTGTCATCGTCAATGCCGTCTTGGCTGTCGTCACGGATGGATGGATGGCCGACGACATCTTTGCGGTAGCGACTACTAAACGGAAGGATGAGCGAATTGTCGGCGAACAGTACAGAACTATGAAGGATTGCACCCGCTCAGGGTGAAAGAAGTTCGGATCTTTTCATCTTTCAATCAGTGGTAATATGAGAATGAGGCCCAAAGTCCACTGTTACCAATAAACCCCATCGATTCATTTGAAATTAGGTTATTCTAAAATCAGAATATTGATACTATTACAAAACAAAATATCTTGCAAACTCTATAAATCGTTTAATGCTGAAGCCTATCAAGATATCCATTAATTGCAATGTTCAATAAAACGAATGAACAAAAACCCACCTGGCGGTTATGACACCATTCTCGATTCTTTGAAAAGCCATTTCAACAAAACTCAAGTGACATGTTGATATATATCGCACTTTCAAACGTTTAGCCAAAATCCATTTCATAGCACCAGAAATCATAACGTTTATCTGAATTTTGTTGTTTGGGCCTAAAACTCTTTAAAAAAAACACAATCTTGAATGTTGAGCTGCTATTTTGGATTTAACTCCGCCATCTCGGAAATTCTGGTCGCCGTTTTTGGACTTCGGACATCCTTCCCATACCAAATATACTCACATTGCATGGTTTAGAGCCTTAAACTTCATTAGCAACCGCCATCTTGAATTTGGAGTCGCCATCTTGGATATTTTGGTCATCATTTTTGCACTCCAGTCATCTTCCCCATGATAATAATACTCAGTATTATCATGAATTTGATGTTAACTAAATAAATGAAAAATGAACATCTTCCCCATACCAAATATACCCATATTGAATGGTCTTATAGCCTTAAACACCATTAAACAGACGCCATCTTGAACTTTGAGCCACCATTTTGGATTTCAGACCGCCATCTTGAAATTTTTGATCACCATTTTTGAACTCCAGATATCTTCCCCATACAAAATATACTCATATTGCATGGTTTTAGGGCCTCAAACTCCATTAGCAGCCACCATCTTAAATTTTGAGCCGCCATCTTGAATTTTTGATCGCCAACATGGATTGGATATTGTGGTCGCCATTTTTGGACTTCGGACATCTTCCTAATACCAAATATTGTATGATTTTAGTGCCTAAAACACTATTAAACAGACGCCATCTTGAATTTTGAGCCACCATCTTGTATGTTATTCCTCCATCCTGGATTTAAAACCACCATCTTGGATATTCAGAGCACCATTTCTGAACTCCAGACATCTTTCCCATACCAATTATACCTATATTGCATGGTTTCAGGGGCTAAAACTGTATTAAACAGCCGACATCTTGAATTTTGTGCTGCCATCTTGAATTTTGGACCAACATTGTGAAATTTCTGGTCTCCAGTGTTGATTTCCACACAAAATTCGTCAACCATGCTAAAGGTTAAAAAAATGCCCGCAGTTTGATGCGTCGCATGATGGGGCTTGGTTCAGTTTCATATACGGCCAGTTTTACCGGTGCAGGCCCGGATAACTAAAATGATCATAACTACGGAATGCCTTGACCGTTCCGGACCATTTTCAATTGCAAACGATGCGGTAAAATTCCGATTCGATTTGAGCTAAATTAGCGAAAAATCGGTCAATGGGAAGTGCCTAAAAAGTGAGTGATCTTTTTTGTGCACAGACATACACACACACATACATACGCACAGACATCATCTCAATTCGTCAAACTGAGTTGATTGGTATAAGTGACTTGACCCGCCGAGCCTTCTATCAAAAATTTAATTTTTGGTTTAAACTAAAATGTTTTTCAATACTTCTTATTTACAGCTTTACATTAATATTAATTGATGGAATATACAAGACCATCAAAGGTCATACTCGAATATCCGGAACTACACTCCGAATAATCGAACATGCTTTTTTTATTTTAATTTGCTTACGGCACCTTCATTACATAATTTTCATCAGAAACCCCTGTTCGGGATTCCACCTTGTACGCCGTATCGTACAGATTCCTTAACGGATTTCTCCTGGGAATTTCTCCAGAAAATCCTTCAGAAGTTTCTTGAGGGAATTTAGGAGTAAAATATGCGGAAAGTTATTTCAATTAGGGAAGAGTAGTTTTGTCTGGGATCCGCGAATTCGAAGCAGAGATTTCTTCAGTAATTTCTGAAGGATACCCACAAGAAGCTAAGGATTCCCAGAAGAGACTTCTAAAAGAATTCTACCAATTCTGTGGGTTTCTCACAAGGTACTCTTGAAGTGTTTCTTGAAAAAAACTCTTGCAGAAGGAACTTTTGCAACATTCCTAGAAGTAATTCTTCGAAAATTTCTATAAGGAACAGCAGGTGGGCTCCGTCCAGGAAATTCTGGAGGATTTGCAGAAAGAACTCCTGGAGGGTTCCTAGAACTTCTGGAGTATTTCAGTAGGAACTTTTGGAGGAAAAGCAGTGAAAAATGAAGTAGAACCTATTGGAAGAATCCGAAATCAAAGTTCCTGAAGAAACAACTGCAGCACAAATACCAAATAGAACTCCTGTGAGAATCCTATAAAGAAATTTTGAAGAAATTTTTGAATTAGCCTTCAAAGGATTTCCAGGGAACATACCAGAAGAAACTCTTTGAAAAGGAAAAAATATATCCTTCTTTGTACCGAAATCGCATTCCGGGAGATTGATCATTCCATGAATTTCTTTAAAAATTCTTTAATAAATCGTTCAAAACTTTTTCAAGAGAATCCTTAAGAAAACTATAGAAGAGTCCATTTGAAATCCATGCATGATTTTTTTCAGAAATTCATTCATAAATGCTGAATGTCTTCGGAGAAATCTCTGAGAAATCGTTTTGAAATTCCTCGATTGATTTCTTTAGGAAATACTTAGTATCTTTTAGAATTTTCTTAGGATTGCTTTTAGAAAAACTCCACGAATTTCGTTTGAAATCCAGAACAGCTCACATGGAAAAATTTCTTTTGATTTTTTTTGAGAAATTTCCTTTGGTTTTTATCTTGAAAGCTTTTCCAGAAATCTCCAAAAAATCTCTACATAGGTTTCTAAAAAAAATTAAAATAAATACAAACCAATGCCTGGAAGGCAGCTACTGGGGAAACTTGTGGAGGAACTTCCACAAGAATATCTTTTCAAATTTCGGAAGAAATTTCCAAATAAATACCCGAGCAAATTCAAGAATAAGTGGTATAAAATGTAGAGGAACCTCAGAAACTCAAGTAATTATTTCAGAAAAAGTTTTTGAAAAAATCTAAACTTTTAGAGTAAAACCCTAGAGAAATTTCTAAAATATTTTTTGTGAAACTATTGTTTCTGGAATTGCACGCTTTTCTTTTTTCACTTCTGTTGGGGAAATTAAGTCATTATACGCTTGGAAGAAACGTTTAGAGAAATTCCTGGAGAAACCCCTCTAGAAATAACCACAAAAAAATCATTAGAGAAGTTTTTTTTTCATTTGGCATTCGTACATGAATTCTTTTAGGACACCATCCTGATTAATGAATCCCTTCAGAAATGTTTTCAACGATTCTCTAAGAAAATCAAAGGTTTCTCCGAAATTTCTCCAGGAAATCTTTTAAACTTCCCTAAAGGTTCCTTCAAAAATTCTTAATGGGATTACTTCACAAACAAATCCAAGGGTTTCATGCCCAAGGACATCTGCTGTGGGTCCTTCCATTGGAAGGATTCCAATATAATTCCATAGATTCCTTCAGAAATTACTCCTGGATATCGATATTGAAATCTATCAGAAATTACTTTAGAAAATCTTCTACGAATTTGTTGAAAAATCGTCGGATATGTCCACAGGGATTTTTTTTAGAAATTCTTTAAAGGATTCTCGCATAAATGTTTCAGAGATTCCTTCAGAAATTATTTCAGGTATTTCTCCAGGACGTCCGTTAAAGAATTCTTCGGGTATTGTTCTAGAGATTCCATTAAAAACTCCCGCATTAGTATGTCCAGGAGTTTCTCCAGAGATTCATCCAGATAATCTGCAAAAAAATCGTTCAGAGATTGTTGTGTTTGAGTGTTCCGGTCAGGAGTTCCTCCAGAGATTCTTATATAAATTCTTCAAGGGCTCCTTCAGATATTCCTCTGTATTTCCCCAGAAATTTATCTTTATTTGTAAAATTTAAGGATTATTGAGGAAATTTGTATTTGCTCTCAGGATAACTCCAATAATTTTACCATGAATTCTTGAAAAAAAAATCCCAAGAGATTCAACGGAAATTACTTAAGTAATAACTCAAGTGTTTTCTACTATGGATCTTTTCAGACGCTTATCTTACGATTCTCCAAATATTCATACAGGATGTTTATAAAAATTCGTTTACAGATTTCTCCAGTAATAGTTTAAGAATACCGTCTAAGAATATTATTGTAGGATTTCTTCAGGAATTTTCCCATAAATTTTATAATATTTTTTATGTAGGAATTACAACAAGCGCTACCCAACAAGTTTTCCCAACTAATTCTCCAGGAGTTAATTGGGGGTAATGGCTTCCAGTCTGTTGCTGTAAAACCGGATTCTTATGCTTTCATTCGTCGTTTCGGACGTTATTGCCTATATAAGTGTGGAAGTGGCACCTAATAGACTGCACCTTACGCGAGCCAAATTGATTTTAAAAGGAATTCTTGAAGGAGTTTCTAACAAATCTCTGGAGGATTGTCTAAAGAATTTGAAATAATTGAAAACTCCTAGAAGAATTTCTTGAAGACTTTCTGGAGGAATTCCTGGACATAAAATCCTGAAGCAATTTCTGAAGTAACGTCTTAAATTCTCAAAAAAAAAATCATGAGACACTCCTGGAGTAACTAGGAAAGAATGCTTTAGATATTTCTGGAAGAATTCCAGAAAAGAAGCAATGTCTGGAAGGCAGCTACTGGAGAAACCTCTTGATGAGCTTCCTAACGAATCTCTTGAGAAATTTCCAGAGGAATTTCCAAATAAATATCCAAAAAAATCCAAAAATAAATGGACTAAAACCTGAAGGAACTTCTGGAAAAGTTTAAGCAAATTTATTTCTAAAATGTTTCTGGGAAAACATCAAAATTTCGAAAGGAAACCCCTAGAGGAATATCTGAAAGAATCTTTGTATAACGACGATTGATCCTGAAATTGCACCTTTTGAAGAAGCGTTCGGAAAAATTCATGGAGAAACTCGAATTTCTTAAAAAAAATGTAGAACAATTTTCGAAAAAATCCCGAAGAAAAACAATTCAAAAAAATCTGACAACAATTCTGTAGGAATTCCTTTAGAAATGTTTGAAGAAATATATCAACTTGAAGCCTTGAAATAATTTGCTATAGAATTCCATAAGGGATCCTGGGAAGGAATTTCTGAGCAAACCCGTGTACCAGTTTCAGGACGAATCTTTTTAATAATTTCTGGATAAACTAGGTGGAAAATGAGGAGAATCCCGGGAGAGATTGTTGGAGCAATCCAGGAAGTTATTTTTGCTAACTAATGAAGATCCTCAGCATGTATGCTTTGAAAGCCCGGGAGATATTCCCGAAGGAATACCAGGATGAATCCCGGGATGAACGTTTGGAGGAATCTCGGGAGGAATCCAGAAAGGATTCCGTAAGAAATTCCGGGAAGAATCATGTGATGAATCTAGGAGAAATTACTGGAGGAATTCCAAACAAAATCCCAGAGTTGCCTTTTGAGGAATTCCATGAGGTATTCTGAATTAAAAACAATCCGTCGGGAACTCCAGGAGGAATCCTGTTAAGTTAACCCCTGAAAATATTCCTGAAACATCCTGATGCAGCGAATGGTTCGACAAAGAGTGTAATTTTGGAGGAGTAGAGTGCAGTTCAGGCGGAAATACTGCAGCATGGAACTTGGCAGAACGTCAAACGATGCGAACAGAAGCGTTAAGCGTAAATAGCAGATCTGCCTCCTGAGAGAACAAAAAGTTTCTCAGTTGGAAGAAGCATAGTGCAAGGGAATGGAATTGCTGCCGTTCTCAAGAAATATGGAAGTTCTACCAGAAGTTTAACGCATTCCATAGCGGATTCATGCTACAAGCCGAAATATGCAGGCAGAGGTAAAAAGGGAGCCACTTGAAGCACAAACGAGAGGTTATCGAAAGGTAGAAGCAGCACTTTGACAAACACCTGAAGGGTGCAAAGGACGCAGGCATTGAGAATCAAGGTTGCGTAATAAATAGAGTGGAGAGCTGATGCTGGAAACTGAGTATGGATGCAAATCGTTGACGCTGTGGTATCAAGAATTGGATGTCGAAATAAACAAATGAAATAAATAAAATGCCTCCGTGAAATAATGTGAGATATTTTCAGAGCTGAAATTTCACTACAAAACTTGAGCCCTCAATAGATCCTCACGAAACCGTAGCACTAGAAAGGTTGATTCCGTTACCCCTCTCTAAAAGACCATGACACATTCCCTAAAAAAAAAAGATGGCTCTTTGTCCTTCGAAGATCGTCAATGAATAGCAGTAGCAACAGTAGCGCAGCACAGTGCCACAGCTCCCACTCGGTGGCAATAACTTTGAAACTAAAATGCTCAAACTTAGCATAACAAAATCATAAGTAAGTGGCATTATTGCGGTTCGTAATCATATGTGCATACATTATTATTAGCTGGGTTGAGCCACCAACTAACTCCCCGTTTTTTGTATTTATTCTTTTGGTTTTCCTCTCGGTTTCGTATTCCATCGTTCCCGACCACCAGCAGCAGCAGCCAATGTCAGCGTCTCCAAGACAGCAATGCCAGCAACAACTTGTGTCTTTTTACATCTTTTTACACATGCACAGTTTTATGTGACGATTCCCTTTGGGAGCGAATTTCGAGCGGCGGCGGTAGGTGACTGCCGAGGGTAAAACCCCCGAATGAGTTTTTGCACCCTCGAATGGTTTTGCGGCGTGACTTCTGCGACCTATAGCTGAACGGCGCGCGGTGTTAGTTGGTCTTGTTAGGCGCCCTCAAGGGCCACCGAATTGCGCACCCAAGCAGTAGCACATCAGAACATGAATTTGAATATAATAACATCATTGTCTTGTCCAACCGTTGAGCCTTCATGAGTGCGCGCGCTCCGGGCTTTTCCGCATTAAGGGGATATTGGGGCTGTAGGGACATTCCCATCACTTTCGTTAAATAACAAACAGAAATTCAACTCTAAGCATGCCCACAATGCCCCCATACCCCCGTTTCGTTTTTGCCGACCTAAACCCATTTTGCGCCCAATTAAATCCCCTCCCATTTTTTCGCGAATTCCGTAAACCTTCCGATTCAAATTTGTTTATGCTAATGCTCGCCCTCCAGTCAGCTCTCCTCACCCACCAGCTGCGGCTGCCCATTGAAGGACCCCTCGCTCTCCATCGACCCTCCCGACGCTTCCTGACGATGATGACGACGACCACGACCAACCTCCTGGTGATGATGGTGATTCTGGTGATGACAGTCCTCCGACTCTCGATGCGATTGCTGCTCTCCATTGTAATCGCCCTGATTGCGATGATGGTCGGACCCGTTTCGGTGGTGACGTCGATGGAGGTGGTGGTAATGGTGATTGTGATGTCCGTAGCGTTCCTGCAGCATCCGCCGAACCGCCACCCTTAGGCACTAGTCCAGCGACGAGGGGCTGCCGGGGCCGCCCATGATGTAGGACCCGGGGCTGTGGGACACGTAGCCGTCGAGATCCAGCGAACCCTCGCCCTTGTCCGAGTCGATGATTTTCCCTTCCTGCTTCATCATCATCCGGCGCCATTTTGCGCGTGCGTTCTGGAACCAGACCTGGCGGGGGTTTGAGAAAGAAAAAGAAATGTGTTAGAAATATGGGGGGACTTTTCAGTGAGGGTATTCAACTGTGTTTTATGTGAGGTGTGGGTGACCCGCTTGTTCAATGATGGTGGAAATTACTTTTTTGTTGAATAAAAATTCCACCATGATTTCGATTTTTATGATGGTGCTTGTTAGCAACAGATGATCCACATCTTTGACAGTGGGGATTTCTTTTTTAAGGTTTAACACAAGATTGATTGAGAAAATGGATCATGCAGTTTGTTAGCAACGCCAACAGATGACTACGCTGGTTGATGTAATAAAGAAAAATATCGAAAAAAACTTTACCTCAACTGAAAGTTACGTATAAATCATACCAAATATAAAATTAACTATTTTACTTCGAGGCAAAGGCAGAAGAAAGTAAATGACTAAATCCTGACATTGAGATAATGATCGAATAGTATCGCAGGAAATTTCCTTGACTTCCTTGGGCATAGGGTATCTTCGTGCCTGCCACACGATATACGCATGCAAAATGGTCATTGGCAGAGGAAGCTCTCAGTTAATAACACTAAGCTGAGAAGCAGGCTTTGTCCCAATGAGGACGTTACGCCAAGAAGAGAGAGAGAGAGAGAAGAGGATTCTTCTAGATAATCCTCCTTGCAAAATTCCATCCAGAAATTCTATTTACATTCTATAAGTTATTCCTCCTGTTATTCTTAGTGGAATTTTGTAAGGTTGTTGGTGTTTATTTTTAATTCTGTCAGAAACTCATCCACGAAATCCATTAGAAATTTATTCAATTATCATTATTATTGTTTTATTTAAACGAGAATACTCCGAGTATTTTGAGCAAAAAGTTTCAATAATGAATTTAAAAAAATCTGATCCTTACTTGTGTTTTCATTTAAAACTGACTTTTTTGTCAATGCGTAGTGAAGCATTTATTTTTTTTTTAATTTTTAACCCTCTAATACCCAACCCCGCCTTTAGACGGGGTATAGTTTGAGCATTTTTGTAATTTTTGTTTCGTGGATAATCAAAATTTTTATATGTTTGGCTGATATTGAGGACTGTTCTGTATATCTCAAAATGGTTTGTGATGTCTTATAGAGCGTATTTACATTTTTTTTAAATCATTGAAAAATAAATGTTTTAGTCACCTTTCAGAAGTCATTGTTTATTTTGTACTGAATCGCTAAATTTAACATATTTTTAATTTTTCCCAAATCATTCTATCATAGTAGAATAGTTTAAGGGAGTCGAATACACTCTAAAATTATTTTCCCTAAAATTACATGAAAAATAAAATTTTCCATGAAAAAAATTTAAAATATTAATATTTCAACAATAGTCATAAAATCTCAAAATGTTTTCATCTCAAAAAATCCGTACCCCGAAAAGACTTCCAGAAAAAATATAAAAGTGGGGGGATGTTCAAAAATAAAAATTAGAAAAATCAAAAACCGAAATTTACAAAATCGAGAATTGAAAAGAATCATCTTCCAAAACATGCTTAAATCGATTTTAGATGACGAAAAATGATGTTTAGATCAAAATCAAAAATTTGGGTATTAGAGGGTTAACTAGCTCCCAAAGTGGAGAATTTTATCACAAGTAATCTGGGGAAGGTAATTCTTGGGGAATGCCTTCAGAAAACCGTTGGAGCTTCTTCTGGGAGGAGTGGACCTGGTGTGATGGTTAGAACACTTGACTATCACGCCGAGGACCTGGGATCGAATCCCGCCCGACAAACACGCAAAAATGTGAGTTCTTTCTTCGGAAGGGAAGTAAAGCGTGGGTCCCGAGATGGCCGTAGCCTAGGGCTAAAAATCTCGTAAATACAGTTAAAAAAATATCTTCTAAGACTCATTTGGCAATTTCTTCAAGAAAAGTCCACCTTGAATTCTGTTCAGAATCCAACTTAGATTCTTTTTACAAGCAGCACACATGTCACAGAAGGGTCACTGCAGTGCAGGTTTTTGGTTAAACAGTCATATAATTTTAATCCAATTCTAGAATAAGTTGACTTACTCGTGTGCAACCAAAAACTAACGCAGATGTTACTCTTTTGTTGCTTATGTGCTGCAGCAGTCCTGAACCCACACTGGATTCTGCTCAAAATTTACCCTGTGTTCAGCTCGGAATCCGCTCGAAATATGGTCAGAATCCATCTTGGATTCTGCTCAGAATCAACCCTGGACTCCACTTCACATCCACTCCAGAATCTGCACAGAATCTGCTCTAGATTCTACTCACAATCCACCTTGGATTGAACTCAGTACATATCCACATTGGATTCTGCATATAATCTGTCTGGGATTCTGGTCAGAATCAACCATGAATTCTGCTTAAAATCTAGCTTGGATTTTGATCAGAACTCACCTTGGATTCTACACAGAATCCCTCTTAGTTTTGGTTCATTTACTCCGGGATTTTTTGCGGGGATTCTTCCAGTTTTTTCTTTGAGACTCCCTTCATGCATACATTTCGGGATTTATTCAAAAAATCACTGGACGTTCCACCAAGAATTCATTTGCAAAGTTTTCTAGAATTTATTCTTAGACTACTACAGAGGCTTATTAATAGATTCATGCGAGAATTCCGACTTGCAATAATTTATATTTTCTTTTGTCTTTTGATCACGATCACGATCAATTCTGACTATACATGTCAATGGTTGCTCCTCCGTGATTGATACGAACTGGTACCAGTTGCACTGAGATCCAACTGAATAAGGGGCTGGGACAATTTATATTTTCTTTTGTCTTTTTCAGAAAAAGTTTGCAATTCACTTTGGGAATGTTCTGAAGATTTCTAGAATTACTTTGTGTTTTTTTTTATACAACTTAAAATAAATATGACAACATTGTCTAAAGGAAAAGTGGATGCCTTGAAGATTTTATTCTAAGCGATTTAGAGATTTAATTGAGCGATTAGAAATCTAAGAAAATTTGTTTGAAGGAATACTCAAAAGTGGCCCTGGTAATATTCTAGAGAGATCCCTTAAGGGGTTGTATATGTTGAAGTGTGTGAAAATAAGGAAAAGTTTGAACTTTTGTAAAAGAATGTAACCATATTTTTTCAAATTTTCTTTTTACAACTGCTAATGTGTAAAATCAGCTTGAGAACATGGAAAAAATCGTACTAATTACTAAAGGTATAACATTTTCTGTAAGACGTGTTTACTTTAAAGAGGTTTGCCGTGACTATGATTACAGTCCAACGGCTCAACTGAAAGCCCAAACCCAAAAGAAAATAGTTACTAGAGGACCTTGTTGTGTCCTTGAACGATCGGAATATTAAAAAATGTTTTTAGTTTCCAAACACGAACAATTTATTCCATGTAAAAAATTACTTTTTTTATGAAAAAAAATGTATGAAAAAAATCATAACACTGATATGATTTTTTTTTTGAAAATGTTGATCGTTCAAGAACACGACACAAGAATAGGCGACACACAAAAAAATGGTTGAATTCGGTTGAGAACTGTTCCCGCAGTCGTTTTCGCATTGACGTTTTTAAAGAAAACATAATTCTGAGATAATCGAGTTTAAACTTTCAAGTATGCTCGTAAGAGAACGAGGTGCAAAACGCTATATATTTGCTCGTACTGCTTGGATCTCTATGAAAATTTGACACAGCATTCTTAAGAACCCATAATTAATGATAAAAGAATAGAAAAAATAGGTTTTGTGCTCGATCTCGACATACACAACCTCTTAAGGAACCTAAGAAGGTTCGTGGGAAACATTAGCATTAGCATTAGCATTAAGCGAGTCGCACAAATTCGTAGGTGGTACAGTCCTAGACCGCTGTTATGTGGAAGAAGGTTCGTAGGAAACATTCCCGAGAAAATCAACGCAGAAAGTTTTAGAAACAATCCCTACAGGAATTTCTGAAGAACCCTCAACGGTTTGTCCAATTAACTCTGTAGGGATAATTGATGCAATTTGCGACGAAATTTAAACATAAAAATGGAAAGTATTTTTGAAACATTGTTTTGAGAATTTCCCCGAGCAGAGGAAAGTATCAAAATAATAACAACGGAATCACAAAACCTGTTTTTATATCTCGGTTTGTTATTATTAACTTATTAAGTCATCACCGTTCCATAACATGTTCTGTTGGGCAATCTTATTTTGTTATGATCGTGCTCTTGGTATATTTTCTTTAAATTACATTTCAATAACAAGTTTTGTTGTAGCACAAGTTCAGTTATTATTGTGTCATTGAGACTAGTAGAAATATTTGATCATTATTATTACAACATAATTTGCTTTGCAATCAAAACTACACCATTTGAGATTTTTGTTGTTCACAGCATTCCGTGAGGAACTGTAAGAGAAAATATTACTTTGTCATCAATTCCTCTTCTTACTGACATTTACAGTGTCAACTTATCAGCCTTTTGTTTTATAAGTACTTTGAAAAGTAAACCTGTTTTTTTTTTGTCCCAGTTTCAGTTAGGTATGAATACGAAAATAGAGAGTGTAATAGAGTGTTAGCCATTTTATGAAACATTTTGGATCAACTGGTGGAATTCAACGACGAACAACACAATTTCGACAAAAATGTAAAAAAATAAGTCATCAAGAACTCCATTGATTATTTTTAGACATTTTATTTTTATTGATTTCACTGCATCGAGCCCACTTAGATTAACTAGGATAAATGTGTCAATCAATGAGGTTATAATGTAAATTAATCTTATAAACAATGAACCACCTAATAAAGGGTTTCAAAACGACGGTAGTTTTTCATCGTAAGTTGTTTGGAAAATAAACGAGAACTATTGTTTGTCTCTGTTTTCGATAAGAAATCGCTTGCGACAACAGTAGCGTCCCAATTATGAATGAAACATTTAACAATAGATCCTATTGTTGCGTATCCCATTGAATGCATATGGGGCTTAGGGGGAGTTCCTATCCGCAACAGAAAAAAAAACAAATTTTGTTTTCTGATAGTTATCAATAACATATTCATATCAAAATTTGTTATTGAAATATTTTCAAAATTCGCTGTTATTAAGTTGTTATTGAAACTAACAAAACATGTTATTAAACAGATCTTCCAGGAACATTTTTTTTTGTTATAATATTTGTTATTTTGCCGCTTATGACAGACAAGTTTAAAACAGGACATGTTATGTAAATAACATGAAAATAACTCTTTCCGCTACTCAGTTATTTTTTCAAAATAACACATTTTATTATTCTGTTGCTATTTCCTTCTGCTCGGGTCACTTGAGAAATCCTAAGAAGTCTTGGGGGCTGTCCATAAACCACGTGGTCATGAGGGGGGGGGGGGGGGAGGTTCGGCCAATGACCATTTTGTATGGACAAATAAAATGTTTTGTATGGACCAATGACCACGCGGGGGGGGGGGGGGGGGGGTTTGAAAAGTCCCAAAAAAATGACCACGTGGTTTATGGACAGCGCCTTGACAGTACTTGAATCTGAGTAAATATGAAAAATACGCCACCACTACGATCGAATACGCAATGGAAATAATGAGAAGCCGAAATAATAGCGAACGCAGTTACTCATCGGCTGGTTGGCTCGTGTAGCAAACTGATTGGTGATCATTTGTTCTCACTTGCTGCGGTGAAGCAGAAGATACGGGAATGATTCACGCGACCTTTTTCAATACAAATAAAGTTTTGCTCATGTATGCGAGCGTCTATCTTAAAATGTTGTTCATGACATTTGTTTTGCAATATTCTTCAGCTAACTTTTGAAAATAATAAAAACAAAAATTCGAGAAAAATAAGTAGAAGCATTTGATCATCCTGTGCTACTTGGCAAACGTAGAGGCCGGTAGTCAGCTTTCTACCGAAAAATAATAAAAAAAAACGAAGAGTAAGGTTTTTGGAAAATTTAAACTATATGACATCTAATATAGATCTGCGATGAATGTTACTCTCATTGTATTTTTTTTTAAATAAAAGTCCTTCAAATATCCTCAAACGTCTCGAAGACATGATTTCAATCCAACAAATCTTTATCGAATTATATTTTTTAAGAACAAAATAAGGTATTTCTCATACGTCCTTTTCCAAAATTAGGTAAGGAAAAATGGTTACGTGTTGATGCAAAATTAAATGATTCACAAAACCCAGCGCATGAACGAAATTTCATTCAAATTGAAAAATATTGAGTCAAAATTTTTTTTCGTGTTTGAGACTGGAAATGCTAATACTGAGTTTTTTTTCCCAGGGGTTCTAGGGGAATTTATGCACGGGTCACTGTTGGAAATTATTTTACAAATTTTTCGGGGAAATTCTTACAGGATTCCTAGCAGAATTCCTCCAAGGATATATTGAGAACTTCATTTAGGAATTCTACAGGGAATTACCCTAGGAATTTCCTTGTGAATTTCTTCAGAGCTTTCTTCGTGTATCCTTAGGAATTCAAGGGATTCGTTGGTGAATTTTCCAAGTTTTTTGTTTAACATTTCCATTTATATCACCGCAGGGGTTCTTTTCTGCATTTTCCCTGGGCTCGTTTGTTGAATTTCGTCAAGGATTTTTAAAGGAAAAATGCCAAAGAGGAAGTGTGTGAAAAACAAGCATAAGGTTAAAATTCCGAAAATGGTAAAGATTTATAAAAATGTTTGATGAATTCTCTAGGAATTCATTGGAAAAATCAATGAATATTGCGCCAGGAACTGCTTAGCAAACTGTTCAAGGGATTTTTGTGAGAAAACATCTGGGGAATTCTCCTTGCACATTTTCTCAGCGAATTCCATCAGAACCTCCACCAGAAATTCTATTTACACTTTTTGTAATTTCTTTAATATTCCCTGGGAGAATTTCGTTCGTTGTTGCAGAATTCTTTTAAAGTTTCCGTCACGAATTCCGTTGTAAATTTATCCAGGTATTCTCACAAGAATTTCTCTGAGGACATTACTCAGTTTTTCATAAATTCCACCAGGAACTCCATTTGGGTTTTTTTTTCAGGAATTCCGTACGGATTTTTTCAAGAAGTTCGTCAAAGATTTTTTCCATGAGTTTCATTGTGGGTGGTTCCTTGGAGAATTTCTCAACGTATTTCTTGGGGAATTTCTGTAGAAAACCATTGCACTAAGCTTATTTAGTGGCCTTAAGGTGCAGGATCGCAATCTAGCGGGACAAAATGAATTATTTCAAAACGAAGCATTTTCAACATATCGTGCCATTGACGAAGTTCTTTGTCATGATCTGGGGCATCAATTGCAAAGAATGTAGTATAGCCAAACCTCCATGAATATTGACTCCCAGATTTTTTTTTCAAAAATCCTTTTTTTTTTAATTCCGTGGTTAGTGGTGCGACACCTATTTAAAACTATTCTAAAATTTATAATAATATAGTCCATTGCCCTATGGGTCAACAAGGAGAAATTATGGAAAAAAATAATTAGATTTGTTAAACAAAATCAGAACTTCAGAATGAGTGATGTTTGACCCCCGATGATTTCATTGTCGGGACCAAAAAATGTTTGTTCACAACTAGCCTTGATGAAACGTTCGAGGAATTCTAACGAACGATGAACAAAACAGCAAATGACACGCACATCTATCTTTAAAAGCCATTTCTAATCTTTCCAATCATACCTGCAGCACCCGCTTCGGCAGTCCCGTCTTCTGCGACAGCTGTTTCAGATCCTTGGCGTCCGGGTTGTGGTTGATCGCAAAGTAGGACTTCATCGTCCGCAGCTGGTGGTGCTTGAAGGAGGTCCGCATCCGCTTGGCTCGCGAAGACGACCCTAGGCCTCGACTGAAACCCAGATCTAGATACTCGGTGTTCAAATCTGCAAAATGAGGAGGAGAATGGCGGAAAGTAGAGTTATTATTATGGTGCACACTCGCGCAGAATGACACGTGTTTATGTGAGTGGGTCCCGCTTCTTGTGGTGGTGGTAACCCCAGCGTGGTCCCAAGAAGATGTAATAAACTAATGTCAAGTTTTGAGGCGAAAAAATAAAACACCGAACATGACTTCGCGCACACGGTTTGAGAGCGCTGCACCGACCGCACCGCAGGCTGCTTGACTCCAAAGCAACGTAATAATCATAAAAGTAATAAGATGTCTTCATTGCCCTCGCCAACATACGCGCCGTCCAAAAGTTAGCCCCATCAAGAGCGCGCAGTCGCCGGTGGTTTTATGACCGAAAATGTCGCTGTAGGTTGAAGAGCACCAGGTATGCTCATTCGAAAGCTGCGCTGATACCCACAGGTATAGAGGGCACAATTTAAGTGCCGTCCAAGTCCAAGTCGGCAGCGGCCAGGAGATTTGACTTGGGCGAATCGCACACTTCGAGCATGTTACTCGTAAACCCTTCTTTTACCTCCTCCCAAGGGGGCGCATCCCACTCCATAGATTAATGCTTGCTTGAATGGAGAATCGAGCCCGGTCGGTGAAGGGTGATGATGATCTTGAAGGTCGCAAAAGTTTTTTCTATATTTATGATGGTTGTTGCCCGTCGTCGTCGTCATGAAGCTGGGCGAGTCAAGTGGAAGATCTTCTGGGGTCATAAACATTTTGGCGCTGGAGGAGATTTGAAGAATGGCAATTCTTGGAAAAGAGAATCTCTACAGGTGCCTTTGCAACGGTTTTCTACGGATAAGATTTTTTGCCTTTGTGGAGCTCCTCTTATCTTAAATAGTGAAGAACTAACTGTGGACGACGAAATTGCTTGAATGAGATTTACTGAGGACTGTGTTTACATAAAAATAAACTATAGTTGAAGTCAGTAGGGTCAGTCTTCGAGATGCTTTAAAAATAACCGATTAGATCAAAAGCCGACGTTTCGAATGTTTACTCATTTATCCTTAGAGCAAAACCAAACAGGTATATATTCCTCATGAGGTTTTTTAACCTGGATTTGAAAACGCTTGACAACATAACAACAGCTATCACCCGTTGCGCACATCCACACAGTTCTACTGAGAAAAACTACTGCTGAGAACTGTTTGGATGTATGCAGGTGAAAGCTATTGTAATGTTGTCAGCCGTTTTCAAATGCATGTTTGGTTAACCCTCTAGTACCCACATTTTTGATTCTGATCTTGATATTTTTTTTGTCGTCTTTAAGCGATTTAAACATGGTTTATTCGTTTTTGGCTAGCTAAAATATAAACGACTCATAAGAAAGTGATCATTCTTCATAAATAATTCCAAAAGTGCCAGTGAAGAAACAGGGGTGTAAGCAGTAATAAATAACAAAATTTCTATAAACAAATAAAAAATGCATAAATAAATCAAAAGTTTCCATAAATAATTGATTTTTGAGCAATAAAAAACGTCAAAAATGCAATGAATAATTCAATTGTTGCAATAAAAAAAGCCAATTTTCCCACCAAAAAACTTCGAATTTTCCATAAGTAAATTCGATTATTCCATAATAATGCCCGTGTAGCTGCCGGCTTAGAATAGCACTACGGATCACCTGTTCTGGGGGTAAAAGTCCACCAAACAGGTAACCCCAATCCAAGGTGTCAGGCGACCCGTGCTGAGGGATGAATGGTTGAGGGGGTTTAAAAGATGCTCGATCTTTAACGGAGCCCGTAGCGTGGGTAGATCGCCTTTTTGGGTTGCGTTGCGGTGATAGATCTACCAAACCGAAAACTAGTGTCGTCCTATTTTTCAATTTTGGAATATGTGTTCTGGTAATTCAAGGAATTATAGTATTTAGTCCTTACTACTGGTTTTGGAGACTTCCAGTTTTTGAATAAAACTGAGTTTGCCAACTTTACTTTGCATATAGTTGAAAACCTCACCATCTGAGGCTAAACTCAACGCAAAGGAAATCAAATTGGGTTAGGGATCCATGCATGTACTAACTCTTCGAAGACTGGAAAGTGCTAGTACGCAAGGAACATACTAGAATCCTTATTACTGAACACATGTCCCATTATTGGAATGATATTGCTGCTAATGTTGAAACCCGAGTCCTAAACCTGGGGAGAATTTAACAGTAAAACAAGGGTGATGCTAGGTTTCCGATGCATGGCCAATATCAGAACTCTTGTTTTGTTTTCTAACAAAACAGAACAAAAACTGTAACAAAATCGATACTTTATGAGGGGCAATGGCAATTGAGTAATGCGACATGCACTACACTAAGGATACGGGTAATGTCACAATAGATCTAAAAACTGGTCGCAGTGACAAACCCGAACAGGAATAAAAAAAGAAAAAAAAAGATTCCATAATAAATTAGAAAATTCACAATAAAAAAAATATCGAAAAAGCAATAAATAATTCAAAAAGTGCAATAAACAAGAAAATAAATTATCAATAAATGTCAAAAAAACGAGCAATAAACGTAAATTAATTTTGAGCCAAAAAATCACATAGACCATGCGGCGAAGCCGCATAGAGGATTGAGGAACTGAGGCGGCAGAAGGCCGCCGAAGTTTCCGATGTCCGATGCACCGCAACTGCATCGTTTCGGTTCTTGGCAAACCACAGATCCAAGAATTTGCCCGGTATAATGTAAACATAGATGTTATCCCTTTTTTAGGTCTGACGAGCGATAGCGAGTTCGGACAGCAAGCAATTGCTCGGTAAATTGCAATAGTTACGCAAACTTTTCAGTTGTTTCAGTCATATAAGTGCGATTCAGCATTTCACTGTCTCATACTTTCCTGCATTTGTTTTTCATGGGTAATTTCGTCATTTTTTATTGCATTTTTTGAATTTTTTATTGTTATTTCGATGGCTTTTTTTATTGCAACAGTTGATTTATTCATTGCATTTTTGACGTTTTTAATTGCTCAAAAATCAATTATTTATGGAAGCTTTTGATTTATTTATGCATTTTTATATTTGTTTATGGAACTTTTATTGTTTATTACTGCGTACACCCCTGTTTCTTCACTGGGACTTTCCGAATTATTTATGGGAAATTTTGTATTTATTATGGAACGTTTAATTGTCTGCCTTTTTGCCTTTCTCGTACACACAGTGAAAGGCTATATGTTCACTCAAAAAACAAATTTTCGATAGAAGGCTCGGAGGGTCAAGTCACATATACCAATCAACTCAGTTCCACGAATTGAGATGATGTCTGTGTGTATGTATGTGCGTGTGTATGTGTGTGTATGTATGTCTGTGTACAAAAAAGTTCACTCACTTTTAAGTCACTTTCCATTGGCCGATTTTTCCGGTTATAGCTCGTCGAATCGGAATTTTACCGCATTGTTTGCTATTGAAAATGGTCCGGATCGGTCAAGGCGTTCCGGAGTTATGACCATTTCAGTGATCCGGACCAGCACCAGTAGAACTGGCTATATAAAAAACTGAACTTAGCCCTATCATGCGACACATCAAACTGAGACGATTTGTGTAACCTTTAACATTGTTTACGAATTTTGTGTGAAGATCAACACTGGAGATTAGAAATTCCACGATGGCGGCCAATTATTCAAGATGGCGGCCAAATATTCAAGATGGTGGCTCTAAATTCAAGATGGCGGTTCTTTAATAGAGTATTAGGATCTTAAACCATGCAATATGGGTATTTTTGGTATGAGGAAGATGTCTGGAGTCCATGTTGACCATAACATCCAAGATGGCGGTTTAAAATCCAAGATGGCGGCTCTAAATTCAAGGTGGCAGCTGTTTAATGGAGTTTTAGACTGTAAAACCATGCAATATGGGTTGTTGCAAATGCAACGATAGAAACAAATTTTCGTAATTTTAATCGTTTTATTGTAGCAGAGCGATTAAAATTTTCCTGAGTAGAATAATTTTTTATTAGTTTAACATTGTAGGTTATGATTGTGTTTACTTTCGTTTGTAAGTTTCCTGCACGTATGACGGGGATCGTTTCCAGACGACGCCAATTACAATTCACAAACTTCTATTTTAAGGACAATTATTAGCATTTAGTTTAGGTTTTAATCTAGCATAATTACCGTTATCGACTGAAATATACAAACTGCGGAACGAATATTGCTTGCATGTGTGCCCGTTATCGTCAACGCTAACCTGTGATACGTACATATTTCTGTTTAGTTTCTAATTTCAATAGCCAATCTGAACTTACTTACTCACTTAGATATATGAACAACTGTGACTTTAAGACATTTTGGTATAACTTAAGCAAAACTAATGCGAATCTTAACTATGAAGAAAGTTTGCTGGCCTTTCCAATTCTCCTTTTCTTCTGTCTGACGTTTTCTCCCACCAATCCTGCGTGACAGCTCTCAATCCGTCAACGCTGACCGACGGCTACTTCACTCCGCTACCTCAAAGTCGTTGATAGCAGGTATGCTATCAATAAGGGCAATCAGTAGGTGCGGCGTTACGCATAGGGTGTACGCAACATGGGTATATTTGGTATGAGGAAGATGTCCGGAGTCCAAAAATGGCGACCATAATATCCAAGATGGCAGTCTAAAATCCAATATGGCGGCTCAAAATTCAAGATGGCGGCAGTTTTATGGAGTTTTAGGCACTAAAACCATGAAATTTGGGTATATTTGGTATTGAAAAGATGTCCGGAGCCCAAAAATGGCAACCAGAATATCTAAAATGGTGACCTAAAATCCAATATGGCGGTTCAAAACCCAAGATGGCAGCTGTTTAATGGAGTTTCAGGCCCTATAATCATGCAATATGGGTATATTTGGATGAGGAAAATGTCCGTAGTCCAAAAATGGCGACCAGAATATCCAAGATGGCGGCCTTTAATTCAATAAAACGGTTTCAATTCAAGATGGAGGATGTTTAATGGAGTTGTTGGCCCTAAAACCATGCAATATGAGTATATTTGGTATGGGAGAGATGTCCGGAGTCCAAAAATGGCGACCAGAATAACCAATATGGTGGCCTAAAATCCAAGATAGCGGATTTAAATCCAAAATGGCGGCTCAAAACTCAAGATAGTGCCTTTTTCTTTAGAGTTTGAGGCTCAAACATAAAAAGCCAGGTAAACAATATGATTTCTGGTGATATGAAATGAATTTTTGTTGAACGTATGAAAGTTCAGTATTCTTCAACATGGCACTTTAGGTTTGTTTAGCCCTTCAGGACGCGCGCCGTTGTAAAAAAGTACAGCATTACCAAAAAACCTCCCACATCGTTTACGGCGCGGGCGCGATGCAGTTTCAACTGCTTCATGAGTTTTCGAAGGCACGAGAAAGGCACCATCACCGCTAGGTGGATTAATTAGAGTTTTTTTTTCTTATATTCGGGATTTAATTAATTTTTTGATTTTTCTATTTTTTTGTTTGTTTTTGAACATCCCTGCACTTTTATATTTTTCCCTAAAAGCTTTTTTAAGTTACCGAATCTTTGAGACGAAAACATTGCATTTACATTTATTTTTCGTGTATTTTTTTAGTAGAATAATTTGAGAGTGTATTCAACTTTTTAAAACCGTTTTAGTGTGATAGAATGATTGGGTTAAAATTAAAAAATATATAAATTATTACGATTTATTAAAAAAAAGGTTAAAATATTAACGATTCATGAAAACATCGTAGTTTTCCAAAACAAAATCAGAAATTGCAAATAAAGAAATAGGGGTGGGAAAATATTGAATTACAAAAGTTCCATAAGTAAATAAATATTGATTTTCGAGCAATAAAAAAGTCGGAATTTTAACAAATAAATCAACAACTGCAATAAATAACTACTAAGTGTGATTTTTCCATAATAAATTTCAAAATTCACAATTGAAAAAGTAACAAAAAAGGAATTTGAAATTTAACAATAAATACGAAACAATGCATTTCTTCCCAAAAATAATAGACGAGCCATGCTGTAAAGCCGCATAGAGGATTGAAGTACTGAGGAGGCATACGGTCATCAAAGTTTCCGGAATCCGACACGCCGTAACTGCATCGATTCGATTCTAAGTAATCCACAGATCCAAGAATTTGCCCGGTATAATGCGAACAAAGATGTTATCCCTTTTTAAAGTCCGACGAGCATTAGCGAGTTCGGAGAGCAAGCGATTACCAGTAAAATTGCACACATAGTTTTTACCGTCTATTCAGTCTTTAAACTTGGGAAAATATTCTTTTGCATATAATTGTTCCTCCAAGAATTTCTTGTGAGATCCCAGGGAGTTCTTGATAAGATTCCTTCGGGGGTTTATTGAGGATTCCTTCAGAAGTTTCCACTGGGGATCTTCCAGGAGCTTCTCCTGAGATTCCTGGGATTCCGTCTGGGATTTCTTCAAAAGCTCTTGTCAGGACTCCCCCAGAAATTTTCTGGGATTTCTTAAATAATACCTTCTTAGAATAATGAAGTGTTCCTAAATTCTATAAAAGTGCCTTCTGAAATTTATCTAAAAATTAATTCCAAGATTCCTCCAGTTATTCTTTTTAGGATTCGGGGATTTCCTCCATGATTTCTCCATAAATTTATTCTAGTTTGCCTAGTTTTCTAGTAGAGTAGAACTCAATTAAGGATTCCTTCAGATATTCCATCTGGGACTTCAAGGGATTTCTACATGAGCTAGAGAATCCTTCAGAAATTCCATCCCAGATTCTCAGTAGTTTCTTCTGACTTCCATAAGGTATTCCAGGAAAATATTCCAAGGAATTCCAGCAATTTTACGCGGGATTTCTTCCGGGATTCCCCAAAGAGTTCTCTGCTTCAGAAATTCCTTTCAATATTTCTACAGAACAAAACACCTTCCAAGATTCCTTCTGGGACTCCATCTAGGAATTTCATGCGAGATTCCTCCCGGAGTTCCTACTGGGGTTTTCTACAAGAACTTTTTTCAGTTTTCCTCCAAATTCTCCAGGATTCTTCTAGGAACTCCCTTCGAAATGCTTTCAGTAACTACTTCTGGAACTGCTTCAAGAATTTCGGATTTTTTTTTCTGGAATTTGGTCAGGATTTGTATCCGGAATTTCTTCAGGAACTCCTTCGTGGGTTCTTTCGGGATCTTCTTTCGGGACTCTCTTGGAAACTTTTGCAGGGATTCTTCCGGCAAGTTCTTTTTGTATTCTTCCAAAAAGTGATTCTGGAGTTTCCTCAGGAAATCTTCCAAGGATTCCTCTGTGAACTTTTTTTGGCTTCCTCCAAGAGTTCCGTTTGAAATTCCTGCAGATCCTGCTAGAATTCCTCCAGAAGTTTACTCTGGAATTCTTTCAGAAAATTCTAATGAACATCTTCCAAGAGTTTATTATGAAATATTATGAGCAATTCCACATGTAGTTTCTATTTGAGGCATTCCTCATGAAGTTCCTGCAGGATTTTTTTGAGGAAATGCTCCTGCAAGTTCCTTCTGGTTTTCCTTTAACAGGGTTTCCTGCAGGAATCTTCGATGGAACCTTTTAGGAATCTCAGGAAAAATAAGAAGTTTTAGAAGAAGAATTTGAAGGAATCCTCAATAAACCCACGGAAGAATCTCAAGAACAACCATCAAGAACTCCCTACAAATTCCAGAAGAAACTCGTGGAGGAGTCTTGGAACACATTTGTGGAGAAACCACGAAGAATTTGTTGGAGGAATCCCGGATGGAATGCCAGAAGAACCAGCTGAAGGGATGTCCCCGTGTCGTCATCAAGTCATAAATCAGCACACTTTCTCATGCACACAAACCCCACATGTTGAATTAAATCAAACTACTTATGAAAAGCTGGCCAAATTTCGAATCATAAACAACAAGGCCACGAAACGTCAAAGACCAGTTGATCAAAGAAATGCAATGAAAATGTTTCTTTTAGCATCTTCCAAAAATATCTAGGGTGACGAAGGGTTTTATCGGCAGGTTTGTTCTCTTCGTCATGGGGGGTTTTTGTGGGTCAAATTGCCTGAAATTTGGGCATATAACTCAGCTTGGTTGAAAAGGATTTGAGGCCAAATCTGAGTTTAATGGGCTTCAAAAAACCCCCCATGACGAAGAGGACAAATCTGCCGAAAATACGTAAGTTCTTCTATTACAAACTCCTAAAAAAACAGTATCCAAGATTCTACTAACCCACTGCTTCAGTCCTGTCTCACGGCATCAAACATCCCGGCCCTCCGTTCGATCAAACAATAATCGAAAGCGAACGCCGCACCATCCCAAAAAAAAGTATCACTGTCCATCGAACTGTGCTTAGACTGAATCGGCGGTCGGGCCGCATTCTGTTTGACTGTACAACACATCACTGCACCGAAACCAAAGCCGGTTATTATCCGGGCCAAGTTCTTTTGAAGGCTAGACACCGGTGGCAGCTACCGAATTTTCCTGCCGCCGCCTGCCTGTAGAATCAGAAACACGGCGACTCACGATTCCGTCTGGCTACACAATACAATGGCGTATCGGTTTGAGTGCGAGGGAGTATCCCAAACGCCAACAAACGCTATGTTTAGCGGCGCTTTCGGGATGATCGATCACACCGTCCTTCAGGCGCGATCCTGCATAGTTTTGAGCTGGTATTTGCCTCAGCTAGGCGTTGTATGTCGGCTTAGCTACTTGACGTATGCTACTTTTCAAAACTACACTGTGGTGCATAATTGATCGGACAAACGCCGATTTTCATACAAAATGGCCAAGTTTAAGATGCTGTAAATATGGTTTGCTTTGTTGGATTGAGCTCAATTTTTGACACGGAACTACAAATATGCTGAATTTTGTGTATACAAAGTATAAAATGTTTTCGTTCACAGGTCTGGGCGTGGCAAGGCATTGAAAAAATTGCATAAGTGATCGGACAGCGGCACGCGTGTAAATCAAAGGGGTACCGCTGTCCGATCACTTTTGCAATATTTTCAACGCCTTGCCACGCCCAGACCTGTGAACGAAAACATTTTATACTTCGTATACACAAAATTCAGCATATTTGTAGTTCCGTGTCAAAAATTGAGCTCAATCCATCAAAGCAAACCATAGTTACAGCATCTCAAACTTGGCCATTTTGTATGAAAATCGGCGTTTGTCCGATCAATTATGCACCACAGTGTATATGACCTGTGATAAAGATCAATGGTGAGTGTTATTCCAACTAAATACTGGTGAACTTTTTCCTGTTTATCAATTCGGTTCTATAAAAACGAAGATCAATACTTTTGTCTCTACTGTTTGCATTCAAGGAATCAAGAAAGGTTACAAACTTAAATGGAAAATTAACTGTCGCAACTTAAAATTATTAATCCATGAGAAGACAAAATTTAACAGTTCCTCAGGCTAATCAATCAACGTACAGCCAACTAAGTAAATAAATGAAAACTTACACTCTCTGCCCTCACTAGCTCCATGGCGCAGTTCGGGGGCACAAATCTTAGCACTTGTTTTTTTTTTACTACGAGTCCGACATGTCGAACCGTTTGACGGGTTGCTCTTTAAAGGTGCCTCCTTTTTTCACTCTATTCAAACAAGGCACGGTCGTCGGCAATGGCGGTGGCGGCAGTAGCGGTGCCTTCGGCTACCGGATTCCGAAACTGCCGGCCGGCTCCACATTTCAGCAGCCCAACACATCACCGAAAAAAAGAACACCGTGGGAAAAGTCGGTGTGTGGATCTTTAACGGTGCGACTATAAAATAAAGAGTCTTGCGCCTAGTCTTACGGGGACGGGGACGGTGGAGTTCGGGGAATTGAAATCAGACAGCAATACCGTCAACTTGAAAACCGCTGAATGGGCTGTGATGCTGTGAACTGAGAGGATCGACAGCAGCGGGATCGCTTCAAACGCTCTTCAAGCTCTTTCACTCCGACTTGTCGAATGATCTTTTTATTTTATTCATCATCCCGGGCTAAACTCTCCCCAGTCGGCTGGGTGTCGATTCCAAGACGTCAAAGGGGGCAAAAGTTGAATGAAAGTTTTTACGTTTGGGCCATAAAAAGCGATAAGCGATGTGATGTTTGCTTGATGGTTTGTGGAGATTTTATGTCACTACAATGACGCAGATGGTCGTGATTTCTTTCCGAATGTTTATGGGGAATCGCCGAGATGGATCTCAAATGGGTGGAGATTAGACAGGCTGTGAGAGAGTCGGGATATTCGAACTGTTCTTGTTTAAGCCACTTCCGGAAGTCGTTCTGGTTGGAGCGCTCATGGTATGTAGATTGTAGAATAACTTAGGAAATCTGTTCAAATATTTTATAGTGTTGTAGAAAAGAGCTTGAGCTAGATTGACCGCCCGTAGATGCTACTCCAGTATCGCCAGACCAGCTACACTCGCACAAGGACCAATGAGATAACTGCCGGAGACTAGCAGGCATCTTCAGTGTGTGAGCGTTGGTGATCTTCTATTTTTAGGCGACAATGGCGCCTGCCACGTCAGATTGCAGGGCAATGTGGGGAAGGGTAAGGAAGTGATGATTGCAATCGTTTGTATCTACATCAGACCGAATATACCTCTGCGTCTGCACAAATTCATGCGGATGTCGGAATGTTGGTGGGACATGGTTGGCAGAGGGTTCACACATTGGTGCGTGGATACCAGGAGTAAGGTGATAGATAGGCGTTATCAGATATATAGACACCATATACGAAAGTTTGAAGGCAGAGAAACGGCTTTTCAACTAATTCTGGATCTAGCGATGGCCATGAACATATGATAATGCATAAGTTGTATGCGTAGGAAAGAGGGAGAAAATGTATAGAAAGGTACATATGAATCAGAAGCGATTTCTACTAGACCACCAAGCCGTTATTAAAGTGTTGTATAAAAGAAGATACAGATTAACAGAAGTCAAAAGAACCTTAAAATACAATATAGATAACCCGGGCAGAAAAGAATAACAAAACAATTGCAAGTTTTACTATTCAAAAAGAATTACTGAATGGTAAAATTTGCCATTGGTTTGTTTGAAATAGGTGACAAAAGGGCAAAAATAATAACTGACATTGTACTATGAAATAACTAAAGAATGTCAAATTTTGACATTACAATGGCAAACCAAGAACAAAAAAATTTAAGGTTGAGAATTGCAAAATATACCATTATTGAGTTATTGAAAACAGAACAATATCAAAATAAGTTATTCACCTGTCACAAAAAAATATCAAAAGTTACCATTAGAATAACCAAAATTCAAACTTTGTCTTTATGTTGTTCTTAATAAGTGCCAAAACTGCGATGGTTCATCAAACTCGTAAGAGGTCAACAATATCTCACCAATTGCAAAATTTGTTATGATAGCAAAATAAGACATTCAGTAGTTATTCTTCCAAATTTGATAAATGACAAGCGAATGGCATATTTTGATATGATGTCATATTATGCTATTAAAATGTTGTTTCAAGCTCTTCATGAAGAACTCATGAATGACAAAATAAGTTATGACAATAAAATGTGTTATTTTTTTGTTTTTGGTTTGCCGTTCACCTCTACCCGGGAATATACCCACTTAAAACAGAATGCCGAGATCGGCTGTGCGAAGCTCGGTTTAAGTTCATTTGCTGAAATCTCGGCTAAACGCATGACGTTTAATATTTGATGCCAGCGGTACCCATGGGTGCTGCTGTGAATAAACTTAACTTTATGCTGATATCTCAGTTAAATTGTAATTGCCGAGCGTTCGGCTGTACGAATCTCGGGAAAAGAATAGAAATTAGCTGAACTCAACTGAGTGTGCAAGGAGGGGAATTAGTAATTAGGAAAGTAGCATTTCCTATTGGAACATATCGTTCTAGAAACTTGTAATAATAAGAATAGAGGGATCCCCGGAAAAATATCCAGATGAATCTCCGGTAGAGTTTGAACTTGATTGACCGCCCGTGGATGTAACTCCAGTATCGCTACACCAGCTACACTCACACAAGGAACCAATGAGATTATCTGCCGGGGACTAGCAGGCATCTTCAGTGTGTGAGCGTTGGTGATATACTATTTTTAGGCGACAATGACGCCTGCCACGAAAGGTTGCAGGTCAATGTGGGAAAGGGGAAGGAAGTATGATTGCAATCGTTTGTATCCACATCAGACCGAATATACCTCTGCGTCTGCACAAATTCATGTGGATGTCGGAAAATTGGTAAGGTATGGTAGGCAATGAGTTCACACATTGGTGCGTGGATGCCAGGCGTAAGGTGATAGATTAGTGTATTTATTACTCTGAAGATATTGCGGCACAGTTCGCTTGATTGCATAACTCGTAGGCGTTGTATGATAAGTTGACACTATGCTAGGAAAGTTGGAAGGGAGGGAAACGGATTTTTAACCCATTTCTGTTCTAGCGATGGCTATGAACTTATGAATACACATGTATTTTATATGTATTAGACTGGGTCATCAAAGTAGATTTTTCGGAACGAAGCTTTTTCGATTCCTTTTGGCGTTCCAAGCAACTGTGCAAAATTTGGAAGCGATTGGTTGCTTCCCCGTATTCCGCATTGCGATTGAATTTTTGTAAGGAATTTAGTATGGGAAAACTTTCTTTTTTACATTTTTCTCATAAATTGAAATTTTTCGTCAAAAACAATCTAACTAATGACGTTGAAGTATAGCCTAGGGTATGCCGAAAAACTTTGCCGAAGACCATAAAGTGATACGACATTTGTGAAAAAAAGTTATAACGTACAGATTTCCTGGTGGTTACATTTAACATGTAAAGGAATAACATCAATAATAAAATCTCAATTTTTGGCCTAAGTTACCAGGCGAATAACTTTTTTCACAAGCGTCGGATTACTTTGCGGTCTTCGGCAAAGTTTTTCGGTATATCCCAGGCTATACTTTAACGTCATTAGTTACAGGGTATTAGACAAAAGAATTCAACCTATGAGTAAAATGCTAAAAAGTACGTTTTCTCTTACTAACTTCCATACAAATTTCAATCGCAATGCGAAATACGGGGACGCAACCAATCGCTACCAATTTCTGCATAGTTGCCTTGGACGCTAATATAGATTGAAAAAGCTTTGATCCGGGTTGATACGATCAAATTTAAAGTTTCTCCATACAACGTTAGCCCACTCTAAATTATGTATTGAAGAGAAAGGGATACAAAGATGCAAAGTAGGAGGAAATGGACTGGCTAGGGATTGAACCCTGGATCTTCTGCATATGAATCAGAAGCGGCTGCCACTAGACCACCAAGCCCATCCTAGATGAATCTCCGGTAGAATTTGTGGAGAAATTCCAAAAAAAAAATTCTTAAAGAATCTTTAGAAAAATGTTAATATATATTCCTGGAGTGAAGAAATGAAGATGAGCTCCTGTAGAAAGCCCTGAAAAAAGCCCTGCGAGAATTCCACCAAAAGTTTCTGGAGAATTCTTATAAAAATCCCTGGAAGAGACGGGCTTGGTGGTCTAGTGGCTACCGCTTCTGATTTATATGCAGAAGGTCCTGGGTTCAATCCCTGGCCAATCCCTTTCCTTCTACTTTGTTCTTTCTATATACTTTCTCTCTGCTCTCTACATATACAACTCATGTATATAAACATGTTCATAGCCGTCGCTAGAACAGAAACGGGTTGAAAAAGCCGTTTCCCTTCCTTCCAAACTTTCACAGCACAGTGTCACAATCCTATTAGAAAATGCCTACAAGTTATGCAATCAAGCGAACTGTGCCGCACATCTTCAAAATAATAACAAAACACACAATTCTATCACCTTCCCCTGGTATCCACACACCAATGTGTGAACCTTCTGCCAACCAATTCCCACCAACATTCCAACATCCGCATGAATTTGTGCTGGCGCAGAGGTATATTCGGCCAGATGTGGATACAAACGATTGCAATCATCACTTCCTTACCCCTTCCCCACATTGACCTGCAACCTGACGTGGCAGGCGCCATTGTTGCCTAAAAATAGAAGATCACCAACGCTCACACACTGAAGATGCCTGCTAGTCCCCGGCAGTTATCTCATTGGTCCTTGTGTGAGTGTAGCTGGTCTGGCGATACTGGAGTAGCATCTACGGGCGGTCAATCTAGCTCAAGCTCAAGCTCAAGCAATTCTTATAAAAATCCCCGGAAGAATTCCTGGAAGGACACCATCAGATTTTTTTTTTGAAATACAATAGTAGAAATTCCTGTGGAAATCGCAGCAATAGTTTTTAAAGAAATCCTCCCTCGGATTTCTGAATGGATTTCAATAGGAATACTGGGATAATACCAAGAAGGATTTATGGGGAAATCTCATAAGAAGAGAATTCTGTGACAGGATTCCTACAGACATTTCTGACAGTAACCCCCCATGATTTTTTTCTGGAGAACTATCAAGAGTAATAATTGGATACACTCTTGCTGAAAATCCTTGAGAAATTTCAGCAAGTATTCATACAGATTTCCTGAAGGAATCCTAGCAGTAATCACTGGACTACAAAGAGTGATTCCTAGGGGAATCTTTGAAGAAATCACTGAAGGAATCATCCCTGGAAGAACTACAAGAATCCTCCCTTGAGGAATACCAGGAGGAAAAGCTGGAGGAGTCCTAGGAGGAAATTTCGGGGAACCTCAGCAGACATCCCTAGAGGAATTCCTAGAGAATTTTCAGGAGGAGAAAGAGCTTCAAGAGCTCCTGAAGGATTTACATCAGGAATTATTCGACGAAACCCACCTAGACTTCTTGGAGGATTCCCACAACGAATACCTGGATATATCCATCCAGGAATCCAGGATTCCTCCAAGAGATTGAGGAGGAGGTGGGCCGTTTGAAAAACAACAAAGCTGCTGGAGCTGGGCAACCACCAAGCGAGCTTCTAAAATACGGTGGTGGAGCACTGGTGAGAGCACAACACTGGACCATTACCAAGATTTTTGGAGGAGGAAGTATTACCGAAGGAAAGGATGAAAGGTATCGTGTGCCTCATCTACAAAAAGGGTGACAAGTTGGATTGCGGGCACTGCCTACAAGATAATCTTTCAACTTTTATGCCACCGTCAATCATCATCGATTGCAAGAGAGTTTGTGGGGCAACATCAGGTTGGATTCTTGGGTGAACGCGCTACAACGGACCAGACGTTCGCCATCCGCCAGGTGTTGCAGAAATGCCGCGAATACAACGTGCCCAGATACATCACTTGTTCATCGATTTTAAATCGGCGTATGATACAATTGATCGAGACTAGAAATGGTAGATCATGCACGAATACGGATTCCCAGATAAATTGATACGATTGATCAAGGTGACGATGGATCGCGTGATGTGCATAGGTCGATTATCAGGGACACTCTCGAAAACTCCCACAGAACTCCACGATCCAACAAAGTTCACCGTCACATAAAGTTCACCATCTACAAAACGCTGATACAAATGCTGATAGACGCTGCCTCTGGAGCTGACCTACTGATACGGTGGGCGGGCTGCGTCATCAGGATTCGGATAGCAACCCGACTAAAATGGTTCTCGAGAGTCATCCAACTGAAGAAGACGTGGTGTTACTGCCCACTGCTAGGTGGTCGATCAAGTGGAGGAAGATATGCGGACCCATAAACCCTTTTGGAAGAAATTCTTGAAAAAAATCTCTTGGTGAATTTATGGAGGAGTCCATAGAGATTTTTTAGCAGAAATTGCTAAATGAATCCTAATAAAATCTGGGAAAATCCGAGCAATAGTTCTTAGAGGTAATTGCAAATAAATTCTAGAGGAAACCCTAGAGGAAAGTATGGGAAAATCTCTGAAGGATCCACATTTTTTTGCGGGAAACCCAGCAGGCATATTTGTTGAATTATCAAGAGGAATTTGTGGCGGAATATTCTGAAAAAATCGCTGTAAAATTCACAGAAGGAACTACTGCAGGAATTTCAGAAGGTATTTCTAGAGGATTACCTAGAGAAATTACTGTAGAAATTCTTGGAGACAACGCTCTTTGGAAAAATCCTCTTGAATATCCTCCACAAATCAGTCCCGTGATTCTTCGTGATTTTTCGTCATTTCTCTCTTAGCGAATTTCTCCTGGAATACCAGCAGAAATTCTTACTAGGATACCTTCAGATATTCCTGCTAAGATTTTTTCAAGAAGTCTTGATGGAATTTCTCAAAAAAAAAAAATCAGTTGGGATTTCAGTAATTACTCCTAGGAGTTGTCCAAACATTCTTGGAGGATCTCCAAAATGAATTTCCTGAGGAATCCCAACAAGAAGTCCTTGTGCATTCCACCAGAAATACCTGAATGAATATCATCTGCATTCTTTGAGTAATCCTCGCAAGAATTCATGAAGTATTACTGGGTAAATCATAAAATAATTGGAGGAATTCTTGTAGATATCCCTGAAGGAATCACGACTGAAAAATTTTAAGAATCATCCGGAGGAATCGCAACAGTTTTTTTTTTTTTGTTGGAAACTCAGCTGTAATTGCATGAGAAATTCCAGCAGCAATTTCAATATCACTCCAGGATTTTTTTTTTCCAAGGGCATTGCGATGGAGTTGAAGAAACGTGACGTTACTTAATGCATGATTCTTTTATATTCGAAGGGATTCATGGAACAATTTTAATGGATAACATGCCTCACATCACGATAGAAATGCAAGGAAAATGGGTTAACCATTCAGAGCATCCAATATTTCTCCTTGAATAGAGCATATGTTATCAACACAAGTTGAAGTAAAACACACAGTTCTTCTAGTTAAGAGGCTCATGGAATCGTGTAGCGACAGGTTCATCAGTAAGTCAAATAGATTCAATCAGTTAACTTATCACTTATCATTCCAAATGGTTCGTGCATAAGAACATGAAGTATTCTCTCCAATCGTGCGTGTATAGTTGATAAATATTTAACACGACCTCCATCTTGCTCGAATAGAGGTTACAGTTGACTCATCTCGTGTTAATCTCACCACAATCACCCAGAGGTGATGAGTGCAGCCCGCAGATGATCTGATCTAGCCGACAAATGGATCGCGTGAAAACGTCTAAGCATGACTAGAGGAACGCTCGCTCACAATCCCACAGCTATGATACTAGAGTACGTATAAAGTACAGCCAGATCTCAAATATGTATCCAGTTTCCATAATTCATGGGCGGGTATCCGTGGCGGCTTCAGGCGTGCAAACATTGACACGACCTATTAGCGTCAAGCAGCAAGCAGACACTCTTTGTGCCGCTGCGAACCGCTCATACTCTTCTCAAGCTCTAAGCTAGGAGCTCTGATCGGAAGCTGATCGGAATGTTTTCCCTCGGCAAACCAGAAATTGACTGCTGAACACTGACTGTCCGACGGACCTGAAGCTGATCGCTCGTTGTTTTCGGTTACATTTCAAGCTTTCGTATTAATATGTTTAGCACCGAGCCGTTAACGGCGGCCAAAGATAATAAAGGAGTCATAAAAATCGTACAAATAATAAAAGAATCGTTTATTGACTAACTCGAAAAGGAATAAAGACGGCGGCGATGCAACAGGGTGAATCTCCGGGAGAACTTGGGAGGAGAAAAAAAAAAACCCGCAGAACATTCTCGGAAAGAGCCCGGTTGTGTTGGATTTTTTTATTGTAGTGCGCGTCGTCGTACACCTTTGGGAAGTTTTATTTTCCTTTTGTTGTTTCATTTTCGGGAAATGAAATGGAAATAAAAGATGCGTACGATGACGGCGACGACGGCACCGAAAAAAAAAATGCACCGCCTCAAGGGTTGTGGCCTGAAGATTTGGGTGCTTTTCGGACCGTTGTTCTTGTTTTTTTTCTCTTGTGGTCGAGGTCGGAGCCTCCACTGCTAGTCACGAATGGCGGAGCCCGTCGGCGGATGCTGAATTGTGTCATTGTAGGTTAGCAGCAGCCCTCAACAACAGCGAGCGGGGTAGACATGAAACGAACCGCGAGATGTGGAAGAATTCGGGGCGCCTCGATCGCTGCACTTGTTCTTTTGGCGAAGTAAGGACCGTATTCATCGGTGAGATGTTTGATTGATTCGTTTCTAACCTATTTTTTACAACTTTGAACATGCATTACATGTGGAAAATTTCGGCTTTTACAATTTATTACACCTCGAAGGTATCTCCGTCTATCGTAACATACTACCCAGACGGATCCGGTCGTGTTCGATCCCGCCTACCAGCATGTAGGGGAACAAAGCCCAAAATGCCAAGATGGGGTAAAATGGCCCAACTCATAAAATCATTCCTGAATGGGACTTAATCATTACTGTAGGTGAATGGTGTCAAGATATGTTTGCATCGAACATTCTTCTAGAAGCTAGGCCACCAAACCCACGAAAAATCTTTTGATTTCCAAATGAAAATTGGCAACTTCCGGTTTTTCGTGCTTGCAATTAAGGTTTTCTGGTGATTTTATTACCAGCCAAGTGTTTCCTACGAGATTGAGGCACAAATGGAGACGCATGGTTGTTGATGTCTACGCTTTCCATGTTGGGGGTCATTCAAATATTACGATCATCCATTTGCGGGGAGGGGGGTAACACTCCATTTATTGAGTATACGAAAAAGCGGGACAGAGGGGGGAAATTGAGTCAGAAATGAGAGCATGAGCATAGATGACCGTACTATTCGTAGTTGCTACTCCGTGATTGACCAGAACAATCGAAGTTGCACAAGGAACCAACAGACGGAGCTTGGGAGTAGCTTACCGTCCTCAATGTGCATCTTCGAGAATTCCAAACTTTATTAGGTCAATAACGGCGCCGGCCACGTCCTTACGGTCATTGAGGAAGGAAAGGAATGTTATTATGACGTGCGTTGCTTACTAAAGACCGAGATCACCTCTGCGTCTCCACGTCTGTCATGGGAAGGACTTTTTGTTAGTGGGGAGGGGAAGGGGCGCATGATATGAGTTCACTTTGGTAAGTGGAGTGATTCATGCAACCCTATTAATATCAAACCACTTATTTTCATTTCTAGACGAACATTTGAAAAGGGCCCATCTGCTTTGCGCAAACAAACATGTTTCCGTCTCCGCAGGGTCCATCTGCATCCACCCACGCACATCAACACCCTTATCAGAAAGAGTGTTCTTCAAGCTATCTGTTAAGGGTGTTGACGTGCGTGGGTGGATGCAGATGGGCCTTGCAGAGACAGAAACATGTCTGTCCACAAAAAGCAGACAGGCCCTTTTCAAATGTTCGTCTAGATTTGGACTAAAACAAAACACATGCCGACATCGAAGATGACGAACCATTCAGATAGTTTTCGAAGTGCGAAAATTAACGAAAGAGAAAATAAAGTGATTTGAACCAACGTGGCTTTGGAACTTGGGCCGACACTTGACGTGACGAACATTTCAATGTCTGTTGACTAAAATCGCAAAAAATGTTGTTTGTTGCATTTATCGTATCATAAATCGCCCCGTACGAAGATGAGCAGTCAAATAGACGACGACGACGACCGAATGAAAACGCGGCCTGTAAACTTTGCCTCCAAAAACTCACTCTCGCAAAAATCTAGCAAAGCGAGCGCGCGAAACTTTGCTGCTGCCGAACTACCGCACACTACTGACTCAGAGGGGGGAAATGGAGTCGGAAATGCCCGAAAACTCATGGACGTAATTTTTGAATGTTTTCATGAAGTGGCATCTTACCCCATGACAGATGGTCTTTTTGCACCACTTCCGTTTTACGAATCAGTTTTTCAAATCGCCAAAAATCAATGAAAATGCAATAGTTTAGTGAATAGTTTTGCTGAAGTATCGAGCAAATATTGTCTAGTTGCTGTTACCACTTTGAAAGCCTTAAAAATGAGGCTAATTATCATTGAAAACGCTGAAAGTTTGAAAAATGGCATCTTACCCCACTTGACCCTATTTTGTTTTTAAGGCATTCACCACCAGTCCGATCTTTGCTGCTTTGCGTTTCAGGCGTGTGTATAGCTCTGTCACCGTTCCAAATGTTCTGGCGATAATGTCCATGTTGTCCGCAAAGCACACAAATTGGCCGGATTTTGTGAAAATCGTTCCCCGGCTGTTGAGTCCGGCTCATCGCATCATAACATCTTCCAGAGCGATGTTGAAGAGCTCGGAGATGAACCAGCCGCGGGCTGAAAATCTCCTTAATAAAGTTTATAATAATTATAATAATAAAAATGTTGAAGAGTAGGCATGAGAGACCATCACCTTGTCGCAGTCCCCGGCGAGATTTGAATGAACCGGATAGTTCACCTGAAACCCTTACGCAGTTTTGCACACCGTCCATCATCGCTTTAATCAGTCTAGTCAGCTTCCCAGGAAAGCCGTTTTCGTCCATATTCTCCATAGCTCCGCGCGGTCGATACTGTCTTATGCTGCTTTGAAATCGATGAACAGGTGATGCGTTGGGACCTAGTATTCACGGCATTTCTGGAGGTTTTGCCGTACGGTGATGATCTGATCCGTTGTTGACCGGCCGTCGATGAAGCCGGCTTGATAACTTCCCAGAACATCCAATGCATAAATTTCAATAAATAATCTTCATCATACAATAGCACAGTAGTATTGGCTTCACGCTTGCAGTCAAACTTTGATTATTGCCAACACCAACAGTAAAACGTCAACTTTAAATAGCTTAATAAACTTGCCGCATATGTAACAATACTTGAAACAACTTGCCACAGTGATTTAAATGGCCAACAAGAAATAATAGCTTGTTTTAATGGTCATCCCTTATTGGATTGATGGGCAGAGTATCTGCTAGTATTTTCTAGTGAGCGGCGCATTTCAAACTTTTTTTTTCTACTGTAGTTAACTATTAACAAATAGTAATCCCGTAGTTGTTGTTCAAAATATTTGAAGCTGAAATGCAAGAAGAGCTCGTGCTAAGAAGAGAACGAAAAAATATGTTGATGATGCCTGTGATGGAGTGGATTTGGAACCCCCTTTGCAAGTATTTGGGACACAGAAACTTCGTAGCTCATACTTGCATTTGATTTGACCAAGATTGCACGGATTTTACAGTTAGAAATTTGGTAAGAAGTTTCCATATTTAAGGTCAAGGTACTGTAAGGTAAATGACAAGGGAAATGGTAAAATTTAACTATAAATTACTCCGTTATATCATGATATTGGAAGGCTTTTTTGCCATAGCGAAGTGGAACCATCTCGGCAGGGCTCCTATTTTGAGCACTTCTCTGCTGTAACTCAACCAATTCCAAACCAATTAACACAAATTTTGGATCGCTGTGCGATACGTACACAGTCGAGTCTCCTATTAGACGCTGCCACCCACTTTACGTCCATCGCAATTTCTCAGCTGTCTTGCATCCAATCCAGCTGATATTGTGGATTTGGTTGGAAATCAAATAAAGTTTTTTGACAAAATTATTCTTGTAATTGTTGATTTGTTATCAACATACATCGGAAGTGACGTACATGATAGTGCATCATTGAACGCACACAGCGCACTATACCCGGTACTGAAAAAAGTGTCGCTAGTCGAAAATTGTCGCTAGTCCAAACGTTGCTATTCGGTTTGGTGCTGGCGCCATAATATTTTTAGCGCAGTTAGTGCTTAAATTGGTTAGAGGATAGCCTGGAAAACATATAGGCGTAAACATCCGGCTAGTGCATGTTTATTGGACAACATGGCTGTGATAAATTTGAACCAGTTCTGCTGCGTGACGAATGCTTGGAATCATATCCTGGATTTGGTGTTTGCGAACACGGATTACTGTACTACCGCCGAAGCCGCAGTTCCTCTGGTAAAGATTGACCGCCCTCACCCTCCGTTAGAAATTACATTAAGTGTCTGTGACAGCGAACCTTTATACGAGCACGAAGATACTGTCCCGTTGGACTTCAAACGCATTGATTTTGCCTCGTTGAACAACTTTCTAGCTCTCGTTGATTGGGCTGAAGTTTTGACTTGCTCGGATGTTGACATTGCTGTACAGAACGTCACGGATACCATCACGATTTGGTTGTCATTGAATGTTCCGAAGATGCGATCACCGGAAAAACCACCATGGGGGAACGTACGTCTTCGCACACTGAAGCGCGCGAAAAATGCATGTCAGCATCATTATCGGAAACTACGAACGCCAGTTTTCAAGCCACACTTCCAAACTACAAGTAATGCTTATAAATCGCTGAACAGTGCTCTATACATGCAATATGTTGACAAAATGCAAAATAGCATTCGTCGTAACCCCAAACGGTTCTGGAATTTTGTCAACTCAAAGCGGGAGCAAAACGATGGCGTGCCTGCCACGATATTTTTAAACGACGATGCTGCCTCGATCGCTTCAGAGAAGTGCAATCTTTTCGTTAAGTAATTTACCAGCGTTTTCAATGTAGAACGACCACTGCCCGACGATGCTACAATAGCAACTGCGGCTGTTCCCGACGCGTTAGCTATTGCCATATTGACGTTCCATTCGTAACTGAAGAAATGCTGCGCAAAGCCGTGAAGAAGTTAAAATCATCCACGGCTACCAGATGGAATACCCGCTATTGTTTTGAAGAATTGCACTGATGTCCTGCCATTCCACTGTGCAAAATTTTCAACCTGTCGTTGCAGCAGAAGAAAGTTGTGGAAACAATCGTTTATGTTTCCAGTATAGGGGAGACTGGGGAGACTTGATCCCTTTTTCTTAATATGCCTGTAACTTTAAGAAAAAACACAAAACTAGATCCATTTTTCGTACAGAATGGCAGGTAAGCATCTATTGCAAGTTTATACACAACAGAAGGCCTTTAAATTATTGTTTAAGTTTTCAAAACTGTGTTTTTATGGAGGTATGTCTTATGATGTATTTTTCAAATATGGGTCAAAATTGATCCCCTTTTGAGCACATGGTTAATTTAAAGGGAAAATAACTCCAAAAGCTTCCTATTTATTTTCTTTTCAAGTTTTCTTGCATTTTTGACACATACGGTGTATTTGAAATTATAAGATTTCCTTAAGGACAGACATGTTAGAAACCCAAAATGGCCGCCACAATGGCCGACTTTGGCACCTACTCACGATTTTGAAAGCACAAATCTCTTCGTAAACAAATCCAGCACACCTGAGCTTTCTATTTTAAGCTTATTACAAGTGAGCAAGAACAGAATAATAAAATTCATTGTTGTTTGAAGCTTGCTTCTTGAGATTTGTGCGTCTGAAGTTCTGATGCACCGTTGAAGCGGGATTTCAAGACGTTTGTCCTTAAATTGTTAAGGATATACCGTATCTTGAAAATGGGGAGACTTGATCCCCCTTTTCATGGTTTGAACTAAAATAATAATTATCTGACACGTTCTATCATTGAATATACTAGAATTCCGAGTAAAAAGAGGCTTCCAAATAGAATTTTATTCTTCACATGTATAATGTGTGTGTAATCCCCGAGGGATCATGTCTCCCCATGTCACTGTTGTATACACTAAGCTACATTAATTGAAATATTTATACAACAGCCTTATTTGGATAAATACGTTTGATAGTACTTTATTTATACTATGTGCTGTGAAATTTTGATACGATTTGGTTCAATTTTCACAAAGTTATTGAAATTTTTTGGAATCGCCTAAAAGATTTCTGAAAGACTGAAAACAAACCATCAGCCAGGCCCGTGCACAGAAGTGGCACCAAGGGAGGGGTTTTCACAATTTCGGCAAAAGGCGGAGGGGCGCCTAGTGAAAGAAGCGTCGGAAATGGGGAGGGTTTACTTCTCCGCCTAAGGGGTTTCAAGGGACTTCAGTGGAGTTTAAGGGAGATCTACAGGAGTCTCAGGGAGTTATCTGGGGTGGCGGTTCACATGACCCATTGAGGGAATGGACAAAATAGAAGTTTAAAGGTCTTTACGGGGAGGGAGGGCAAAAGCGGCTTCAGAGCACCTATAATAAAACACTAAGAGGCCTTAATGGGTCTAAAAATGAGAGAGGTACTAAAAGGGAGTCTTATAGAAGTTCAATGGCAGGTGGGGGAAGGAGGTTATAAAGCATCAGTCCTTGTATAAAAAAAGGGCAAATGGTGTTGAAAGAGCGATTTAATGGGAATCTCAAGTGGGATATCAGAGAGAATAAAAAAAAGTTGCACAAAAGATTCCATGAAGCTTCGGGGGAGACGACTTCAGGAGAAATTCACAAGAGTCCAAGGGACAATGGGAGTGTTTCAAAGCGACTTCAGGTGGATTGAAGGAATTTCTGGGGATTTCGGGAGGTTTCAAAAGGAAATATCCAAGAATTCCCACTGCAAAAAGACTTCCGCAACTATCGGGAAACCTTCTGACAGCATGAAATACCTCTAATACTCACTCCCCAATGATTTCTTGCTTAAACCTCCATTGAATCCCACTTGAAATCCCTTCGAAACACTCCTAAGCATCCCTAAATTTAAGTGGGATAATAACAAGTTATCCAAGGATGATGAATATAATTAATAAAAACATGATTGTTAAGGACAAACATCTTGAAATCCCGCCGCTTCAACTGTGCATCAGAACTTCAAACACACAAATCTCAAGAAGCAAGCTTCACACAACAGTTGATTTTATTATTCTGTTTTTGCTAACTTGAAATAAGCTTCAAATAAGAAGATCAGGTGCGCTTGTTTTGTTCACAAATATCTTGCGCTACTGTCAACAAATTTTCAAGCTTTTTACATGAATAGAAAGCTGATTATAATATGTTTAGATCATCTGAACATAATGTTTGCATGAAATTAGTGGGATTTGAGATGTTGATGTTGGATTGGAGATGTTGGCCAATCTTCTTAAATTTGAGCAAAATTTCCTAAAAATAATGAAAATTACTATTTTTTCTGCAAGAAAAAATCAATTAAAAATTCTTTCTAAAAGTACATTTGAAATATTAGATGTTGGCCAGTTACATTAAAAATTTCAGCTTATTCGGTGCATTGGTTACGGAAAAGAGATGTATGAAGGTCGCAACTTTGCTTGAAAATAGAACAAAAATCAATTTCAAATCGACAGCCTTGTATGGAACATCGAAAAATTTCCGCTCTACTGCAATTGTTTTCCTAAAAGTTTTCAAACTCTGGGCATGATTTAACACTAAAAATGATCATCAGCTTACCGAGTTCAAAAATGTTGTGAGCTAGTGTAATCATTGCTTACGCAGTTATTCAACCGGTTTAGTGAATCCCCTAAATGTAATTGTTACATCGGTGTACGTTGGAAAGGATTAATGTGTAACGTCTGTTTCGTCTGTGATATGGAGTTACGGGGTGAAGAGGCTAAAACCTCCACGGGGTACAAAAGGGGAAAAAATCAAAATATTGCTATTCGTCCATATTTCCGTTTTACAAGATGCACTGAATACTTCCCTTAAATTCTCGTCCCGTCGTTCAATTCAACTAGCCCAGAGAGATGCAACCAGACTCTGAATACGAAGCCCCGAAGCGGCCCGCAATTCAATTGCCTACTTTACGGCCGGCTAAGTATACACCGTAAAATCAAGGAAGATCCGCCACCGAGCATAAAATCTTCGAAATGATATTTTGACCGAGTCATGCTCGTAAAATTGAAAGAATAACATCTCGACCAGCAATCGATGAGACACGTCCCCTGTAATCAACTACCGGTCAGCCTCCGCATTTTTTTTTCCTGACTTCTGCTCTTGTTTCTTGTTTTTTTTTCTCTCCTCGTCCTTCTCCATCCGACATAGAAGAGCTTGAGGGGGATGATCTGGCAGAAGGTCGACCGACTGGCTGCACCGGCGAATCAGTCTAGGAAATTGTTCCAAATTATAGAAATTCAATTGTAAGATCATCTCTGAAAAACAATCGAACGAAACTTCTATCGGATGAGCACAATCTCTAATCCTCTGTTCGACTCCTATAGGACATCAACATGTGGCCCGCTGATTCGTAAATCAGCAAATAAAATGAACCAACCCTAAGCTCAATACACCCTGGCTTTGCGCTGTTGTTTTAATTTTCACTTTGTTATTCCCTCACAGGCGACGTGCGATAAAGATCTAGAACCGAAATCGTGCCCGGACCCAGAGGATTCGACTCATTGCGTGTGAGCCCACATCTTCCCACCTTATGTTCTGTTCCGATCCTCGAACCGAACCATCTTTATGATATGTTTATTAACTTCTCGACTTGGAACCGCACACTCAGGTCTCAAGGTGCGACAGAAGCACAAAGAGAATCCCACAAAAGCAGGCAAACCATTTATTTTGAAAAATAGATCCCTTCCGAAAGTTTTCCTCTACTTTCGGTGCTAATAGAGATAAACGGCTGCCGTTTTTGGACTTCTGTTCCCAAAAAGTCGGGCGAGTGATACACGCATTCGAAGCACAACGCACGATTACCTCTTTACCTCGCTCGTTCCGAATTGTCTCAAAACGATCATAATTCATGGCATATGCCTGGGCCAACTGGAGAGGAGATGGTCGTGACTCTGGTCTGGTTTTCCGCCTCCGGGTTCGATTCCGGGAAGGAAGGAATCCGTCTCTCGGAAATCATTATCAAACAAAACCAAACGCGACACGCAGCTTCCCCCGGTTGCGTTGTTGGCGACGGCGGTCCCTGATTTGAATGGTATCCCGCGGAAGAGCTTCTTCGACGTATATCGGTGCGATCTTCGTGGCCTAATTAGGCTACTTGTGTTGGTTTTTTTTTCTTGCTTCAACGGGAGCTCGAGAGGAGTGGGGAAGAAATTTTACGGAATGTTTGGCGAGGGATCTCACGTGATTGGTACGGGGATTTCATTCCTCGATTCGTGTTTCATTTATAAGTTGATCTTCATAATATGAGTCATTGGAGAACCCAAAGTATGGTTCAGGGTTGGAAATTTCAAAATGAAAAATATATAACAAAACATGCGAAGGAATCATCGTAAAGAACTTGTTTTACTTACATGATCCCTTGAGAACTGAAATACATAAACATACTTTAGATTATTGAATTTGTTTCATCGAAAACTAGTATAAGAAGCAAGATGTTTGACATACATTCAGAACTTAAAATATGAAACGAATCATTTAAACGCCCGTCGTGATTTCGAGCAGAGGAAAAAAGCTCAAGAATAGCATATTTTGATACGGAGATCAAAAGTGATATTTGTTTGTTTGAGATAAGAGGTAAAACTACTAAAAATAATATCTCAAATTTTCTCCTGGAACATCGTCATCATAACATATTTAGCTCTTGGTAAGATCTAACCAATAGCAGTGAGCTATTTAATTGATAGTCAAATATCAAATTTTGCTATTGCTTAGATGTTTCAAGAACAATTTTTTGCTATTATTTTCAGTACTTTTACCTCTTATCTCAATCAAACCAATATCACGTGTTGATCGTCAGTACTTGGCCTCTGCCCGGGGATTTATTTGTGGCCCAAAAGCAAAATAGTTTTATATGGAAATTACTATAGAGAACTTTCAAAAAAGGTTCTCCGCGCTGCAGAGCATTAACTCATGGATGTACCAAGGATTGTAATGAACACATGTGAGCTTTGAATATTTAACATGTTTAAAACCTGAACTACTCCAGCCATCCTGTCGTATGGCCCTCTAATAACATCATTAACTGGGTTTTCCTTATTTGGAGAGAATAACTAAAAATCCTGGAAAACAATTTTTGTAGAAATCCCTGCTGAAATTTCTGAGCGAATCACTACTGGAATTTGTAAATAAATATCTTAAGAAATTTGTAAAATAATTTTAAAATATTCAGTCGAATAACTGTTGAAATCTCTGAAATAAATGTTGAAAAAACTCCCGGAGGGATATTTGAAGGAATCCAAGAAAATTTACTGGATAATTCAAAGAGACATTTGCTAAAAAAAATCGTGGAAGAATATCAGAAGAATCTCTTTGAAAAACCCCAGGAGGCGGATCATCTTGAGATAGCTATACAAGAATTCTTGGAGAAGAAATCCTAGTGGGAAAAACAGGCCTGATAGAACTCTCGAATCAATTTCTATGACCTTCGCAGGAATCTTTAGAGGTTGATTGAATTTCTGAAGGTAGAGGCAGGAATTTCCAATAGAATTATAATCTTTGAAAGAATTCCTGGAAAAAATTCTGGAGGAGGATTTTCTAAGACTTTCTAAAGAAATCCTCTGAGCAAACTTTGAGAAGTTTTTGAAGAAAAATCCGAAGGAATTCCAGGAGAATTTTTTTCAAGAAGTTTCTTAAATTTTGTAATATTTTATGGAAGAATTCGTTGAGTAATTTCTGAAGGTATTCTTCAATTATTGAGACTAGGATGTTGGAACTCTGTTAGATCTTAGAACTCGTGAATATACATCTATTAATGGGGTTGACCGAATTTTAAAGTGAGGAGGGGCAGGGGGAGGGGCTCCTGCATTTTTTTAATACGTGGAAGGCCGGCAGGGTACCCGGGTACCCACGAAATTGAAATGATCATGTCTCCGTCAATTTTTCATCGATTTTGGAAATTTTTTAGCTCATTCAACTCAGAAACTCATCATCTATCGGAAAAATATTTGGTTAGACCGATCTAATCACCGTGGTTTTCGGAAAATCCATATTTTTGGGAGCATGTCCGTATACCATATTGAAACCCACATTGCTGAGGCTAGGATATCTTAAAGTGTTTATGGTCAACCATGGCCCCACGGAAAGCGTGTTCCGAAAACACAGTTTCAAAGTCAACACGTTTTATGATTCCAGGCCGGTCAGATGCAATATGCCAAAGCAATTATACGATGCTTGGTACCGAAATTGCTACTAACCTACCGAAAATCCCGTATATTGCATTGTATAAAAACATGGATCCGGAAATCCGGATTTTTCGGTACCTATGGTGATTGGACCGGTCCAACCAAATACGATCTCGATAGATAATGAGTTTCTGAGTTGAATGAGGCAAAAACTTTTAAAATCGGTGGAAAAATCGCTGAGATATGATTATTTCCATTTCGTGGGTACCCGGGTACCCTGCCGGCCTTCTACGGGTGTTCTTTTTTTTGCTGGCCACACTACGGTTAAATAATTCCAGTGGATATTTGATAAGGAATCCTTGTAGTTTTTTTTACAAAAAAACATTAACGTTTTTCTATGTAAATTTTTGATAAGATTTATGAAAGAATCTCTAGAGGAATTAAATAATTTCTTTGGGAATCCGTGGAAGAATTTCTGAAGAAAGGAAATATGGAAGGTATTCTGAATTTCTGATCATTTGAGGGAATCCATGTATAATTTTTCAAATGAATCCTTGGAGATATTCCTGAAATAAGTCATGGCGTTATTCAAAAGTTTTCTGTAGGAATCATTGAAAAAATTACTGGCGGAATCGCTAGAGGAAGTTCAAGGGGTATCTGAGAAATATTTGTAGACATTCATGGAGAAATATCTGAGTAATCTTTGCAAGATTTACTTAAATAATTCTGGGACATATTTTTGAAGGAATCAGTGGAACATTTTTTTTGCAAATGATCCATGCGATAATTTCAGAAAAAAAACCATAGAAGACTTTCTTAAAAAGTTTTTGGAGATATTTTCGGAGGAAATTTGAAATCTTAAGTTATCCCTGGATGATTTTTTAAATGAATTCATAGACGATATTTTTGATATATCTCTGGATGAATTAGTCAAGATTTTTTTTAAGGAAACCTCCGTGATTTCTGATGGAAATCAAGGAGGAATATTTGAAGGAGTCACTGGGAGAACTTTTTAAAAAATTTCGGTAGTTTTTTTTAAAGAAACCGTTTTTCAAATAAATCCCAGGAGAGATTCCAGAAGGAATCCTTGAAAAGATTTACCGAGGAAATCTGTGAAAGGCTTCCTAAGGAAATCTTTGAATTAATTTCAGTAGGAATCCTCATAGAAAACGCCGTAAAAACTTTTGAGGAAATGATTGAGAGAATTTCTTAATCAGTCCTTCGAATATTTTTCGAAGGAACGCCTCAAGAAGCTTTTGAACGAATCCCTGTAGAAATTCTCTAAGGAATCGTTTCTTAGAAACGAAGAAAAAATCTGAAGGAACCTCAACCTTACACATAAGATGCGACGCGAGACAGGACACAACACTTATAGTTCTTACAACAAATTAAAAGGATTTAAATTTACCTTTTAAGTCGACCGGTTTCGGGCTCGACGTTGCCCATCGACAGGACGATGTCCGACTGATTACATGGAGCACTAATACAATCGTACTGCGCACAGTACTCGTCGAAGTTGTTGTTGTTTCACTGAATTCTCAGCTTAGTCAAGTTGAAGAGGGGGGATTGTATTGGAGGATCGTCTTCGTTCATGAGAGGGCGATCAGCTGTGGCGATGTACATAGATTCCCAGGCGTTTAGTTCTGCAGCTTTTCTAACGTTCTTCACCAACTTAGCGTTCTCCCAATCCACAGCATGGTCCAAATGTGTGGTGTGTACTGCTACACTGGATTCATTGGTTCGTTCATTTTCGACTGCGTGTTTATGCTCACGAAGGCGAATTTTGAACTTCCTCCGAGTTTGTCCAATGTACACCGCAGGGCAGCTCTGACACGGTATTTGGTAGATCCCAGATTTTTCCTCCGCTGGGACCTTGTCTTTCAGGTTGCATAACAGGTCTTTCAACGTGTTGTTACTTTTGTACACAACCTGAAATCCATGGTGTTTGAGGGTTTCCTGAACGGGGTTGGAGATTTTTGGGTAGAACGGGAGACTAATTCTTTTTACTTCTTTCTTTTCCGGCTTCAGTGTTGTGGCATTCTTTCTGTGTTTTTTCCTCTCGTGTTTACGGAGGATTTTATCCACGAATTCTTTTTCGTAGCCATTCAGCTCCCCAGCTCGGTGAATTTTATTTCTCTCCTCCACAAAATCCTCTCTTTCCATTGGGATATTATACAAACGGTGTGCCATGGAATGAAACGCTGCTTGCTGTTGCGCACCAAAGTGGTGTGAATCCGAAGTAATGTACCTGTCTGTCGAGGTAGGTTTCCGGTAGATTGCGTATTTTAATCTATTTTCCTCTGTTTTGGAGATCATCAGATCAAGAAACGGCAGCTTCCCGTCCACCTCTTTCTCCAGCGTAAATTTTATGCTCTCATGTTGGGAATTCAACAGATCAAGTACCTGAGACAGATATCGTTCTTTTACGACGGCGAAGATATCGTCTACATACCGTCTCCACACCCGGGGGAACAACTTTTCTTTCTGTAACCCTACTTCAAAGTCGCTCATGAAAGCATTTGCCAGCAGTGGAGATAGTTTGCTTCCCATGCTGAGACCGAAGGTTTGTTTATAGAACTTACCCCTGAATGAAAAGTAGTTCTGATTCATACAAACCTCGGCTACCTGGAGGTAAGCGTCGATCTGGTTGTACGGTACTCTATTCCTCTCCAAATGTCTTCGCAGGCTTCGCAAAGCATCACCCACCGGCACGCTTGGGAACAGCGCAGTGACGTCAAATGAAACCAACACCTCCCCTCGCCGTATTTCAACATCTTTTAAATGTTCTACCAATTCTACCGAGTTACGAACACTCGTTTGACGTCACTGCGCTGTTCCCAAGCGTGCCGGTGGGTGATGCTTTGCGAAGCCTGCGAAGACATTTGGAGAGGAATAGAGTACCGTACAACCAGATCGACGCTTACCTCCAGGTAGCCGAGGTTTGTATGAATCAGAACTACTTTTCATTCAGGGGTAAGTTCTATAAACAAACCTTCGGTCTCAGCATGGGAAGCAAACTATCTCCACTGCTGGCAAATGCTTTCATGAGCGACTTTGAAGTAGGGTTACAGAAAGAAAAGTTGTTCCCCCGGGTGTGGAGACGGTATGTAGACGATATCTTCGCCGTCGTAAAAGAACGATATCTGTCTCAGGTACTTGATCTGTTGAATTCCCAACATGAGAGCATAAAATTTACGCTGGAGAAAGAGGTGGACGGGAAGCTGCCGTTTCTTGATCTGATGATCTCCAAAACAGAGGAAAATAGATTAAAATACGCAATCTACCGGAAACCTACCTCGACAGACAGGTACATTACTTCGGATTCACACCACTTTGGTGCGCAACAGCAAGCAGCGTTTCATTCCATGGCACACCGTTTGTATAATATCCCAATGGAAAGAGAGGATTTTGTGGAGGAGAGAAATAAAATTCACCGAGCTGGGGAGCTGAATGGCTACGAAAAAGAATTCGTGGATAAAATCCTCCGTAAACACGAGAGGAAAAAACACAGAAAGAATGCCACAACACTGAAGCCGGAAAAGAAAGAAGTAAAAAGAATTAGTCTCCCGTTCTACCCAAAAATCTCCAACCCCGTTCAGGAAACCCTCAAACACCATGGATTTCAGGTTGTGTACAAAAGTAACAACACGTTGAAAGACCTGTTATGCAACCTGAAAGACAAGGTCCCAGCGGAGGAAAAATCTGGGATCTACCAAATACCGTGTCAGAGCTGCCCTGCGGTGTACATTGGACAAACTCGGAGGAAGTTCAAAATTCGCCTTCGTGAGCATAAACACGCAGTCGAAAATGAACGAACCAATGAATCCAGTGTAGCAGTACACACCACACATTTGGACCATGCTGTGGATTGGGAGAACGCTAAGTTGGTGAAGAACGTTAGAAAAGCTGCAGAACTAAACGCCTGGGAATCTATGTACATCGCCACAGCTGATCGCCCTCTCATGAACGAAGACGATCCTCCAATACAATCCCCCCTCTTCAACTTGACTAAGCTGAGAATTCAGTGAAACAACAACAACTTCGACGAGTACTGTGCGCAGTACGATTGTATTAGTGCTCCATGTAATCAGTCGGACATCGTCCTGTCGATGGGCAACGTCGAGCCCGAAACCGGTCGACTTAAAAGGTAAATTTAAATCCTTTTAATTTGTTGTAAGAACTATAAGTGTTGTGTCCTGTCTCGCGTCGCATCTTATGTGTATTGTCGAGGTTCTTACGTTAGCACAAACCTCAAGAAATTGAAGTGAACCTCAACCTTCTCCGAACATCACGTTGGGAACTGTTCGCTGGCGTAGTGCACGGTTTGGGTAAAAAATGAATCTAATGCACACTTCTGAAGAAATATCTTGAAAACATCCCGGGTGAAACCACTTGTTCAATTTATAAAGGAATCACTTCAGGAATTTCTAAAGCAACCCCAATAAAAAACATTCTAAATTTATACTTGCATCATTTTTTGATGAATCAATCCGTATAGGAGTTCCTGGGATAATTTCTGAAGCAATTTCTGAAAAAAAAAATCAGGAAACACCCGGAATAATTTCCGAAGAAATCTCTAAAATATTATTTAAATAAATCCCTGGAGAAATGTCTTAAATAATCCCTAGACGAATTTTACAAAGAACTTTTGAAAGAATTTGAATGAAAGATTATGGTGAAGCAATTCATACCATTTTTTTTAAGAATCCTTCTTGAAACTTCTGAAGCAACGTTTAACGTAGTAAAGCAATCCGTGCAAGTTTTCCTAAAAGAATCCATTGATAAGTGTCTGAAGGAATCCTTAGATAATCTTTCAGAGAAACCTTTGGGAGAATTTCTTAATTCAGCAATTTTTTTTTCAAATGTGTCCTTGGGTGATTTTTTGGAGAAAAAACCGTGGAAGAATTTCTTAAGGATTTTTGGAAGAATTGCTTCGAAACCAGAATGTTAATTCAAATTTTAACCGAATCTTTAAAGGGGGTTTCCATAAGAATTCCTGAAAAAATACTTGAATTTGTATCTAGAGAGGAACATACGAAGGAAGTTCCGAAACAAATAAAGAAGCTTCTAAAGAAATGCATGATTTTCATTAGGAAGTTTTTTCATAACTATTGTTGAAAAAAATTGATGATTTTTTTTGAATCGTTGAAGAATGTTTTGAAATAAACCCGTGCGTTGTTGTCGGAATTACTGGTTTTTGAAAAAAAATCAACGAGTCCATGCAGGCATGCATGAAATGAATTATTGAATGATTGATAAAAAAAACCGGAAGAAATCTCTGAAGAATAATCTTAATGTTCTCAACAGAAACTTATTAACAAATATCCAGAGGAATGTCTGAAGAATTTCCTAACCAAATCTCAAGATTTCCTAAAATAAATAAGAAATTTTCGGAAAAATCTCTAGTGTAACAAATTTAAAACAATCTCTGAAAAAAATTCCCAAATTAATAATTGAAGATTTTTTAAAAGGTTCACGGAGTATTTAAATTTGTGGAAAATGTTTGGTGAAATTTGCACAGGATAATTTGCATATATTTCTGTATGATATTTTAAGAAATTTCTGAAAATTCTTCCGAAGCTTTTGAAAGAATCTCTGTGTGATTTTCTAAAGAAATCCCTAGAGAAATTCTTGGAATGATACCCATGCTAGATATTCTAAAAAAAATCTGAGTTATTAATTAAGGAATCTCCATTAAAATTTTCTGAAGAAATTCTAGTAGAATTTTCCAAACGAATCTTTGAAATGGTGCATGATAGAGTGTTGGAGAAATTTGCGATGGACTTTTTTTTTATCTGTATTAACGAGATTTTTAACCCTTGGCTAGTTCATCTCGGGACCCACGCTTTACTTCCCCCTTCAGAAGGAAGAACTCACATTTGTGTAAGTTTGTCGGGAGTGAGATTCGATCCCAGGTCCTCGGCGTGATAGTCACGTGTCTGCTCTATCAGATGGACTTTTTGGAATCCCTGGAAGAATTGCAATCTTAGAGCGCAAATATTTAAAAAAAAATATCACAAGTTCGAAGAGCTGGTTACTCAGTGAGTAACTAAGAGTAACCACGATGACACCACTGCTCTTGATATACAGCTATTTCAGTTGTTATGTTAGCTACAAACTGTAATATCACACATGCAGCTTTTATGTATGATCCCCTTTGAACTATATGAAAATTCCTTAATTCATTTGGGATGTTCCACATAAACAAGGGGAAGAACTTTTGATCTACACTCAAAATAAAAACAAAACTCATATCCGCTATACAATGTAACTTTGGAAATTGCACCAAAACTACTGCACCTACTTGAAAACTGATATAAAATGTTGTATAATTATCGAATATTCAATGTCTCGTGAGATGAATGCCCTCAGGGGTAAAATCTCAAAAAAAAAAAAAAAAAAAATATTCAATGTCTCTCCAACTGTTCTGGAGTTTAGAACTTGACATCTACAGATGTCACATTAGTGGTTTTTGCTATTAACTGTAACATCACGTATTTAACTACTATTAATGAACTCCTAGCAATTGCACGAATCATTGCAACATTCTTTTGAGATATTTCAGACTATCCAAACTACTCCGAAGAGCAGGACTTCATGTCTACACTCGTAGCAGTAACAATGACCTTTTGTGCATTGTAATGTTTTATAATTAACTTCGGTATGTGTTGTTATTTGCTTGCGCAGAAATTACAGGCATTCAAATATTTGTATTATGTCGGACAGTCAAGCAGCCCTGAATGCTCTAAATTCGGCGACATGTACATTTAAACATGTTTGGGAATGTGTCCAATCGTTTCAAAAATTGTCTTGTCGTAATCAAGTCAATCTATACTGGGTTCCTGGTCACTGCGGAATTGAAGGTAACGAAAGAGAAGATATGTTAGCTAGACTCGGATCGTCACACCAATTTATAGGACCAGAACCTTTTTGCGGGCTTTCTACTGCATCTCTTAAAATGGAGCTGAAGGTATGGGAATTATCAAAAGTGGATGCCAATTGGAAAAACACTTCAATAGCGAGGCAGGCGAAACGTTTCATTGATCCGAATGTAAAAATGACTCGCAAAATATTGGAACTCTCCAGAAAAGATATTAGTATGTATACTGGTCTTATGACAGATCATTGTTCGAGTCAATATCATTTGAAGCTAATCGTAAAACTTCAAAATGATCTGTGTCGTTTTTGTAACACAGAAAAGGAAGACTCAGAACATTTGTTTTGCCATTGTCCGGCAATTTTTAATCAAAGAATTAGGTTCTTCGATAAGGGGCTACTTGAACCCTTTGAAATCTGGAGAACAAATCCTAGTACGGTATTGCACTTCATCCGATGTGTAGTACCGTGCTGGGGAAATGCTTTATGTCAAGTGATGACGACCACTCCCAATAGTCGTACGTTATCCAGACAAAGCTAAACAAAAATGGGGAATATGTCACAATAGATCAAAACAATGGTCGCAGTGATGCTAATACCCAACACGGAATAAAAAAAAACTTCGGTATCCGGATTCACTAGAAGACTTATAGATACATAATGTTGTATACTTTGGGGCATTCATGTTCGTCCAAATTGTCCTGGAATTGAATCCTTAACAACTACACCTGTACAGGAGTTATTTCAAGATTAACTTTATTAAACACCGTATGTAACATATGTAAATAAAAAAAAAGATGTTCACATGAGGCGCTGAATTTCGTTAAGTCCTATTTGTATCACTCACCATTGGGGATTTTTCACGTTCACGTTTCTGAAATGTTCAATGTATGAATAACTGTGGGAACAGCGCCCTTCGATTTTGTGGATTTTGTTAGATACGGTGTTTGGTAAAGTTAGGCTATGGACTACCGCCCAACTATAATCTGTGATATTCTTGGAATTATGTAAACTCTTATTATTATTATTATTATTATTATTATTATTATTATTATTATTATTATAGAGTTTTGGCACTCCTCAGCAAAAATTGCTGGAAACTTTCACCTACCCCGGGCAATCGGAATGCCAAAGGGGATTAGGCTCTGTGGATCTCATTCTAATCCTAATCCTAATCCTAATGAGTTTACTTTCAGTTGTGATGATTCAGGAACCGCCTAACTATACTACAGGTTCCAAGAATCACCGCTTTCAGGATGCTGTTCAGGTCCTTCTTCAATTCCAGCTCGTCTAGAGACCTCAGGAGAGATTTAGGGACAACTCCGGTTGCCGAGAGGACAACCGGAACTATACGGACGTCCTCCAGGTGCCACATCTGCTTCAACTCCTCCGCTAGGTCGTGGTACTTGGTTATCTTGCCGGAGAACGTTGATTGGACATTATGGTCTAACGGTACAGCGATGTCGATGAGAGTTACTCGCTTCATCCTTTTGTCGAAAACCACAATGTCAGGCCGGTTGGCACGAATGAGGACGTCCGTAATGATCTCGCGATCCCAGTACAGCTTTATGCAACTATTTTCCAGAACCGGGTCCGGCTGGTACTTGTAGTAGGGTACAAATCTGTCGACCAAGTTGTGCTTTAAAGCAAGCTGTTGATGCACAATCTTAGCAACTTCGTTGTGACGATCGAGGTAAGCTGATCCAGCTAACACTGAACAGCCTGCAACGACATGCTCGATCGTTTCTCCTACTGAATTACACTTCCTACAACGGTCCTCCACGTCCTCGTGCAATATGTACCGCCGATAGTTCTTCGTCGCAATTACCCGGTCCTGGATGGCTACCATGAAACCTTCTGTTTCTGAGAACAGGTCACCCCGCACCAGCCACGCGTTTGACGCCGCCTTATCGATGTGCTCGAGTTCCAGTTGATGGGGGTGCGTCCCATGCAACTCCTTTTGCTTCCACGTTACGATCATCTCGTCGACGGTCTTGATGTCGCAGTTCAGCCGATAATCCTCCTGCGCCAAATGCAGGGCGCTGTAACCGTGGTCAGCTTCACATACAGTGCGGTACATTTCGTGACGGTTCTGGCTTTCTACGAAATATGCCCGCAGCTGCTGGATCTGGGAGACACATAGTGCCTGGATATCGGTGACGCCTCTTCCTCCTACTGCGCATGGCAGGGTGACTCTCTCTATGGACGACTTTGGATGGCGCATGCGGTGCTTGGTGAACGCCACTCGTACTGCTCGTTCTAACGCCTCAAGGTCAGTCTTGGTCCACTTTACCACCCCAAAGCTGTAGGTCAACAGGGGCACAGCAAACGTGTTGATCGCCTTCACCTTGTTGCCGGCTGACAGACAGCTCCTCAGAACACAGTTGACACGATGCAAGAACTTGTCCTGCAGTTCCTTCTTGATCGCTGTGTGGCGAATACCTCTAAGTTGCAGGAAGCCGAGGTATTTGTACACTTCGCCTTCAACCATATTCCGAATCTCCTCCTGTTCGTTGACGCGGAAACAGCTGGCGTCCACTACTTGACCCCGGCGAAGATGGACTGACCGACATTTGTCAATTCCAAACTCCATCCGGATGTCGTTGCTGAACACCGTCACAAGCTGCAACAGTTGATGCAGCCTCTGTACTGATTCCGCAAACAGCTTCAGGTCGTCCATAAAGAAGGTGTGGGTTATTCTAGTACTCCTTCTCCCACTTTTCAGTTGGTAGCCATAGTTGCATTGGTTGAGTGCTCTGCTGAGGGGGGTTCATTGCAAGGCAGAACCATAGCGGACTGAAGGTATCGCCTTGAAATATACCCCTCTTGATGCTGAGAGTTCTGGACCGCAACACAGCTGTTCCGTCGGTGATTTGTAGGGACGTGCTCCACATCCCCATTGCGTGTTGCATCAGCCTGATGACGTTCCCGTCTACCTTGTACAACTGCAGCACCTTAAGAAGGTACGAGTGCGGCACTGAGTCGTACGCCTTCTTGTAGTCGATGTACGCCATGCTCAGGTTCCTCTGCTTATCGGTGGCTTGACCCACAATGACTGCATCTATAATGACCTGATCTTTGCAGCCTTGCGTGTTTTTGCGACACCCTTTTTGTTCTTCGGTCATTACGTTGTTGGCATCGCAGTGAGTTTGTATCCTCCTCGCTATCACCGACGACAGCACTTTGTACAGACTCGAAAGACACGTTATTGGTCTGTACTTTGCTGGGTCAGCTGTGTTTTGGTCCTTCGGCAGAAGATAAGTGATACCCCTGGTAATGAACTCTGGTAGCTGCGTGGGGTCTTCTAGCACCATGTTGAAGCATACCGCCATCCGCCCGTGGATCGTCGTGAGCTTTTTATACCAAAAATTGTGCACGAAATCGGGTCCTGGTGCAGCCCAATTTCTGGTATACCGGGTAGCCTCGCGTACATCCTGAGCGGTTACTACGACCGCGGTCATGTCTCCAACTCCATTACACTGTCGCTCTTCTTCTGCCAACCACATCCCATCGTCGCTGTGCTGGACAGGGTTCTCCCATAGATTGGCCCAGAACTGTGTGACTTCGCCAATCTCCGGAAGGCCTTCTCCATAGTCAGGCTTGTCGTTTCGGATGCAGTTGTAGAACTCTCTTTCGTTTATGTTGAACATCCGGTTTTGTTCCTTCCGCTTCGAACATTCTCCATAACGCCGCAATCGTTTCGCAAGAGCACTCAACCGCTGTACATGGGTGTCGAGGATCTCCGTAATGTTGACTTCTGTGAGATCTCGGAGTTCTGCGGGCTTCACAATTTCAGCAACATAACGAACTAGCCTCGTTGATCGATTCCCCTGCTTGTACTGTGTTAATCGACCAATCTTGGTCCGCAATGTGGCGATCCGGTTCTCCAAACGTCGCATCCACGCGGGTTTCTGTGTGCTGGGGCGTGTGCGACCTTCACCGTCGAATTGCGGGCGCGTCCGCAGTCCCAGCGTCTTGACAACAGCCACCGCAGCTGAATACACCGTAAACTGCAGATCCTCAAGGTGCTGTACGGCCTCCAAGTACTGTGGCAAAATATCCTGGTTTAGGATGCTTACTGCACTTGTTAACCGATAGGAATTCCGCAGCTTTGGTATTCGGTGCCGGGACATGGGGTCTGTCCCACGGAACTGCGTGACTGCTGTGGCCATGTGGAGCGCTAGAGGTTTCATGGGCGTTTCGAGAGGTTTCATGGGATTTTTGGAAGCATTTCATTACGTTTCAAAAACTTTCAGGGAGTTACTGAGGCGTTACAAGAGGTTTCGGAGAGTCTCAAGTACAAGGGGTACAAGGAGGTTCCAGTGCGTTCTCAGTGGCATTTCAGGAAGATTAAGATGATTTTCAGGAGATTCTGGAGGCGTTACAAGGAAGTTTTAGGGGGTTTCGGAGAGACTAAGATGATGTATCACATGGGTTCCTAGACATTTGCACGGAGTTTTCGGAGCTATTTCTAAAAGTTTCAGAGGATATTCAGGGAGATCCGCAGGCGTGAGCATTTTTTAAGGTTTCTGAAGACCTTAGGTGCTTTACATGGAATCCTATGTGGTTCCAGGGGGTTTTTTCAGTATTTTTAGGATTTTCAGGGAGATCAGGAGGCGTTACAAGTGCGTTTTCGGGGGGTTTGAGAGAGTATCGGGTGCGTTGCATGGGGTTTTCGGAGGAAATTCAAGAAGATTCTGAAGATTTTTTCAGGGTCTCAGGGGCGTTATAAAATGCTTTGTGGGGATTGAGGGGGCCTACAGTTTTTGAAAATTAATGTTGGATCACTGCTTTCAGGAGATCTTCAGTGGGATTTCTGGGGCGTTTAAAAGCGTTTAAAAACGTTGCAGGCAATGCGCACTGCGCAGTTCCAGCAAGGATTCAAGGCGTTTTAAATAGATAACACTTGTAGATCCGATCAGGCTCTTGAAGATTCTTAACCCTTCAGGACGCGCGCTGTAAAGTACAACACTACTAAAAAACCCTCGTTCATCGTATACAACGCGAGCGCAGTGCAGTTTTAGCATCAAACAGTTCCGAAAGATCTTGTTCCGACTTTTCGAACCCTCTAAGCAGAATACCTTCTTCGTATGAGTGTAATCAGTGGTAGTCGAAATACGCGTATCTGTCAAAGGATAAGCAACATAGGGCGGAATTAAAAGGTACGAAACTGATTACACTCATTCGAAGAGTTCCGAAAGGTTAAACAAACATTGAACTCACCGCTTGCGTGTGAAAAAAAGCACAAATATAAAGAAGTTTAAAAAACAAACCCTCCACTTGACCATAGTTGCATGATGCTTTGCAAGCATGAATTTCATTCAAACACACAAGTTATGTATGAAGATTCTGTAACTTATGCTCAATAAAAAAATTAGGGAGCCTTAAATAACCCAAACCCAAAATTTAATGTTTTGCCAGTTCATTTTTTATAAAGTAGGGTAAAAGCTCCCTTAGTGGAGGTAGTACCAATAGTGGTGGTAGTGGCAATTTAGCACTATTTCGACCAAAGAGCCTGCAAATTACATTTTTAATAGATGCTTCATACCTAATTAATAACATAAATTCAGTTTTGTAGTCAGGATTTGCCGAAAAACCTATTTTAATCAATTATTTTCCTTATTTTTTTTGCTCCTTTGCACATATAGTGGTGGTAGTGTTCCTATAGTGGTGGGTCCCATAAGAATTCAATGGGATGCGCCACTATAGGAACCAATGTTAAATTTTACCTCCATAATAGGAACCGTGTACCTATAGTTGGTGCAAGTGATTTATTATCAAAAACAGAAATAAACAATGGTTTTTACATTTTTCCTAGCAAATTCAAGTGAAAATCTACCGATCAACGTTTTGATACTATTTATTTTATGGTATTATCAATTTTATTCAATTATTTTACTACAAGAAGCTACTAATAGCACCACTATTGGTACATTTACCCTATGGAATGTTTTCAATTATTTATGGGAAATATTGCACATTTCCATGAAACATATGTTTATTCTTTATGGAGCGTTTTTAGTTTTATGTGGAGCGTTTCTGGTAAGGCTGCCAAGAAATTGTCTTCGAAAATAGTTGAAGCGTAAAAACGCAATTCTCTCGCAATAAATGGTGTTGGTGGTTACGCCGACAGCACATCAATGTGTAGAACAGTTTTGGTATTATTACAAACAGCAATTTTTACTCCCTGCTCTGGTCCCAACTCGCTTTTCCTTATTCTTCCCTACACCCAAAAGCATTTACATAAGTAGCAATAGCAGAGGTCAAATTGCCGTAGAAACAATTATCGATAGCAATCGCCGTTCGCCTAGCTGAAATTGCCACACGCGAAAGTTCCCGTGGGGACCCGAAGATTCCCCACCGTCACGAACTGCACATTAAATATTTATGTATTTCCCTCCGGGGTGCGCCGAGGCGGCGGGAGCTTGAAGTGCCGAACGTCACCGCTCCAATTCAATAAATATTCCACTTCGCGCGCAAGCCAACCTAACTCCATAATCTAAACCCTGCGATCGAACGGACGGTCGCCAGTCGTGGCAAGCGTGACTTTCGCCCCGAACAAGCAGAAGCTCAATCTGATTCATATACACGACTGACTATTTGTCATGCATGCGGGGGGTGGGTGAGTCTGATACTAACCTAAGCTGGCGGTCATCGCCTCGATGTCCTTCGGTTTCCGCTTCCGGGGCCGACCCTTCTGGCGGGGTTGCTGCGGCAGGGCGGTAACGGTGTGATGCGGCGAGAAGTAACCCGCCGGGGGCATTTTATTGCTTCCGGTCGAGTCGCTCGGGCTGAGGGGGGCACTGGGGGAGGTTCCGTACTGGCTGGGGTACTGGCACTGCATGGCCAGCGGTATCGGTGCGCCCGGGTCCAGCGGGGGGATGTCGATGTGAGACCTGTATGGGGAAGGGAGAAAGGTTCAATGAATATGACAAACGACACACGTACGAAAGCTAAGAACATTTGAGCGACAATATGTGTGACGGAAGACATCTACTTATTTCACTGGTAACTCTTGTAAAGCTTTCTCCTGGAATTCAGGATTTCCTTCAAGAAGTCCTAACGGAGCAGCTCCTAATGGAATTCCACCAGAAATTCTTCGAGAAATTCTTTCCAGGGAATAATTGAAGGAATTCTCCCAGGAATTCCCTCAGGAATTCCACCAAGAATTCCTCCAGAAATTCCATCAAGAGTTCCACCAAGAATTCCTCCAGAAATTCCATCAGGAGTTCCTCCAGGTATTTCATCAGGAATTCTTCCAGGAATTCCACCAAAATTCCTCCAGGAGTTCCTCCAGGAGTTCCTTCAGGAGTTCCTCCAGGAGTTCCTCCAGGAGTTCCTCCAGGAGTTCCTCCAGAAGTTCCTCCAGGAGTTCCTCCAGGAGTTCCTCCAGGAGTTCCTCCAGGAGTTCCTCCAGCAGTTCCTCCAGGAGTTCCTTCAGGAATTCCTCCAGAAGTTCCTTCAGGAATTCCTCCAGGAGTTCCTCCAGGAGTTCCTCCAGGAGTTCCTTCAGGAGTTCCTTCAGGAGTTCCTCCAGGAGTTCCTTCAGAAATTCCTCCAGAAGTTCCTCCAGGAGTTCCTCCAGGAATTCCTCCAGGAGTTCCTCCAGGAATTCCTCCAGGAGTTCCTCCAGGAATTCCTCCAGGAGTTCCTCCAGGAGTTCCTCCAGGAGTTCCTCCAGGAGTTCCTCCAGGAGTTCCTCCAGGAGTTCCTCCAGGAGTTCCTCCAGGAGTTCCTCCAGGAGTTCCTCCAGGAGTTCCTCCAGGAGTTCCTCCAGGAGTTCCTCCAGGAGTTCCTCCAGGAGTTCCTCCAGGAGTTCCTCCAGGAGTTCCTCCAGGAGTTCCTCCAGGAGACCCTCCAGGAGTTCCTCCAGGAGTTCCTCCAGGAGTTCCTCCAGGAGTTCCTCCAGGAGTTCCTCCAGGAGTTCCTCCAGGAGTTCCTCCAGGAGTTCCTCCAGGAGTTCCTCCAGGAGTTCCTCCAGGAGTTCCTCCAGGAGTTCCTCCAGGAATTCCTCCAGGAGTTCCTCTAGGAATTTCTCTAGGAGTTCTTCCAGGAATTTCTTTAGGAATCCCTCCAGGAGTTCCTACAGCAATTCCTCCAGGAGAACCTCCAGGAGCTCCTTCAGGAATTCCTCCAGGAGCTCCTTCAGGAATTCCTCCAGGAGTTCCTTCAGGAATTCCTCCAGGAGTTCTTTAAGGAATTCCACCGATAATTCCTCCAGGAATTGAACCAGGAATTCCTACGGGAATTCCATCAGGGTTTCCTCCAAGAATTCCACCAGGAATTCTATCAGGAATTCCTCTAGGAATTCCACCAGGAATTCCTCCAGAAATTCAAACAGATATTTCTCTAGAATTTTTAAAGAATTCCACCACCAGGAATTCACCAAAGAATTCCTCCTGGGATTTCACTAGCAGCACATTTACAGTCAGATGAATCGTAGTTATTGAAATAAAATCATCTTTTATCATTTTCCATTTTCAAACCAAAGATCCTTACCGACAGAGCACCGCCGAGTCCCGTATCGTGAAGTGGTCGCCCTTGTTCAGCAGGGTATTGCAGATCGCACAGGAGAAGCACCGTATGTGGAAAACTAGGTGTCGAGCTCGCATAACTAACTCGGAGGAACTAATTGAAGCCAGACATTTCGAACATCGTCTCGAGCCGAATACTCTGAAAATGGAAAAGAAAAAAGAGAAGGAAAAAATGATTACAATGGGCGTACCGTACCGTTTGCAGCTCCGATATGATGGTAGTAAACGACGACAATAACCGAGTCATTAATCTTCATATGATTTTGGATGCGCCGCCGAATGACGGCTGTGCTCAACAAGTGTCTTCTTAGTGGGTGGGGGAAGTGTGGAATGAGTCGTGGGAGAAAAATGGTTTAAACGAAAACTACTAAAGCCACTCATAACCATTCCCAAGTAACCAAAAGTTCAGATAAAAGGGTACTTTATAAGCTAAGCAGCTTGTTCGAGGTCGCTCATTAGCCTTCTAAGCAGCTTCATTTTTAAGTAATTTTGGAACTTGAAAGTTCACATAAGCACGCTGGATAGCCTTCTAAGCAGCTTCTGACAGAACTTTGTCAAAATTCATGCAGAAACAAAAATGTGTTTTTTAGAATCACACCCTGTTGGTGGGGGTGTGATTCACGTCTGGTAATTGCTACTGATAATTATAATTTCACATAGGGTATTGTACCATTTGGGCAGATGTACCTATTTTGGGCACTTGCCACTATAACGAAGTCAATTTCAAACCGATTGATTTGAATTTTTGTACAGAGTTAGATACTGTACGTGCCTAACTCTGTACAAAATTTCAATTCAATCGGTTTGAAATGAACTTAGTTATAGTGGCAAGTGCCCAAAATAGGTACACCTGCCCAAATGGTACAAGACCCTATGTCGCTGCTATGTAGATTTGAACTGCATTCTCCTGCGTGATAGCCTGCCGACTTACCGCTGCGCTGCTGAAGACACTTGACAAAGTCAAGCTAACTTCACTACTGTACAAATGTGCAAAACTAGCTGTCGACAGAAAATCGATTCAAGTCAGACTTTACCTGCTGTCCACTCAGTCGCAGCTGTAGTACTGTGGTAGAGCGTAGGGCTCTCACGCAGCGACTGTCAGTTCGAATCCGATGGGCGGCAATTTTTTTTTGCTCAAGCCTAGTATTAATTGATTTGATAAATTCATATTTGTCTTTTATTCGTGTACGCTTAAACAGTTGTTTTCTGTAAAAGAAATAAATTTAATCTTCATTGAAACACAATGCTACTGAACTGAACTTCTATGAACTTGAACGTTCCGGCAAAGTTCCGACATAGCATCTTAAGCAGCTTTAAAATTCCGCGAAGTTCAGATAAAGTTCCGAATGGAACTTTCTGGCTGCTTAAGAGGCTAACAATTAGCCTTGCCGGAACTTGTGACCGAAGTTCCAGCAAGGCTCATCGTTAGCCTCTTAAGCAGCCAGAAAGTTCCGTTTGGAACTTTATCTGAACTTCGCGGAACTTGATAGTGCATTTTGTCATGGGAAGCGGAACTTTTGGTTACTTGGGTTACTGTTTAACTGAAATCAGTGTTGAATTGGCAACACTTATAATGAAATTTTGGTTGAAAACTGAATATGAAATGTATAACACAGTACCGTAATCCGGGGTAACATTGATCAGAATTTTCGATCTTTCTTGAATAATTCTCTTGTCAAAGCAAAAGTTACATGTTTCATATTTTTATAAGAAGTACTGGCCCTCTGAGTTTGTGTTAAGCTACTCGAAAAAGTATTGTAAAACTTTAAAACATGTTTTAAAGGGTTTTTAAATCTAATTTTTGATTGTGTTGATTTGGGGTAACATTGATCATGTCAGTGATCAATGTTCATTTGTGTTGAAAATACCCTTACTTACTAAATTCGGGGTCGCTGATTTCGAATATGTTGTCTAAATTCTTACAAATAATGTACTTTTTAAGTTATTTTAGGATTAAAATCCTCTAAACCACGAATAACGCCTAAAGGTAGGCAATGGCTTAAGGAATTGATAGTCGACTTTGAATAAATCGTAAATTTTACTGAAAAATAGCATTTTCATAAAAGTTTCGTTTATTAAATCCAACTCTAGGATGTCATATTGAAGTAATACAGTGATTTCGAACCTCATATTATATCTAGTATTCACGCCAAGCATGAATGTTTGACAGTATATCTCATTGCGTTACGAAACACAGTTATGGAAAAATCGATTTAATTCAATGTTTATGAAATTCAATTTTCATAAATTGCATGTCATTTAATAGCTAAATGATAGCAGATTACGATATACCATTCCATAGTAGAAACTGATTCAATGTAAAATGCTTGTTTGAACATTTCATGAGGTGGGTCAAGCCGATCAGTGTTACCCCGCTGATCAATGATACCCCGGATTACGGTACTAACGATTTGTTGACTTTGCTTGCAATTCCATCCAAACGCACTAAGAACTAATGAACTGGCAACACTGTTGACACATTTTTTCAACTTGTCTGCAAGTGGAGCGTTTCACCCGAACATCCCCGCAGCGATGAATGTTTATTTTTCCTTCGTCGCTCCATGACCACCATGAGGATTGAACAAGATGTTTTCCGAACCGTTCCGGTTGGTGGCAAACCGAAACAAACGCGAACGGATCTTTACTGCCTGATTTTTTTTTTTTTGCTGTCCCTTCAACTTTATGTGTCACTTACTACTTATGGTGAACTTGGGAAGAACTCGACAGAAGGCGGGGCATTTCCTAATGTGGCGATGCGGTTCTCGTTCTGGAAGTCAGTCTGTTTAGGTACCTACAAGAAGCAAAGCCAGAGAGCAGCCGCCAAACATGAAATATGAATAATTGTGGTTGAAATATGCGGTTCACATTGCACGGGTCGAAGCAATAAATTTTCCGTGAAGCAGGAATCTGGAAGATGCATTTTTTCTCTTCTGAGGATTTCTTCCTTTTGTGAGAAATACGGAGAAGTGGCGGGTGAAACAGATTGAGAAGTTTTGACTTTTCTGGGGAAAATATACCATGTTTTTTGATAAATTGGAGCTATGTTGTAGTAAATCTTCTTTAATTTGGTAGAAATGATCAGTATAATTATGTTCTGTTTGTTGTATTCGTTTCTTTATTTATTTCCACCGTTGTATATTTATTATGATACACATTATTGTGAATTAGCTGACTTCATCCGGTTACACTGAACGTCATTACACCATAAAAGGAGCCAAGAAAACCGAATCATACCTGATCGCCACTCCTCGACGGTTTGGTGGCTGTGATGAAGTATCATGATTGACTTTCTAACTTTGGATTTGCTGGGAATCTATCCTAATTTCGTTCACCAGAAATTCTATCTATGCACAGATCGAAAAAAGAGTGTAAAATTCTGTGACATATGATGCACATAACACTAGTTTACAGCATTTTTGAACTCGGTAAGCTGATGATCATTTTTGGTTTAGAATCATGCTCTGATTTCGAAAACGCGAAGGAAAAAAATTACAGTAGAGCGGAAATTTTTTCGACTTTCCATACAAGGTTGATGATTTGAAATCGATTTTTGTTCTATTTTTAAGCAAAGTCGCTCACTTCAAACATCTCATTCTCCGTAATCAATACTCCGATTGAGCTGAAATTTTTACTGTATCTCGCATACATATGATATGTCAAATAAACGTCGAGAAAGAATTTTTAAGTTGTTTTTTTCTTATTGAAAAAAATACATTTCTTCAAAAAATTTTGGGAATTTTGCTAAAATTTAAGAAGGTCATCCCTAAAACTCGCCAATATCTCGAATTTCATCAATCTGACGCAAAACCTGTATTCAGATGATCGAATGGTATTGTATTCAGCTTTTAATTTATGGAAAAATATTTAAAATTGGTTGAACAAAACGCAATATATTTGAGTTTTAGTAAATTACATATTTCGAAAGGTTACAAAACTCGATATTGAGCTAAAACTCAAAAACTGTTCTACTTTAAATTTTTTGAAGGTCGGTTTCGAAATCAGCACTAAATTGTGCTTCAAAAATTTTGGTCGATGACAGAAGTTCATGACTTTCGTTTTATTTTGTAAACTTGTGTAATTGGAGCGTGGGATATCGCAGAAGTTTACATGACATATCATGTAAAGTTCGTGAAATATCATGTAAACTTCCATTATATGTCATGTAATTCAGCATGACTCTGAGAGTTTACATGACATATAACACAAATTTACATGATATATCATGTAAACCATCATAACACTAAGTTTACATGACTAAAATGAAGTTCACATGACGTGTAAACCTCATTATTTTTATCTGTGTGGGTTTTCCTTGAATTGCTTTCAGGATTAAGATTAGATTTTTTTTCCTCGAGATTCCTGATTCATGCTGAACACCTTCCGGTGTTCCTCCTTGAAGTCCTTCCTCGATTTCTTACAAAATAGTTAACGGTATTCCTGTATAAGGATTCTTTTTGAGATTCCTTTCGGTATTTCATTCAGAAATCTATCAAAAGTTCTTCTTAGGGTAGTTTCTGAATTTCATCACGGGATTTGTTTTGGAATTAATCCCAGAATATTTCCTGGAAGATTTAAAACTAGATTTTCTTGTGTACTACTTTCATGGACGTAGCATTCTTGAATTCTTCCCAAGATTGTTACCGGAATTCCTTCTGAATGGTTATTTACGAGGTTTCTTCTGGGATTTCTCCAATAATAGAGCAATAATAAAAAAAATAAATAAATTAAATATAAATAAAAAAAATAAATAAATAAAATAATTCCTCAAAACATTCTTCTAGATATTATTCTCGTTTTTTCTCGCGGGACACGCTATGTCCAAAGGGAAGTATTATGAAAATCGAATGTACCTCAAATGTTATTCCATAGGATCGTAGGTTTGGACCTCTAGTTTCAGAATCTGAGCGGTTTAAAATAATCCATCTTGAGTTTTTCGATTTTTTTCGATTTGTTTGATTTTTTCCCTATTTTCCCATACAAATGGCGAAAAAAGTCATTTTAAGGTTGATTTCATCCCATATAAAAATGTATGGGAAAAACCCAAGATGGATTTTTTTAAATCGCACATATTCTGAATCTAGAGGTCCAAAAATACGGCTCTAGCGAATAACTTTTGAGGTACATTCACTTTTCATAATACTTCCCTTTGGACATAGCGTGCGGAATTTCTACTTGAGATTTTTTCTGGGACTCTACCGACCACTTTTGCAGTTACTCAGTTACTAGGAATTTCAATTCCTTCTGAATTTCTTACCGAGATTTCACTCAGATGCCTTCCAATTTCGATAGAAATCCTCTCACTTGTTTTAAGAAGAAGCTTACCAAGACTCCAGTGAAAATTTTGAAAAGAGCTCCCTGGGTATACTTCGGGAGAAAACCTATGAGGATCTACTGGATAAATGCCAAAAGAGAAAAAAACAGAATAGTTACTAAGCAAAATTCAAATGGCGTAAAAATATGTCAAAAGGACAAAGGAATAAAATGAAGAAATGTCTGGAAGCTGGGCTGAATAAACACGAAGCTCGAAAACAAGTATTTTCTAATGTTACTCCTGGCACTCCAAACACAACTAAAAGATTGAGAGAAGGTGAACAAGGTAGTAGTGAAGAGAACCCGAACGCAAAGAGGACGAAGGAGAACCTCTGTCCAAAGATGCGTGCGGGGTTAATCTCTTCTAACATCCAAGACTGTTAAGAATTCAGGGAAGGCTGCATTAAAAGTTCCGGAATATTCTGGTAACCTGCCAGCCATTCCAAATTCAACAAAACACTCCTATAGAGATGCGGCAAGGATGGTTAAAATGGGCATACTAGTAAAAGATTATCCAAATCATCAAATGACAACAGAGCAACTTGATGCTCTGCAGGAAGCAATTCTTTTAAGAATAGAGAATCAAAGACATGAGAAAGTTAAACCCAAATTTACAAAATGTAGCTATAGGCATGGTTATCTGGTCCTTGACTGCAAAGACTCAGTAACTGAAAATTGGCTAAAAGATGTAACTGGGATGCTCTCTCCTTGGGAAAATGCGGAACTAATTGCGTTGGATGAAAAAGATATTCCTCGCCCGGAAGTTTTTCATGCGTTCTTTCCCCTCAGTGCTGACTACAGCGATGAGCGGCTTAGAGGACTCATAGAGAGTCAGAATGACGTAAGCACAAAAGGCTGGAGAATTCTAACCCGTTCAAACGCGAATAAACACGCAGAGTGGATGCTAAACGTAGATGAAGGTCCCTTGGAGATACTGTCGCAAAGAAACTTTATTCTAAACTTCCGCTTTGGCGAAACGCAGCTGAGAAAGGTGAAATATCCTGGGCAGCGTCATACGGAGATAACTGCCACTCCTCCCAAAGGTAACGCATCAACTGTAGGTGCAAAATCGAACATAACGGAATATACAAAGGAACCTTTCATTGGTTCAAGCAGTAAAGATGGCCAGCATTCCACGAAAAGGAGTGTGCCTGAAAGGATGCCTGATAAGATGAGAGAAACCCGTGTATTTCTTGAAAATGAAAACGATAGGACCATCGCTTCCTGCAAAGGTAAAGAAAAGCGTTCACTGCCTTCTCATGAAACCGATTAAGTTCGTGCAGGTGAACCTCCATCTCGCAAAGGGTGCGTCTGCTGTGTTGAGTCGGAGGTTCTGTAAGCAAGGCTTGGGCGTGGCTCTTATTCAGGAGCCATGGTCCAATAAAGGAAAAATACTTGGTATTCAAACACAAAATTGTAAGTTGTTCTATGACGAAACTCAGAGTTCACCTAGAACTGCTATATTAATTGATAAAACACTCAAATGCTATCCAATTACAGAATTTATTAAACGAGACATTGTTGCGGTCATGGTGGAGGTACCAACAACTAGGGGAAAAACAGAGGTCGTTGTGGCTTCAGCGTACTTCCCTGGTGATGATACTGTGGTTCCTCCTCCTGAGATCGATCCATTCGTCCAAAAATGCAGAGAAATCAACAAGCCATTCATTCTTGGGTGTGACGCCAACGCCCATCATACGGTGTGGGGAAGTACGGATATCAACAGTCGAGGTGAGTGCCTATTGGAATATCTCTCAGCAAGTAACATAGATATATGTAATAAGGGAAATGAACCAACTTTTTCAAACGCAATCAGACAAGAAGTTTTAGACTTGACTTTATGCAACGCTGCAATTTATGAAAGAATTTCAAACTGGCATGTGTCGGATGAAACCTCTTTGTCTGATCATAGACATATTATGTTTGAATGGAAGGAAGGCGATTGCCTTGCTACTACATTCAGAAATCCCAGGAAAACAAACTGGGATCAATATGTACAAAATCTGAATACGAGCTTAGTAACGGAGAGGGGAAAGATTGATTCAATTCAGGAATTAGAATCCTTTTCTCAAAAGTTAAACGATAAGATACTCAGTTCATTTTACCAAAGCTGTCCGAGCGTCCTCAAACAGAGACGTGCCGTGGTGGAGTACACAACTTGAACGACTTCGGAAAATATCTCGTAAAATGTTTAATAGAGCGAAAGCTACTTCAGACTGGTCTCAGTATAGGAAGTCTTTAACTGAATATAATAATGAAATAAGGAAAGCTAAACGAAGATCTTGGGTTCGAACATGTGAAAACATCAGCAATACCCCTGTAGTTGCAAGGCTACAGAAATTGCTAGCAAAACATCACACCAGTGAACTCGGATATTTAAAACGTAATGATGGGGATTTTACAAAAACTCCTCGCGAAACTTTAGACTTAATGATGGAGACTCATTTCCCTGGATCGGTTCAATGTGCAGATCCGGTAAGATCTGAAGGCCTTGATGGTGAAAGGTGTTCTATGAAGACATCTTACATGTCTACCAGAACAGAAAACATCAGTCCAGATCTAGCCGACAATATCTTCACGAGAGCCAGAGTAGAGAATGCAGTTAGATCTTTTCAGCCTTTCAAATCTGCTGGAGTAGACGGAATATTTCCTGCACTTCTTCAAAAGGGCGAGGCAGTTTTAATTCCGTCTCTAATAGAGATTTTCAAGGCAAGTATAAGATTGAACTACATTCCATCAAAATGGAGAAAAGTAAAAGTCATGTTTGTACCAAAGGTAGGGAAGCGGAATAGGACGCATCCTAAATCATACAGACCCATCAGTCGTTCATCAGTTTTGTTAAAGACTATGGAGAAAGTTCTTAACGATTTTATTAGTTCAAACTACATGCAAGAATATCCACTATCAGAAACCCAGTTTGCATACCAATCTGGGAAGTCAACAGTCACGGCGTTGCAATCTCTGGTGTCTAAAGTGGAAAAAACACTTACAGCAAAAGAAATAGCACTATGTTCATTTTTGGATATTGAAGGTGCTTTTGATAACACTTCCTATTCTTCGATGGCTCGTGCCATGAAAAAAAAAGGGCTTTGATACGGCTATCATTAACTGGATTCATTCTATGCTTGCAAAAAGAGAAATCATTTCTGAGCTAGGTGGGTCGTCTATAATGATTAAGGCAACGAAAGGTTGTCCTCAAGGAGGGGTCCTTTCACCACTGATGTGGTCCTTAGTTGTAGACGATCTGCTAAGAAGCTTGGAGACACTTGGTTTCGAGGCTGTAGGCTTCGCAGATGATATTGTCATCATAGTAAGAGGAAAGTTTGATAGTATCATTTCAGAGAGAATGCAACAGGCTCTGCAATTTACCCATTTATGGTGTGTGCAGGAAGGCCTTAACGTCAACCCCTCAAAAGTAGTAATTGTTCCGTTCACTAGGAAAAGGAAGTTCAACCTCAAAACATTGAAGATTGGAGGTGTACAAATGCGTCTTAGTGAACAAGTTAAGTACCTTGGTGTAATATTAGACGCCAAATTAAACTGGAATGCTCATATTGAGTATGTAATTGGCAAAGCTACCAGTGCTTTTTGGTGCTGCTCCAAAACGTTTGGAAGAAAGTGGGGCTTAAAACCAAAAATGATAAAATGGATTTACACATCTATTATACGTCCCAAAGTAACGTATGCTTCGCTCGTGTGGTGGCCAAAAACAAAAGAGGCCACTGCGCAGGCTAAGCTTGCAAAACTTCAACGCCTGATGTCCATCGCTGTAACGGGAGCGATGCGAAGTACTCCGTCAAAATCGTTAGATGCAATTCTTTATTTGCTACCATTGCATGAATTTGTGCAATTAGAAGCGGAAAAGAGTATGATCAGATTAAAACGGTTGAAGGAATTTATGCCAGGAGATTTAGTAAATCACTTAAGCATATCAAAACACTTCCAAAGTAACTCTGTAATGAATATGAATGGAGATTGGATGAAACCAGTGGATAACTATGACATTCCTTACAACGTATGTGAAACATCGCGTTTAGAGTGGGATGCCGGAGGACCAGCTGTTCGTCAAGGTTCCATTAAATTCTTTACAGATGGATCAAAAGTTGGGACACAAACGGGGGCTGGGATCTTTGGCCCTGGAATAAACATTTCAGTGCCAATGGGGAACTATCCAACGGTGTTTCAAGCGGAGATCTTTGCTATTCTAGTATGCGCAGACTCTTGCTTAAAAAGAAAGTACAGATATGCAAATATTTGTATTTTCTCTGACAGCCAAGCTGCGTTGAAAGCACTGAACGCTTATAAATGTACATCAAGACTTGTCTGGGAATGCATACTCTCACTGCGAAAACTGTCTCAAGAGAATTCAGTAAACATATATTGGGTTCCTGGACATTGTGGCATTGAGGGAAATGAAAAGGCAGACGAGCTCGCAAAACATGGTTCAATACACAGGATCAAAAAAACATGGTACAAAACAAGGATCTAATACACAGTTCTTTGGACCAGAACCTTTCTGTGGCATATCATACTGTGCCATAAAAATGGAATTGAAGCGATGGGAAGAACAAAGGGTGATTACCAACTGGATGGTAACCAAAAGATGTAATCAATCAAAAAGATTTATAACACCAAATGCAGGAATTACTAGGAAGCTCTTGGAGCTTAATAAGAGAACTTTGTGCACGTTCACTGGCCTAATAACTGGACACTGCTCGAGCAGATATCATTTGAAGAACATAGGTCGGGTTCAGAATGATATCTGTAGATTCTGTAACATTGAATTGGAAACCTCGGAACATCTGCTTTGCAGCTGTGGTGCTTTGTACAAACGTAGATCCAAATTTCTAAATTATGGTTGCTTGCAACCGAGTGAAATTTGGTCTCTCAACCCCGGGAAGGTAGTAGGTTTCATAAACTCTATTTTGCCTAACTGGGAAATGACGCGTCAGGATACTTAAGCGGATAACTTAATAAAGGGTGATCAGCTTTGTAAGATGCGAATAGTAAACAGGGGTATACCACAAAAGTTCAACTCACTGGACGCAGTGGTTCAACTCCCCCCAACAAAAAAAAAAGCAAAATTCACGGAAAGATCCCGCGATGAAATTATGAAGAAATGACTGAAAAAGCTCTCAAGAAATTCAGAAAGGAATTTTAGGAAAAATCTCCAGAGAAACTCTGGGAGAAATCCCGTGAAAATCTCTAGGAGATTGCACTTAAGAAACCACTGAAAAAACCCCAAGAGGAACTCCTGGGTAAATCCCGAGAGAACCTATGATAGGAACCCGGAAGAAATTAAAAAAAAAACTACAGACAAGATCCCGCGAAAAAGCAGAAAAAAATTCTGGGCAAAAACCTAAGAAATCCTTTCGGAGATACAAACTATTGGAACTTCTGAAGAAACTGATGAAGAAATTTCTGAATGAAACCTTGGTAGATTATAATACCGAACTTCTGGAAAAATTTGTAATGGAATCTGTGGGGGAATTTCGGAAAGAATCTATAGAACATTTCTTTAAAAAAAATCCTTGGACAAATTTTTGGAGGGAACTCATAAAAAATTTTTGAACTTCCAGGGAATTTTCAAAAAAGGATGCTTGGAAAAATTTGTAAAGGATTCCTTGGAGAGGAGAGGATTCATAATGTTTTGATTTTCTGAAGGAATCACTGAAAACCATTTCAGAAGGAATCCGTGGGATGGATCATACGGGGAATCATGATTATGTTTAGGCAATATTTCAGGGGTTGCTCCCCAGAGGCTTTTTCAGTAGTTCCTGAAGGTTTACGGATGGTTCTTCTCAAGATTTCTACCAAAGTTGCACCCGTTCTTTCACCGTTTTTTTTTTGGGATTTCTCAAATAGTTTGTCTTAGGATATCTCCTAAAGTATTTCTTGGGTTTTCTCTCAGAATTTCTTCCTTTTTTTCAGAAGTTTCTCCTGTTTATTTTTTTTTTCTTTAGGTTTTCGGAGATTTCTCTCACGGGATCTCTTCTGCAGTTTTTTTTTCTGGAATTTCTTCGGAGTTTCTCTCAGAGGTTCCCTAAATTTTCTTCCAGAGTTCCTCTCGTGATTTGTACCAGAATTGCTCTCGTTATTTCGCCATGTTTGTTTGCATTTCTCCAATTCTTCAAAAGTTTCTTCTGTAAATTTTGAAGGAGTTCTTTCTGAGATTCCTCAAGGAGTTTCTTAAAGTCTTTTTTCACGGATACCTCCCGAAATTTCTTCTGTGATTCCACCATAATTTTCCAAGATTGACCAGGAATCGCATTTAAGATTTATTCAAGAGTTCCTTTCCTTCAAAGATCCCCCATTCCAGAAATTTCAACCATGATTTCTACCGGTATTCTTCCTGAAGTTCCTTTCGAAATTCACCCCTAGAAGAATCCTGGAAGAAACTCCTGGAAAAATCTCGGATTTTTCAAACGGAGGAATCTCAGAAGAAACTCATAGAAAAATCCCAGAAGACTCTTGAAGAAATTCTAAAAGGTACAATTGAGGGGCCCAGAATCAAAGGGGTATAAGTGACCATTTTGTCGATTTTGAGCTGAGCATATCATAAAATTCCTCAAATTTAAAGCTTTCAATATCTTTCTGAAAATTGTTTGTACTATGATTGGAAAAAATACAATAAATCAGAGAAAATTTGGTTGAATTGGGAGTTACAACCACACACTTTGTATGGGATGAAAAATTGATCAAAAACTTTAAACCTCATTTACTCGAAAGAGAGTTTTTGTCACTTACACCCATTTGCTTCTAACCCCCTCAATTCTTAAATTTTTGGAAGATGTATTCTTTGAAAGCGGCACGGTAAAGGCTGGGTATGCTGCGCAATTCAGATCCCATTGTGATCCACTAGCCTCTGCCCAGCAACTCCTATCCCTACCTCCACGCGGTACCGGCCGGAAACTATGAGCAACCTTAGGGAAGATCGGGTAACCAACCCCGGTGGGACCTTTGGTCGTAGGCTGACAGGGAAGGGGGGGTTTGCTTCGGCAAACCTGAGCGTCTGTTCTCCAGGAGGAGCGGCTCACAACAGCGTCTGATCCCCATGTTAGGGGCGGCTGATCTACGTCCGAGTGCCGGGGAAGGACTCTAAGCTCAACTGTGCACTATGGTCCTCCGGAAAGTAGGGGGTTGGTGTCAGGCCCTACGAGCCAGCCGTAAAAACCCATTGTAACGGAAAATCAGCAACAGAATAATACGAACCGAGACCAACGGCAACGACCCCAGCGAACAAAAAGGACTTGTGATTGGAAACTCGGTACGTGGAACTGCCGATCTCTCAACTTCATTGGGAGCACCCGCATACTCGCCGATCTACTGAAGGACCGCGGGTTCGGCATCGTAGCGCTGCAGGAGGTGTGTTGGACAGGATCCATGGTGCGAACGTTTAGAGGTAATCATACCATCTACCAGAGCTGCGGCAACACACGCGAGCTGGGAACAGCTTTCATCGTGATGGGTGATATGCAGAGGCGCGTGATCGGTTGGTGGCCGATCGACGAAAGAATGTGCAGGTTGAGGATCAAGGGCCGATTCTTCAACTTCAGCATAATAAACGTGCACAGCCCACACTCCGGAAGTACTGATGATGACAAGGACGCATTTTACGCGCAGCTCGAACGCGAGTACGACCGCTGCCCAAGCCACGACGTCAAGATCATCATAGGAGATTTGAACGCTCAGGTAGGCCAGGAAGAGGAATTCAGACCGACGATTGGTAAGTTTAGCGCCCACCAGCAAACGAACGAAAACGGCCTACGACTCATTGATTTCGCCGCCTCCAAAAATATGGCCATACGTAGCACCTTTTTCCAACACAGCCTCCCTTATCGTTACACCTGGAGATCACCACAGCAGACGGAATCTCAAATCGACCACGTTCTGATTGACGGACGGCACTTCTCCGACATTATCGACGTCAGGACCTATCGTGGCGCCAACATCGACTCCGACCACTATCTGGTGATGGTCAAACTGCGCCCAAAACTCTCCGTCATCAACAATGTACGGTACCGGCGACCGCCACGGTACAACCTAGAGCGACTGAAGCAACCGGATGTCGCCTCAGCATACGCGCAGAATCTCGAGGCCGCGTTGCCAGACGAGGGCGAGCTCGATGAGGCCCCTCTAGAGGACTGCTGGAGTACAGTGAAAGCAGCCATCAACGACGCAGCCGAGAGCACCATCGGGTACGTGGAACGGAATTCATGAAACGAATGGTTCGACGAAGAGTGCAGAGCGGTTTTGGAGGAGAAGAATGCAGCGAGGGCGGTAATGCTGCAGCAAGGGACTCGACAGAACGTGGAACGTTATAAGCAGAAGCGGAAACAGCAGACCCGCCTCTTTCGGGAGAAAAAGCGCCGCCTGGAAGAAGCGGAGTGTGAAGAAATGGAACTGCTGTGCCGTTCCCAAGAAACACGGAAGTTCTATCAGAAGCTCAACGCATCCCGCAACGGCTTCGTGCCGCGAGCCGAAATATGCAGGGATAAAGACGGAGGCCTCTTGACGGACGGACGTGAGGTGATCGAAAGGTGGAAGCAGCACTTCGATCAGCACCTGAACGGCGTGGAGAACGTAGGCACAGGAGCCCACGGCAACGGAAGGAACGACGACGCCAGTGCAGCGGAGGACGGAAATGAACCAACTCCCACGCTGAGGGAAGTTAAGGATGCCATTCACCAGCTCAAAACCAACAAAGCAGCTGGTAAGGATGGTATCGCAGCTGAACTCATCAAGATGGGCCCAGAAAAGTTGGCCATCTGTCTGCATCGGCTGATAGTCAGGATCTGGGAAACCGAACAGCTACCGGAGGAGTGGAAGGAAGGGGTAATCTGCCCCATTCACAAGAAAGGCGACCATTTGGAATGTGAGAACTTCAGGGCGATCACTATTTTGAATGCTGCCTACAAAGTGCTATCCCAGATCATCTTCCGTCGTCTGTCACCTAAAACAAATGAGTTCGTGGGAAGTTATCAAGCCGGCTTCATCGACGGCCGGTCGACAACAGACCAGATCTTTACCGTACGGCAAATCCTCCAGAAATGCCGTGAATACCAGGTCCCAACGCACCACCTGTTCATCGACTTCAAAGCGGCATACGATAGTATCGACCGCGCAGAGCTATGGAGAATCATGGACGAAAACGGCTTTCCTGGGAAGCTGACTAGACTGATTAAAGCAACGATGGACGGTGTGCAAAACTGCGTAAGGGTTTCGGGTGAACTATCCAGTTCATTCGTATCTCGCCGGGGACTGCGACAAGGTGACGGACTCTCATGTCTACTCTTCAACATCGCGCTGGAAGGTGTGATGCGACGAGCCGGGCTCAACAGCCGGGGAACGATTTTCACAAAATCCGGTCAATTTGTGTGCTTTGCGGACGACATGGACATTATCGCTAGAACATTTGGAACGGTGGCAGAACTGTACACCCGCCTGAAACGCGAAGCAGCAAAGGTCGGACTGGTGGTGAATGCCTCAAAAACAAAGTACATGCTGGTAGGCGGAACCGAACACGACCGGATCCGTCTGGGTAGTAATGTTACGATAGACGGGGATACTTTCGAGGTGGTGGAGGAATTCGTCTACCTCGGATCCTTACTGACGGCTGACAACAACGTGAGCCGTGAAATTCGGAGGCGCATCATCAGCGGAAGTCGGGCCTACTACGGGCTCCAGAAGAAACTGCGGTCGAAAAAGATTCACCCACGCACCAAATGCACCATGTACAAAACGTTAATAAGACCGGTAATCCTCTACGGGCACGAGACATGGACCATGCTCGAGGAGGACCTACAAGCACTCGGAGTTTTCGAGCGACGCGTGCTAAGAACGATCTTCGGCGGTGTGCAGGAGAACGGTGTGTGGCGGAGAAGGATGAACCACGAGCTCGCTGCACTTTACGGCGAACCCAGCATCCAGAAGGTGGCCAAAGCCGGAAGGATACGGTGGGCAGGGCATGTTGCAAGAATGCCGGACAACAACCCTGCAAAGCTGGTGTTTGCAACGGATCCGGTTGGCACAAGAAGGCGTGGAGCGCAGAGAGCACGATGGGCGGACCAGGTGGAGCGTGACTTGGCGAGCATTGGGCGTGACCGAGGATGGAGAGCGGCAGCCACAAACCGAGTAGTGTGGCGTACTATTGTTGATTATGTCTTGTCTTAATGATGTGGAACAAATAAATGTATGTATGTATTCTTTGAAAGCATCTCCTGGTCAATCTTGGAAAATTTTGGAGGAATCCCAGAAGGAACTCCGGGAGGTATCCGTGAAGAAAGACTTCAAGGAACTCCTCGAGGAATCGCAGAAAGAATTCTTTAAAAAATTACAAAAGAAACTTTTGAAGAGTTCCCAGAACGAACTGTTGAATGAATTCTTAAAAAAGGAAATCATTAAAGGAACTTCTTGATGAATCCAAGAAGAAACTTCTCGAGCTTCGTAATTAATTCCTGGAGAAACACCTGAATAAACTGCTGAGGTAACTTCAGTAGGAACTCCTGGGGTCCCTCTAAGAAACCACCGTAGAAATCTTAAAAGAACTTTTGAATCAATCTCTGAAGGCACTTCTGGAGAAATTTTAGAAGGAGCTCCCAAATGAAACTTGGAAAGAACTATAGGAGGAATCTGAGAAGAAATTTCCGTAGGAAAATAAGAAGGAATTAATGGAGAAATTCACAAGTAACTTCTTAAGAAATTCATGGAGGATTATCACTCTGCAACCCGGGTAGAACGAAATAGCAAATGCAGGGCAAATTTTACCATTAAAAAAGAATGTTTGAATGGCAAAATCTACTATTAGTTTGTTTGAAATAAGAGGTAAAATAACAAAAATAATAACTTAATGTCCATGGCATAACAACCAAAGAATAACTGATTTTGTAATAACAAAAAATAGCAAAAAATATGTCAAAATAATGACATATTTTGATATGATGGTAAATTATGTTATTGTTTTGATGTTATGGCTAAAACTATGATAGTAATATTTGTTATTATTATGTTAACATACTAAACAACCCGCCAATTACAAGTTTTACAATGATAGCAAGTTTTGTTATTTATGTGTCATCCAAAGCTATTCATAAAAAACTAAATAATTTCAAATTCAGCTATGATGACTAAATATGTTATTCTTTAGTTATTGGTTTGTTGTTCACCAAGGAATAGGCAAATTCACTCGTATTTTTTTTTACTAAATGAAGTTAACCTAGTAGCTCATGGTTGTATATATAAAACAACTTTCGTTAAAAAATATAAAAAAAAATAGTCGTTGTATTCCAACATTGTAAAAATTAAAAAAAATGAAATTTTGACCATTTTGAAATTCTTAAATTCTAGAACTAACATTCTTTTCATTTATTAAAAAAGATTGCAAATCATATTGGTTCAAAAGTTATGATTTTCTTGGAATTTTTTACCTTTGAGAAATCACCCTATCAAAAAATTGATCACCTTAACGACGAAATAAAAAAAAAATACGGGTCTAATTATTTTTGGTAAAGATCATTCCTACCGAATTTGAGCAAAATCGGAGCACTTTTATTTTCGAGTATATTATTTTTTCATGGAATGGCTGCTAGAGTAGTTCCTGAGATTTATACATGAACTCTTCAGAAAATCTTTCAATGATTCTTTTAGAATTGCCTGATCGGATTGCTCCTGAAACTCCTTCAAAAAAATCTCCAGCAACTTTTTTTTTGAGACTTTCAAAGATTTCACCTGGAATATCTGCTTGTTATTTCTTCAAAGTTTTTCCTTGGAGTTTTTCAAAAATTCTTCTAAATTTTTCCTGCAGATTTCCTGCGGATTCCTGCAGAAATTCTTGAAGGGTTATATGTAGATATTCCAAGGAAAAATGCTTGAGAAATGTTTAGAGGGATTCCTGTAGAAACCCGTAGAGGAATTTTTCATTGAATTTCTCAAAAATGTCTGTAGAAATCTCAGCGGAAGATGCAGACAAATGTACTGAGTGAATTGTTTAAGAAATTCTTTATGGTGAGCTGTCGTCAACAACACAATCACATTCCGGCTTTGTTAGATGCAAAAGTGCAGTCGTTCAAAACAAACCATTATTTTAAGTTGAAACTACCAAATCTCAGTTTGGTCTAACAAACTGTCAAATATTTCGACAAATGGAAATATTTGTATTATCAAACTATGGACAGTTCAGTTTAAACTAGAAATTAGTTGGTCGCTATAGCAAACTAAACAATCGGTTGATTTGCACTAGAATGCAATTGTGTTTACAATTTATTTCTCTGCGTGATTTTCTAAATGGATTTTTGGAAACAAAATCCTAGAGATACGTCTAAAAAAATATATAATTTCTTAATGGAGCTGCATTCAAAAATCCCTGAAGGGTAAAATGTTCGAAGAAAATATTTCAGAAATAAAATTTTGAAGGAAGTCTTTAGAGAACCACCAAAGAAATTTCTGAAAAATCTAATTTTTGAAAGAATCTGCGCAAAAAGACCTGGAAGAATTGGAGAACTCTCTGCCAGTAATCACGAACGAATTCCTTGAAAAATGCTAAGGAATAGTAGTGATTGATGAAGGAGTTGCTGAGAGACTCTTCAAAGAAATTTCTAAAATAATCCATGAAGAAAGGTTCGAATGAATCCCAGACAATCCCTGTTGTGATACCTGGAAGAATTTCCACAAAAGTTTTAAGGATTAATTTCTTAATAAATGCTTTAAAGAATCCCGAAATATAGGGAGTTATATACGAAGGATTCAAAATTCCAAGAATAATTTCTGGAAGAGTTCCTGAAAAAATATGAATTTCTTAAGAAAAAAAAACTTATGGAATCTCTGATAGAATCTACGAATCTATGTGACATAATGCAGCTTTTGAATAAATCTTTGGGAGAATTCCTGGAACAATTCCGAAAGCAATTTCTTGAGAAGTATTTAGAAGAACTACTGAGGAAATCCCAAAGAATAACTCCTGGAGGAAATTCCAATAAAACTCCTGAAGAAATTGCGTCAGAAATTTTTAAAGAACATGCGAAGAAAAAACATTCTCGGAGGAATCTTTAGACAAATCCTTGTTGAGCCCTTGTCTAAAGTAATTACTGCAAGAATGCCCCTTCCACGATAATTACAGAAAAAAATCGTGAAAAAATAATCCATAAAGGAGTTTTTCCACAACAAGAGTTACAGCTAGTTGAACATTTTTTAAAAGGGAAAATGTTGCTTGTCCCGATCATTTTGTCTATCCCCTGTACGTTCTTTTATGAAAAGTGCAACAAGTATTAAACCTAACAGTTTGTAGAACTGCACGCAGGATAGCACAGTTGAACGGCTCAAGCGTTCCTATAGATGCAAAACAGCTTCCGTTAGTTTTCACAGTTTATATTTACCGTGGAAAATTACACATCTCCCGAATGCTACCGTAAATTATTCAGAAATTTAACGTCCCATCCAGGGCCAGCAGGGCCCTCTCATTCATGACTAGTGCGTTAACAATTTTACGACTACGCCTCGTCACAGCTTATTCCACTCCTTCAGCTTTTAGCTGAACGGCCTTCCGCAACGCCAAAAAGAAGAAGAAAAAACCTCGGCAATTTCCGTCTCTCGTAAAAGTCGCATTTTATGACAAATCATTTCGCATCTGAGCGCTCCATCGCTTGAATTTGCATCTCCCCGTCGGGAAGGCACAGGACAGCGAGGAACTTTACAAGCAATAAAGAAATCTGCTTGGAGCTACTCGAACAATTCCAGAGCATTTTAGGATTTGCCGGGCGATTTTGTGACAATGCATCTTCATCCATCGTGCATCGCATCGCCGACAGGAGGACCCGTCATAATCTCGGGAACATCATAACCGAACAAGGCAGTAAATGTTTGTAAATAAAACATACTCATTTGCACCACCAAGTCGTTCAACGCATTTTGGGGCCGCAGCTCCTTTAGGTTTCTTTGCCCGTGGTGAGTGATTTACGAATGTCTCAATTTAGATATCATATTTTACGGTGGTGCTGCTGGGGGTTGACTTAATCCGATTCTACATGTTTTTTAGCTAGTACTGACAACTAATTTCCAATATGGGGTGAATTGGTGAAATACTCTCTTCATTAATTCACCCCAGACAACATTCAGTCTAGAATGCAATCTTGAACGAGTTTTCATTTACCTTACAACAGTGCTCAGATGGAAAGCTTAAAGTTGCATAAAATTAAACGAAACTTGACCAAAAGTACCTTGAACCCCAAAATGGGTTCCACAATACGCTGGAGATGGACGTCTGAGCTGCATTTCTGTTTGTCTTATTTCGCCAGTACCAAAAAAATGTATCACATTACACAGTGTGATGGTAAAATTTTAACATTTTGATGCTTGTGGCATTCCTTCGGCGGAAACACCCATTCCATTTTCTTATGCATAACTTTATCAATCATAAGCATATACAGCACTTTTGGGCTCGCAAGTTTCCCTGCTGGTGAGTAGTTCTGAAAAGGAATGGGTTTGGTACCCACCATCCGATGCAGTTATGTTAATTAGGTGCAACAAAACGGCGGCGGCGCTTTCGTGGAATTATGGGGTGTCGAGTTGGTTTTTCGCATTAATTTCGGTTTTGAACTCAGCAGCGCGTCGTTCCGGAATGACGACAGTGAGGTATGCTTTGCTCAGCAAAAAAGAAGGTAGAATTATTTTGAGCTTTGGTGCATTGTTAATGTGAATGTTCACCTAATTTGTCAAAATATTTGACGAATGTTAAGCGTTTGGTGTGGTGTGGTGATTGATGATAATTCCTCTACAAACTAAGGTAATTTGAGGTTGTTTGTTTGAGACTGAACAAAAGTGCAAATTTAGCAAGGTTTAATGCAAGATACATTTGATTAATCGTCCTTGCAGTTGCTTTTTGAGCCATATCTGGAGCCAATAGTTGATGAGAGTGATGGATGCTCAGAAATGAGTGTAGCGACAATTACTTCATTGACAAGCATACTTGCTCGAGGCATAACATACCTGACGCACACTGCGAGTAATAAACACATGTTTAAGCCAGTGGCAATCACCCAAAGTAGGAATCGTTTACTTTGATCCACTTAACCAGCAGAGGTTTCCAAGATTAAAATGTATTGTTTTTTTTTTCAAGACGAACAAAGACGCATCATTAATCGGCAAATATTGACCAAACCAAGTGTGTCATCTTCCAACAACAAAACAACCACGACTGATTTGCGTAAAATTTCTTACCCGTTGAAATCGATTGGCAACGCCACTTAAGCCAACACAGACAGAGTTTGCTTCGGAGTTTGTACACAGGTTTCACAATTGCTAAGACAAATAGTACAATAATGACAGAGTCATTGTCGTCAACAATGACCATACCATGTCAAATCTGTTGAACAAATTAACGATCAACAGAGTTGTACAGTCAAAAGGTAAACAATCTTAGTCCTATTCAAAGATATATGTACCTTAGTTCCCGATGAGATAATGCATATCACTATTCGCTCACCCACTATTTTCGGAACCCTATCTATTCACAAACGATTCCGTGTTCGCCGGATTTGGTCCATAAACGACCTAATTTCCAAAAGATAAGCCATGTATTGTGATCATAAAAAAGCAACAGGCCAACCAAGAGAATCCCACGCATCACTATTATACCTAGAGTCCATACCCAGTCAACCAGTCATCGTATAAGATGTTGCATAGGATGTTAAAGTGGAGGCGATATGCGTACATTTTACATGCGCCTAAATGGAGGCATGCACGCATATGGCCTCCACTTTATCATCTTATGCAACATTTTATACGATTACTGGTTGTCTGGGTAGCTACCATTTCGTCGATCCGTGGGGATCTGTGGAAACATGAACCCTCATATCTAGGTATAGTCCCATTGGCTACCGCTACCGAATGGCGTGGATTCACCGGGCTGCCGCCACTAAAGTCGTATATTTATGATTCCCGTCGTCGTATTGCCTCACTCGGCCATCTTCATTTCGTATGCATAGCGCTGCGATGGTGATCTGCGTATGTAGGGGTTTTTATGGAAGTCGTTCGTCGATAGGTAGCTATAAACGGGGACGCGAGCTTCTGCGGTTCGTATTCGAATTTCGGTTTCAATCCGGTGTGTAACGATATCGATTTCGAACGAAGATCCAACCGGCAGCGACGTTCCTCCCCCGACTGTTCTCCATTCCGGTAAAGAGTTTGAATCAATATTTATGTGGTTGTATACAGTCGGTAGAGCCAACAATCGTTCGCGCAGCCAATAACGGCCAGATTCGGAGAAGATGTATGTACGCCTCCGTCTTTTCTTCTGTCTGGTGTTTTGCGTCTGTCTGCTTCACGCTTCATCGATGATTCGTTCGTCGGCCGTAGAGCAGAGCAAGATGAGCAACGCTTTATTTATGTTTACTTACTGCTTTGATTGTTTATTTGTTGCTGCTGAATCGGTTGAAAAACGATACAACCAGTAGTGTAGTAGCCGTAGGAAGCAAACTATGGAAGAAAATGGCTGTTTTGATGATGGGCTTGAATGTTAATTCATAGGAGTATCCAACCCGTTCGATATTAGTGGCCTCAATATATACTACTATGAGTCCAGTTACAATTTTTAAATCTATTGTACAAACCATGGTTTAAAACTTGGATGCCTCAGGCAGAGTTGTTCATATGGATATAAATCTTCTATTGAAATAATCTCAAGTTAGACGTTTTCTCGCTAGATGGAGATTTGACAAAAAATAGCTCAACAACAATTCTGGTATTCTCTGCAAATATGTTTATCTGTCCAAACTTAGTCTGGTAATGCAATTCTAGATTGAGTTTAAATAAGGTATGGTTGCACTTTTTGGTCATAAATCGCTAGGTTGTGATGCAATCTAGCGTCTAAGTGTAAAAAAGTTCGATTGAATTTGCATCTTGTCACTTTAATTTGCAGAAGAGAGTGTCGATGAAGAGAACTCTCTCATGTTACTTTCGCCCTTATTTAAACTCAATCTAGAATTATTGGTAAAAAAATCTTTCCCACATGCGTCACATTAGCGATTCCATGCGGGATTCCTATCGGAATGGCTTCATATAGATTCCTTCTGGGATTGAATTTCAAATTGAACATTGAATTCTTTCGGGATTCTTTTAAGGATTTGTGCCGGGGTTTTACTCGAGATTTTTTTTTGAATTCCACACGGAGTTTCTGGATGGGTTCATCCGGGTTTCCCGTAGAGGTTTCTACTGGGATTTTTTCGGGAATACCTGCAGGATTTTTTTTGGGATTCCTCCTGGGGTTCTTTCAAATTTTCATTGCAAGATTCCATCACGGATTCATCCCGGGATTCATTCATGGGTTCTTCCAAGATCCTTTCAAGAAATGCTTACGAGGAAATGCTTACGAATTTCTTCTAGGATTCCGTTAGGGATTACTGTTAGGTTAATATACGGGAATGAAGCAGCAAGGGGAATAATAAGACTACCTAATAGTATCCGAGGAAAGCTTCTTGGATAAAATAAAACGGGCATGAAAAGAGGAAATTTTGTGCATGATTTCAGTCGGGGCTTTCCGAAAGCACTAAAAACGCCTATGTTACATCTCTAACACCCGCCAATCCTCTGAGGCTTCCTGCAATACCTCCCGACTTCCCCTAAAACGCCCATGGACCCCATGTAACGCACCTGAGACCTTCCGAAACCCCAAAATCGTCTTTGCAATCCGTCACAAATCCTCTGAGAGTTCTAGAAATGCCTACGAAATCCCCCTTACCGCCTCAGACACCATGAAACACTCCTGAGACCTCATGAAACTCCCTGAATTAAAACACCCCTAAGACCTCCTGGTACATCCTGGTACTCCTTGGAATGCCCCTGAAACGCTTCTGAGAGCCGCTAGAACTCCCATGGAAACCTCTGCGGCTCCCTAGAATTCCCCTGAGACTCCTCTGAAACGCTCCTGGGGCCCCTTGAAGCACTCCTGGGACCTCCTAGAATCCCTAAAGCTCCCTAAGAGGACCCTGAAACCCCCGTAAACGCTCCTGAGATCTCCTGGTACCCCACTGAAACCCCTTTTTTGACCCCCTGTAATCTTCCTTTGCTCGTCCCTATAAACGCCCCCTGACCTCCATTGCCACAGTTACCGTGGTTATGACATTATCTAATGCACAATATTGGTTCTGAGTAGGTCTCCCTTTTTTATGCAGGGCATAAATTGAAAGTACATAAAAAAAATCCTGCATAAAAAGAGGCTTTAGTATTCAGTACAGCTTTTAAACTAAACGGGAGCGGACCTGGTGTGATGGTTAGAACACTTGACTATCACGCCGAGGATCTGGGATCGAACCCCACTCTCGACAAACTCGCAAAATGTGAGTTCTTCCTTCGGAAGGGAAGTAAAGCGTGAGTCCCGAGATGAACTACACTGAACGGCGGCTTGCGGTGAAAATTACTATTCTGAGGGTCAATTTAAATACACAACGCCACTAAATTTGTGCAGACTGAGTTTCGTTTCAATTCAACAGAATTATGTTTTCAATTTAACTATGGGCTCGATTTTCAATTAAAAAAAGTTCCTGTTTGCAACCGGATTCGAACCAAGAACCTTGACATCACCAGGCTCGCACACAAGAAGCGTTGGTGGGTCGATGATCATGTTTTGCCATGGTACATTTAAAAACATTTTTATGCTTGTCATTACTGCAAGCCGCCTTTCAGTGTAGCCTAGGGCTAAAAATCTCGTTAATACAGATAAAATAAAAGCTTTTAAACTATTTCAAATTAGACCATATTGGCTCAGTGTACCAGTTACGGCTATAGTTGTTTAGCGACGAAACGTAGAAAGACAAAACGTAGAATGCCGAAACGTCGAAAGGGACAAAACGACGGAAAGAAAAAACGCCGAAAGAATAAAACGTCGAAAACGATTAATCTAAACAAATAGTGAGTTTTTTTATTCCTTTGAAGAATTCTCATTTTTTCAGACGGGCTTGGTGGCAGAACGTTCTGTCCCTTTTCTTCAACTCTGTGTCTTTCTAGATACTTTCTCCCTCCTCTCTACATATACAGCTCATAATAAATGTCCGTCCGTGCCATAGCTAGAACCAGAAGAAGTTGAAAAAAATCGTTTCTTTTCCTTCCAATTTTCACAGCACAGTGTCAATCCATCAGATAACGCTCACGAGTTATGTAATCAAGCGTATTGCACCGCACATCTTCAGAATAATAAAACACTCAATTGTATCACCTTACGCCTGGCATCCACGCACCAAAGTGTGAACCCTCTGCTAACCATATCGCACCAGGACTCATCCGACATCCACATGAATTTGTGCAGAAGCAGAGGTATATTCGGTCTAAAGTGCATACAAACAATTACAATCATCACATCATTCCTTTTTCTCGCCTAAAAATAGAAGATCACCAACACTCACACACTGAAGGTGCCTGCTAGTCTCCGGCAGATATCACAATGGCTCCTTGTGTGAGTGTCACTGGTCTGACGATACTGAAATAGCATCTACGGGTGGTCTGGTCAATCAAGCTCAAGCTTAAAGGAACCCCATTCTTTTACTTTTCGACGTTTTGTCTCTTCGACGTTTTGTTCTTTCGACGTTTTTGCATTCGAAGTTTTGTCTTTCGACGTTTTGTCACTCATCCTTCTACATATAAACTGGGAGCGGAAGCCACTAGACCACCAAACTAGTCTGAAAAAAGAAGATTCTTTAAAAGAATAAAAAACGCACTATTTGTTTAGATTAATAGTTTTCGACGTTTTGTCTTTCGACGTTTTGTCCCTAAACCTCTGCTTGATGTCACCTTTTAGAGCGTATTCGCCTCATGGGCCAGAGTAAAGCAGAATATGGTTCGATGCCAATCTGTGTTCACCAATGAGCTTCGCCCAGTCCTATAGCATCTCATGCTTTATACGACATGCCTCATTGGCTAGTCGTGTCAGTTTACCCTGTTAGGCTAGGGTTGGTACATTGTTGTCCGATGTATTTTTTTTTTTGCTATCGAGAATATTAGGTTGTAGGCCTAAGGTCCCCTATCGACCGTGGTGTGGCTGGCACCTTAGGTATAGCTTGCGGTGGATGAGCATTTCCTACTCATCCGCTAGATGCCAGAACAGACGCTGTTTAAGCCGCACCTCCTTGGTGAACAGACGCTTGGGATATACTTCTTCAATCCAGCTGAAATCAGAAGGACAACAGTGCCCAGGTTGCATCGATTGATTCGTGGAAGCATACGATAGGAATTTGTGAGGACTAGAGCAATTGATCGATAGCTTGGGCATCAGTACCGGAATTTGTCCTGGTTGGTCGATCCTGGAATGCCTGGGATCCAATTCTTGGGCCGCCTTGGGATTGGAATTCCGTTGGATATGATTCACTGCTGACTCGGGTCGTTCGGTGTGGCACAAAATACACTGGTTTTATTCACAACAATCACATACTCCAAAAAGACTTTACACTCAAACCTCCATTTAGGTAGGATCCATTTAGGTAAAATCTATTTAGGTCCCTCCATTTAGGTAACGTTACCTAAATGGAATTTGGTTGTGTTCAAATCAGTTGGAGTACTTAAGATTAGGTATAAGACTGGTTTATGGGAAAGAAGTAGTAAGTGGTGTTAGGGGGTGGGTATGGGGGGAGGGGGGTGCAATGTTGCCCCCTAAACACCCCCCCCCCCCCATGCAGTGTTGAAAAGTGCCAATATCCGCGTCATTTCTAGCTGAAATTAAGATAATCAACCATCCTTCCATCATTCCATTGATATCAGCTCCAGCATTGATGACGTCAAACCCGACATCAACCTATCATTCACCTGTTTTTATTTTGGCCACCAAACCCAATATAGACTCAACAGTTGTTCGATGTTGGTCCAACAAATACGATAAAAATTGACCCGACTTTGACCCGACATTCAATATTTTTTCAGTCTGGCGGAATTTTGCAGGGTTTTTCGCAAGGTTTTTCGTGTTTCGTGCCCAGCTAGTCATTTGAATGACAATTCTGATCTAAGACCCTCCAAAACCCCCGAAAACGCCCCTGAAGCCCCTCCCCTCCTGAAACCCACCCCCTCCTGAAACTCATTGAAAGCCATCTGAAACTCCGCATGATCTCCTTTAAATCTCCTAGTAACTCTCCCTTGTTGAACTTCTTTGCAACCTTGTAATCCATTTAGGTAATAAACTGAATCCATTTAGGTAATGAATCCATTTAGGTAAAAATTCTATTTAGGCAGTCCCGACTCATTACCTAAATGGAGGTTTTAGTGTATTTAAAACACACAAAACTACAAACTACATTTATTTAGCCTAATTTAAAATTTCACAACCGTTCACATGGCTCGCTAGTTACAGAGTAACGTTCTTATGGCAAAAGGCCAACTTCTCGCGATTATTAGTTTTTACAAAAGAATTCTTACACAATAGTTGAAGAATATTCGTGAACGCAGATTCCAGTTGGTAGCGAGGACCGTAAGCACAAACTATGGGAAAAATGTTGGGGTGTCTCCAACAGCTATATTGGATGCTCCTTGTCGTTTCATCATTTTGCAGTCTGAAGCCACCCGAAACCTCTCTAAAATACCTTAAAACACCTCTGGTTTTATCCTGAAGTTCACATGAGAACCTATGAAACCACCAAAAACCCCTTTGAAACCCCTTTAGTTCTCTCTTAAACCCCTTGAAAGCCTCTAAAGTATCGTTAAACTAATGTGTAATTTTTAACCGCACTGTAGCCTCCTGAAACTCCCTGATACCTCCCCTAAAACTATCCGTGTAACGCATTGAAACCCCACTCCTGAATGGAGGGCTCAAAAAATAATAAAATAAAAATACGACGTCATTGAGAGAGATAACTTTTCGGAGACACAGTGTGTATTTAACTGTCAAATAAATTTGTGACAATATTATCACTTGTATTGGTGAGATTCAAACCCACGGCTACGTATCGCTAGTCCAGCGCTTTAAGCAACTAAGCCACTAAACGAGTGTCGATTCTGTAGCGATTTAAAAAGCCATACAGCGGCAGCGATAGAGCAGAATATGAAGTTCGATTCATATAATGATCAGGAAGCTATTATTTCAGTAAAAGCCGATAAACGACTAAATATGTGCTTTTAAAATGAGAGTCAAATTCTTCAACTACTGCAACTCAAACCTACAGCACTAACGAATGATAAGCGAGATGACTCGAAGGAAGAGCTCTATGGGTTTCATGGAAATGCCTAAGCAAACTGCCCAAACAGGGGATGCGAAGAAACGATAGCTCAAAGAAAGTGTTGTAGGAGCGCATGTAAGCATTGATCGGAACGATATGCGGAGGTTTAATGCAGCTGTCGATGGCGTGCGGTACAAGACTGCGCCAGTGCCTATTGTTTGAATTGAACGGGAAGGAAATTTGCTGACAGATAAAACAATTGTGGCAACCAGGTGGGAAAAGCACTCCGACGATATGGTCATGGTCAAGCAGGGGATCCACCAACACTGGCGAGATGCCATTCGCATTCCTCAAGAGCAGAAGCGAAGTTCAATCAATCTCTCATGAGCCACGTGTGTCTTATCTACAAAGAAGAGCACACACTAGAGTGTGCTGATCACAATGGGATCAACTATCTTGATTATCCGTACAAGATACTAGGAACCTTGAGGAGCCTTTCTTCGGTGATCATCATCAGGTTGATTTCCATGAGGGCCGATATCGGATCAAGTGGTCCTCCTATGGATGACCCTGAATAAAATTTTGGAAGTAGAACTTGCAGAATATTTATTCATTCATATGAAAATTGGATGCAGTTGAAAAAATCATAGCATGGTTTTCCGGCGAAAATAATTAGGCTTATGCGATTGCAGACTGACTGTTTTAATATCTACCTATAGGTGTTCACTTAGTTCGACTGACTCAGGGTGATTCCCTTCCAAATTTGTTGATCATACATAGTACTATCGGAGGAGCCATTAGAAAATGTTCCATGCAAAAAAAAAACAGATTGAATTAATCAAGATCATTTTAAAACATTAAAACTTTGTCACGACAAAATGTTGGTTTTTAAAATTATCCTGAGAAAAAAAGATCATTCCTTGAGCTAATCGATTGATCAATTGGCAATAACTGATGAATCAATTTGGTTCGAATTCCACATAATGGTGTCTCATTTCGTAAAAGATTCCAACTCCGGTAAAGTATTTTCTGATGCCACCAAAAAATTGAGCGGTATCACGTTCTGCCATGTCCACCCCACGAAAGAAACTGAAACCCATCGGGAACGGTGGTGGACCCTCATCCGCTGAATACAAATTTATCAGGAATTAAGATAAAACGACGATGTTATAGCAATGTCGTCCAAATGTGACAAACTCGATGGCACAATATATCTTAAGCCGAGTTGTTCAACCGTGTGGCTTTAAGTGGAGTTTGTCGTCGTCGTCGTCTTGGAGTCGGATGGCGGTTCTCTCGATTAGGATGCTAAATGGTTGCTACCACACCACCGATCGTCTTCCATTTGGGCTGTTGCTCAGCTTCGATCGCGATTGCGTTCTTCTGTCCTATCGTGGAGGCAGGAAATGCCACTATCACGAATCGAACCGGACTAATCGGGAATTTATTCAAATTTTCGTAGCTTCTAGCTAATAATTTTCCCGCTCGTTGAGACGGTTGTCTCAGACGGGAAAGGATGGTGTAAATATTTCTGGAAAGTGAGATTCCAATTCGGTGGGTTGTCATCAGGCTCGAATGGGGTGACCACCCGGTGTGGCGACCTTTCCGCTGCTGCGTTGCGTTGTACAGCAGCTTCACGTGAGCCGAGGTTGTGCGGTTGTGTGTCACACGAACAGCTTGAGTTTGTTTGCCACGGGGCGGGAACTTTACAGAATCTCAGCTCGGCACATTTTTCCCACCGCTTGACACGGGTTTTGTTAGTAACACGAACCAGACACTTCCCGACCTTGCCCAGCTGGGACGGGGAATCTATGCAGAATCCAATGCCGACGGCGCGGATGCGTTCGCCAATCGGGCTTCCGGAGAGGTGTCTAGCACCAGATGGATGACACCCGCTGCGATAATACACGATTTCGGTGCAGCTCTTGTTTATCCTATATCCCAATTATTCGACAAATATGCTTCCTATCTGCATTTGCTTTTCTCCTTGGTCAGTGGTTGTCAACTTCTGATATGGCAAGTAAAAAGTTAAACAAACTATAACTTGAAGGGTTTTCAGCGGGCCGACCAATAGCAAGTTGAGATGGCCCCTCCCTCCCCATGGAAACTTGAGTCCAACAGGTAGTGTAAAGTATTAGCCAGGCAGGATCCAGTCTTTCAGAGAAGAGACGATAACTTAAGGCAGTAGCTGACGGAACGCTTATCAATAGAAAGTACTCATTAGACAAGAAAGTCGATTTTTCGGAACAAAGCTTTTTCGATTCCTTTAAGCGCCCAAAACAACTGTGCAAAATTTGGGAGCGCTTGGTTGCTTCCCCGTATTCCCCATTGCGATTGAAATTTGTATGGACTTTAGTATGGGAAAACGTGTTTTTTTGCATTTTTCTCATAAATTGAAATTTTTCGTCCAAAACGATCTAACTAATGACGTTGAAGTATAGCCTAGGATATGCCGAAAAACTTTGCCGAAGACCGCAAAGTGATCCGACACGTGTGAAAAAAGTTATATCGTACAGATTGTCCGGTGGTGCTTATCATTTAACATGTATCAGAATAACATCAATAATAAAATCTAAATTTTTGGCCTAAGTTACCAGGCGAATAACTTTTTTTACAAGCGTCGGATCACTTTGCGGTCTTCGGCAAAGTTTTTCGGCATATCCTAGGCTATACTTTAACGTCATTAGTTACATGCTATTAGACCAAAGAATTCAACTTATGAGTAAAATGCAAAAAAGTACGTTTTCCCATACTAACTTCCATACAAATTTCAAGCGCAATGCGGAATACGGAGACGCAACCGATCGCTCCCAAATTTTGCACAGTTGTTTCGGACGCTAATATAGATTGAAAAAGCTTTGTTCCGGGTTGTTACGATCAAATTTCAAATTTCTCCATACAACGTTGACCCACTCTAGTACTCATGTACATTCATCAGATTTCCTCATTCTATAAAAAAAGCATTACTGTGCTAATTTTAACAGATTCCAAATCCATAAAATATTTCTAAAACAAGAATCGAAAAAAAAATTATGAACCACTGACTCGGAAGTTCCACACGACTGTGACAACGACCCTTCTGCATTCCGAACTCACCACCGCACCACCGCTACCGGGGTTCAATAGGTTCATACCGATATGCAATGATGTTTGTGGATTGTTGTGGAAAAACATATTGCAGCATGCATGCAGACGCCTTTGAGTTGGGATTGTTTTGTGTCAACTCCTCATCGCACCGGGCCGCCAATACATATTCCCTAAACCAGAAGAGACCACGTCGATCGACGGGGGGTTCGACCATAAGGATCGAATTTGCGCCTGAAGTCAATACCTACCTACCAACCTCAATGCACGCATGCATAGAACAAGCGAGTCGAGAGCCGCCACATAGAGCGGCGAACGAGCGGAACAAATTCAGAAGGGTCATCGAGCAAATGATATAATTACAATATTTGTTTAAACTTGTTTGTTGTGTCCCTTTGGTGTAGGTATTTTTTCCGAGTGGGAAACCAACCCAAACTGGAACGGTTTCGGAAGTGTTACCACACTACATACTGCTATGCGTATGTGTGTTTTGCTCTCGCATCTCATTCCCAGTGTGATATCTTTATCCCTCCTCATTTCCGAAAAGAAGCACTGGTAATCCCTGGTTTGTTCAGAACCATCGCCAAAGAATGGAACGGATCAATAATCAAAAAAAAAGTAAAACAAACAACGCTCCCACCGATTGAGAGCTGAGAAAATTGAAAAATTATGCTAATTTAATGGTAATTTCGTTTAATCAGGCTTTAATTTATGAATATTTGAGGGTTTTGGTGGAATATAAAATGTTGGGATTTTTTTCCTTCAGAATTTAAATACCGGGTGCTTCTGATTTGAAGAAAACGGTCATCGGCGTTGGTGGTGCTGACTGAGAGTGTGAGATTTCGCCGATTGTCTGTCGATGATCGCGAAGCAAGCGGAATTGAGTGATTCAATCTCATTTGTTCCCAAAGGAGATTAAGATAAGAATGGGCGTATTGATGTATAGTTTAAGAGTTCTGTTTCTTTAGTTCGATGTTTTTTGCGAAAAAAAAAATCGACCAAGAATCGAGCCAGTAACCCCCTCCCTTTGTCCTAATAGGGACCATCAGGGCACCCGATTGAACCGATTTGGACAGGAGCCTAGAACTGCCTCCTCCTTGTTGTTAGCATTCCGTGGATTGAGGGCGGGCTCTTCGACCCCATCTATTTGGAATATTCTGTACATCGAAAGCTTGATTTTGTAGTTATTCGTTAGAACTTTCTTCTGGAAGAAGATTCTTTTCCCCTGACGCGGGTTTCGTGCAAGTGTCGCTGCTTGCGGGTCCACACAACCGTTTTTGGCCCTTCATACAGGAGAATGATTGGCCACTAACAACAGTACAATCTTGATCAAATCGCTTTTCTGCAGCTTAGCAGCCTCGCTGCAATAGATGGTAGAAAATATAGCATCATCAACCCCTAACCCCTCCCTTTGCCCTAATATCATGTACTTGGCGCTCCTGGAATGCTCCGCTTTCACCTAGAATGCGTAAAACCCCTCCCTTTCCGCCTTTTCTGTGCACGGAGCTGGATCATACGTTGTTCGTACTCGTCCAAGATGAAGAGAATTCACTTGATGGACGTCGTGTTTACCAGGGTAAAGAGACCTGTCAGGGGGGGGGGGGGGGGGGGTTTGTGAATGTCGTGAACCTAGTTCTTACATTAAAATAATCCAATGAGTGTATTACCACTTTATAGTGCTGAGTGGTTATGGAAAGTTAATCATGTCGCCGATAAACTTTTTTTTCTTGGGACAATAAAATAAGTAAAACAAAAACTGACATGTTTATGACATATCCCATCCCTGGGTAGGGTATGCTCTCTAGCTACCAAGCCATAGAAAGCTCTTTATACATTAATTATTCACTAAAACTAATAGTTACATATTGTATACCATTTTCATCTGTGCGTGTAGCATTAGAACATATTGTCCACATCTTTCTTGATATACATGGAAAACATTCTACTAAACTTTCACAACAAAATAAGAAACGAGCTCACCAATGAATACATGTCCAGTGCTGTCACGCTACAACCAGAGCTGGTTACTCATGGTTTTCAAATTCCAGGAAATAACTTCACTGTTGCGCCTAATTAAGAATTGTTCCGGAAAACAATACTTTTTTGTAGTTACTAAACATTCTTCATAAAATTTCTACAAATTGCTCCAGAATTACTTTAATTTCTTTTGAATTCTTTTGGGGTTTACCGTTATTGTCTGCAATGATTTCAAAAAGAAGATTCTCGCAATATTTCTTAACATAATTTTAGCAAGATTTCCCTTAGTATCCTTCAGAATGCATCCCTGTTACAGTGGCTCAAGCTTGTATGAAAAAAAAAACACATGTCAAAAAGCGCGATATCCCCCCCCCCCTTCTTTTTCATTTTGTTCTATATGATGCCACGATGCTCTGTTCGAATTTTCGGCTCAATCCGTTAACATTTGGGCGGTGAAAAACTTGTTTGAAGTTTGTATGATAGTTTATATGGGAAAACATCGTTTTTTGCATTTTCCTCTTGAGGGGCTTTAATTTTTCTTAATCCACATATTCAGTACTATAGAAATATAGCCTAGGATACGCTGAAAAATTTTGTCGAAGACCGCAACGTGATCAGATACTTGTGAGAAAAGCTATAGCCTAGACAGAACGTACCCATTCAATGAGATTTTATTGCTATTGTCAGTCCTGCAAAATAGCAGTCTCAATGCCTGTTTTCAGCCTAAAATGAATGACTGCGGCGATCGTGTTCAGTTCCTCGATGTGAGAACTGACAGAGTCCGAGAGCTCCATTCGTGAGCGACCCAACAAGATCAATTCCCAATCATCCACACACTACTCATGTTAAAAGGCCATTCGTCTCAAGCAGTGGCTTGTGAGAGTGAGTGCCCTATACGTTACCACGGGTGAAAACACTCAACTACAGAAAATTGAATAGAAATTTAGCCCTGTCAGCTCTCGCTTTCAGCACGCTGCGTGTGAGTGTGAGTACCTATTTCATTTCGCTCCCGTGTTGCTGATCGGAAAAGAATAATGACAGGAAAACCAAAACGGAGAAAATGAAAAAAGCAAAATATCCCTATCATAAAGGCCTGTCGAAAAATTGCAGCACTGGCTATTCCTTTACATGTTAAATGTTAAGCACTACCATATGGTTTACAGCCAATATCTTTTCTTACAAGCTTCGGATTACTTTGCAGTCATCGACAAAGTTTTTCGGCACATATAAGACTATAGTTCTGTATAATCGGTTATGTGTTTTAAGTAAAAATAGAACTCCACACGAGAATAATCCAAAAAAACGCTGTTTTCCCATATAAACTCCCATACAAACTTCAAATGAGTTTAGCACCGCCCAAATGTTAACGGATTGCGCTGAAAATTTTACCAGAGCATCGTGGCATCATATAGTACGAAATGACCATCGTGCCCATCGAACTTTGTGACATGTGGTAGTTTGAGCCACGCTACCCTGTCCATATTTTTTCTTTAATTTCTTCAGCGACCATTACCAAAACTGAATTCCCGGAACATCTCCAGGAGTTGTTCAAAGCATATCTCAAAAGATTTTTCTTGTGACTGGTTTACGGGTTTGCCCAGAAAATACTTTTGAAATTCCTCCTGCGATTCTTTGAGGAATTCTTTACGAAATTCTTTCAAAGATTGTTACATACATAAGTTGATGCTTGTATTCTTTCGTGCAGTTTTTCAAACGTTTCTGGAGAAAATCCTTTTTCCTGAAGGGTTTCTTTGGCGTTTCTCCGAAAACAAATAATTCCTGATGCATTTACTTCACAATAATTCGGAGTTTCATTCAGAAATTTTTCTGCAGTTTTTTTAGGAATACATTTTTTTTTGAAAATTTTCAGATATTATAGTTTGAATGTCTCCAGACGCTCTTTCAGGTATTGCTTCATTTATTCAGGGATTTTCTTGGGCATTTATTTGGAAATTCCTCTAGAAACTCTCAGGAGACACTTCTGGAAGCTTCTACAGGCGTTTCTTCAGGTATTCCTTCAGGCGTTGCTTAGGATTTCACAGATTCTCTTAACAATTGCTGCAGAATATAACCCATCTATTCATAAGAATTTTTCAAGGATTTTTTTCAAGATTTCTTTCTTTGGATACCTGCTGAGGGTTTTCCAGTTTATTCAGCTTTTATTTCAATGATTCCTTCATTTTTATATCTTTATTGGTTTCTCTTCAGGAATTCCCTTCGGAAATTGCATAAGATTTTTTTTCTGAAATTTCCTTCAGTGGCATCTCCGGCAGTTCTTTCAAGAATTTCAGAAAATCTTCCAGGAATCAGAAATATATTGAGAGGATTCTTAAAAAACACCATTACCTTTATCTGTGTTTTTTTTAAGCAGATTCTTTCAGAAATTGCTCAAGGGATTTCACAGGAATCCTTCCAGAAACTTAAGCATTTTTTCTTAGGAATTACTGATACAGTTCCTCCGAACGTCTTTCAAGAATTTTTCAGAGAAGTAAAATGGTATCTTATGGTGTTTCTTAATGTACTCTACTAAGTATTATCCAAGACATTCATGCAGGAATTGATGAAGCAAAAACTTAAGAAATTGTTTGAAAAATTGATCCAAAAAATTACAAAGAATTTTCTCCCGTAGTTTACAGCAGTTTTTAATGGATTTTTTGTAACTATCCTCCGGCCAGGTATTTCGTAGAAATTCCTTCAGGGATTCCTTGAAGAATTTTACAGTAATTTTTGTGCAATTTTAGGAAGAACTTCCGAAAAAGAAGCAGTGTCTGGAGCCAGGAACAATTTTTAAACAAATTTTGCAAGCATCCCTAAAGACATCCCAGGAGATATTTCCGATGGAACTGCAAGAGCAACTTCTACAATAAAAATCCTTGAAGAGATTTCTGCAGGAATCACTGAAGGAAATTCTAGATTTTTTTTTGGAAAAACCCTGGGAACATTTTTCGAAACTATTCCTGTAGGGTTTATAAAGACATTCTTCTGTAAATCTTCATGAAATAACTTTTGAAGAAATCCGTTTATGAAATTCCTGAAGAAATCACTAAAATCTTGAACAAATCTATGGACGCTACAAAAATATGTTGTCTAGTGAATTTCAGAAGGAATCCCGCAGGAATTTCTAAGAGGAACCCTGCGGGAATTTTTGAAAAAAAATTTAGTAAAATTCCTAAGGAAGCACTTCCTTAGATGCCGTGAAGTAGTTATTGGATTTATCTTCAGAGTAGTATCTGGAGGAATATCTGGAGGAAATCTTGTAGGAATCACTGTATGAACTTAATCTCCGGGGCAATTCCTGCCTGAATAATTGAAAGTAGTAATGAAACAATCTAAGGAGGAGTTCTTGCATAATTTTCTGGAGAAATTTTTGGACATGTTCACGTGGGAATTTTCAATGGAATCCCTAGTAGACCTGTGCGCCGCCGCGCCACGCCGCCGCCGCCGACACTTTTTGTCCCACGCCGACGCCGACCGAGGTATCGGCGGCGCGCCATACGCCGCTGTTTGTCACGCCGCCGATTTTTATTTTTCACGCCGGTGATCAGTACACGAACAAAATTAAGTTAACATAAAGTTGAGATAAAAAAAAATCTCACGGTAACTATCATAAGAATTTGACTGCAATAATTGATTTCTCATCATCGAATTTCTCAATACTATTAAGAGAATATGAATAGAAAAACCAATTATGTACTAAAGTTATGCCCTTATGATATTGAAATTTAAAATAATGATGTTATATTGTTTTAGTCGCCGCGATTTGATGTGCTGGTAGTTCATCGATTGGTTTTCGGCGAGATCTCGCCGAAAACCAATCGATGAACTACCAGCACATGAAATTGAAAATAGTACGTTCTAACAATTTGAAATCCGGTCATTGAAACTTTGGTCTGTCTATTTTTTGCCTTTCTTTGTTTGAGACAAACTCTACAGAAGACTCTTTTAAGAACTCCTGAAGAAATTTCAATGCAATTTCTGGGTGTCCATTCAAATACGAAACTCTTTGAACTTTTTTTTACATTAGATGTCATTCATTATTCATCATTCACATCTCTCCAAAGATTCTTCTAAAATGATTCAGTGATACCTCCAGGAGATTTATCAGGAATTCCTCCAGAAAATCCTTCAGGGATGCCTCCAGTTTTTTTTATTTTATTGATCCAGGATTGATTTTTTTTCAGACGATCTCGTAGGAAGATTTCGACAAGAGAAGCTTCAGGGAAAACTCCAGGAGTTCCTTTAGATTTTTTTTAATAGGATTCAGGGATGCCTCTTGGGAGTACATCAGAGATTAATCCATAAAATCCTTCAGGTATTCTCATAGGAGGTCCTTCTGAGATTAGTCTGAGAGTTCTTTCAGGCATTCCTTCTAAAGCTCCTTCAGGAATTCCTTCAGAAGTTTCTTCAGAAAATAGTCAAAGAATTTCCTCAGAGATTCCTCCAGGAGATCCATCAGAAATTTCTCTAGAATTCCAACAAGGTATTTCTACTGACGTTCTGTAGTGATCATAAAAAAGATCTTTCAGGGATCACTCCGGGAGTTTCACCAAGGGTTCTTACAGGATTTTCTTCTAGCATCCCTCCTAAAATTGCTTCAGGGATTCCTCTTGGAATTACTGTGGAATGCCTCATGTAATTTTTCAGAGATTCTTACAGGAGTTCTTTCAAGGATTGCTCCAGAAGTTCCTTCGAGGATCTTTACAAGAGTTCGACCAGGTGTTTATTGGGAATTCCTTCAGAAACTCTCTGAACTATTTCAACAGGAGTTCACTCAGGTGTCCTTCCAGAAGTCCCTTCAGATGCTTTTAGAAGGATTCTTAAATGTCTCCTGGAGATCCATCAAGAATTTCGTAAGAAGCTTTTTAAGGAATTCCTGCAGGAGGTCTTCAGAAATTAGTGTAGGAGTTCCTGCAGGGATTCATTCTGAAGTTATTTTAGAAATTCATACAGGAGTTCTAACAGAAATTAGTCCAGGAGTTCCTTCAAAGATTCCTCCAGGAGTTTCAGGGGTTCTTGCGGGTGTTTCTTCAGTGATTCATCCTTAATTTTTTTCAGGGATTGCTACAGGAGTTCTCTCAGAGAATCTTATAGAAGAATCCAAGGACACCGAAGATATTCCATAGGGAATTTCCTCTGCAATTCATGCAGAGATTCATCCTGCATTATCTTCGGGGATTCCGACTGGACTTTCTTCGGAGGTTCCCCTGAACTTCCTTTGAGGATTCCTCTTGAAAAACTTCGGGAATTCCTCCTGATAATCCCTCGTGGATTCCTCTTGGAATTCCTTCGCGGTTTTCTCCTGGAATTCCTTTTGTGTTTCTTTTGGAGATTTTTCTCGGTATTATTTCGGGAATTCCTCCTGCAATTCCTTCGGGGTTTCCTCTATATATTCTTCCGGAGATTCCACATGCACTTTATTCTGGAGTTTCTCCTGGAATTCCTTCGGGATTCCACCTGGACTTCTTTCATGGATTTCTTATGAAATTCTTTCGGGAATTTTTCCTGATATTCTGTCGTGGGTTTCTCCTGAAATTTCTTCGGGGTTTCCTCCTGGAATTTCATTGTTGATTTCTCTTAGAATTTCTTCGGAGATTCCTTCTGGATTTCCTTCAGGGATTCCTCATGGATTTCCTCCTGGAATTCCTTCGGTGATTCCTACTATTTCTTAGGGGATTCCTCCTGGAATTCGTTCTGGGATTTCTCTTGAAATTCCTTCGGGTATTCCTCCTAGAGTTCCTACGGGGATTCCTTTTGAAATTCCTTCAGCGTTGCCTCTTGAAAACACTTCGGTTATTTCGCTTGGAAATCCTTCGGACATTCCTCCTAGAATTCCTTCAGAGGCTCCCTCTGGGATTCCTGCAAGGATTTCTCCTGTAATTTCTTTGAAGATTTCTGCTGGAATTATCCTCAAGGATGAAAAAAGTCCTCCAGGAATTCCGCCGGATATTCTTTCGGGACTTCCTTCAAGATTGCCCCCTGGATTTCTTTGGGGGATTCCTCTGGGAATTCATCGAGGATTCCTCCTGAAATTCTTACGGGGATTTCTCTTGAAATTGCTTTGGTGATTCCTCTTAGAATTTCCTTGGAGATTTCTTTCCTGGAATTTCTTCGGGGATCCCTCATGAAATTCCTCAGGGAATTCCGTATGAAATTTCTCCTAGAATTCCTTCTAGGTTGTCTTCTGAAAATCCATCAGAGGTTTCATGTGGATATTTTTCGTTGATTCCTCCTAGAAACACTTTGGGCATTCTTTCTCGAATTCCTTTGAAATTCTTTTGGGGATTTCTGCTGGAATTGCTTTGTGTATTATAGCTGAAACTCATTTGGAATCCGTGCTGGATTTTTTCGGGATTTCCTCTTGGAATTCCTGCGGGAATACCTCCTAGAATTATTTTAGGGGTTTGTCATGGAATTCATACGAGGATTCCTCCAGGAACTTCTTCGGGGATTCCTCCTTAAATGCCTTCATGGATTCCTCTTAAAATTCGTTCGGAGATTCCTCATGAAATTTATCCAGGTGTTCCTTATGGAATTCCTTCGAGGATTTCTCCTGGAACTCCTTCGAAGATCCTTCCTGGATATTTTTCGATGGCTCCTCCTAGAAATCTTTTAGGGATTTCTTCTCAAATTCCATTGATTTTTTTTTAATTCCTTTGGGGATTCCTCCAGGACTTACTTCGTGGATTCCTTCTGAAACTCTTTCGTGGATTCTTCTTGATATTTCGTCGTGGATTTCTCCTGGGATTTCTTCTGGATTTCCTTCTTGAATTTTCCCAGTGATCTCTCTCACAATTCCTTCGGAAATTCCTCCTGGAATTTGAGGAGTTTTCTTAGAGTTCCTTCGGAGATTCCTTTGAATTTCTTCTCCGGGACTTCCTATGGGGATTTTTCTTGCAATTCCTTCAGGGGTTCCTTTTGAAAAACCTTTAAGGATTCCGCATGGAATCCATTCGGAGATTCTTCCCAGAATTGCTTCAGTGGTTCCCCTTGGAATTCCTTCAGGGATTTCGCCTGGAATTCTTTCGAAGGTTCTTCCTAGAATTCTTTCGGTTTTTTTTTTAAATTCCTTTGGGGATTCCTTATGGAACTCCTTCGTGGATTCCCGCTGGAATTTCTTCGGGGATTCCTTCTGATATTCCGTCGGAGATTTTATCTGGAATTCCTTCGGGATTTCCTCTTGAAATTCCTTTGATGATTCCTCTTCCAATTTCTTCGGAGATTCTCCTGAAATTGTATCTAGAGTTCCTTCGGGGATTTCTTCTACAATTCCATCGGGGATTTCTCTTGATATTCCGCTGGGAATTCCTTTTTAAACTCCTTCGGGATTCTCTCTTGGAATTCCTTTGGAAATTCTTCTTCAATTATCTTCGGAGATTCCTCCTGGAGTTCCTTCGGGGATTCCTCCCAGAAAAGTTTAGGGGTTTCCTCCTATGGTTATTGTTATTGTTATTTATTTTTAACTAAACATTTTTAAAGAGGGAAAAGCCCCTTTGAGTGATTTCCTCATCTACGAAATCTTTCTCAAAAAGGCATAAAACCTCTTTTATCTTTTCGAAAATCATTATAAAATAAACTTAAAACTAAAGGCTCCTCCGGAAAAGTATCCATAATCGAGCCGTGGATTTCCTCCTATGGTGATTCTGCCTTGAATTCCTTCAAACATTTCTTCTGGTCCAGAAGTTCTTGATTTCTTTCGTGGATTCCTTCCAGAGTTCTTTCAGGGATTCCTTCTGGAAATTCTGCGGGAGTTTCTCCTGAGGGGTTCTTCGAGGATTCCTCTTGAAATTCCTTCGAGAATTTCTCTTGATATTCCGTCGGGGATTCGTTCTGGAATTCCTTCGGGTTTCCCTTTTGGAAATCCTTTGGTGATTCCTCTACGAATTTCTTCGGAGATTTCTGCTTGATTTCCTTCGGGGATCCCTACCGAAATTCCTCTGTGAATTTCTCTTAGTATTCTTTAGCGGATTCTTCCCACAATTCCTTCGAGGATTCCTCGTGAAATTCTTTCGGAAGTTTCTCCCAGAATTCTCTCAGCGATTTCTCTTAGAATTCCTTCAGAGATTCGCCCTGGATATTTTTCGTTCATTCCTCCTAAAAATCCTTCTCGGATTCCTTTAGAAATTCCCGCTAGAATTCTTTCGGGGATTTCTCCTAAAGATTCATAAGCGTCTAAAAATTCAGAAGCGTAATGACAACTTCTTTGCTTTGCCAATGTTTACATTATGGTCAAATTTTGGTCACGCCGATTCACGCCGCCGCCGCCGCCGCCGATAGCTGCCACCGGCGTGACGCCGATGACGCCGCCGCCGCCGGCCAAAAATGCCCCTCACGCCGCCGCCGAGCAAAATATAGTCGGCGCACAGGTCTAATCCCTAGAGCAATTCCAGAACAAATCTCTGATAGACTGGAGAAATACCTGAACATTTTCTGAAGAAACCACTGGACGAATTTCTCAAGGAATCTCTACAGAAATCCCTGTAGAAAATTGTAGAGGAATCACAGGTGGAATTTCCGACAAATTTGTTAAACAAACCCTTAAAATATGTTCTAAAATAAAATATCTGGTGGGGTTTGAAAAAGAACCCATGAAAATCTACCAAAAAGAATTACAGGCGAAATTTATTAAAAAATTGGATGGAGGGAGCCTTGGAGAAATTTCGTAACGAATCCTTGAAAGAATATCTAAAAAAACGGCAGAAGAGTTTCTGAATTAAACCTTGAGAGTTTTTAAGACTGAATACTTCAACCAATTTCTGTTAGAATGCATGCAATAGTTTTGGAATAAAAATCATAGAAGATTTTCGTTTGATTTGAAATTCTTGAACAGTTTTATGGAGGAATCTCATAAGGAGCTTTTGGAGGAATCCCAAGGAAAGAAATTCTAAAGAAATCCTCGTAGAACAGAAACAAATTTTCTTATAGAATTGCTGAAAGCATTTCTGAAAGAATCTGTGGATAGTTTCCTGCAAGATATCTCGTAGGCCTCTCACCCACCGTAGACTTTCAACCAAACATTTTTTTTTAATATGTATGGACCGTAGACTTTGGCTAGACCCGCCCCTCCCACCATTAGAATCTACGTAGTTTAAGGACAGCCCCGTATAAATTCCAGAAAATTTCTATGTAGGATTTTTTAAGGAAACCCGTGGAAGCTTCTGAGTCGAATTTTTGGAGAAATTTTTGGAGGATCCTCTAACGAAACATACTGGAAAAACTTGTAATTAGAAGGCACGAAATGTTGCTTATTGACAAATTGAGAGATGAAATTTGTGAAAAAAAATCGCGTTCTGGTGGGATTCGTTCCCAAGACTCCGTATTCGCTAGACCGACGCTTTAACCAACTAAGCCACAGAACAAGTCATGATTCTGCGGAATAGAAAGCCAAACTGTTGTGGATTGACATCTAAGCCGAAAGAGAGATGAGTTTGTGAAATAGGAGTGTTCACGGTGCGGCTTCGGAGTCAGTTTGGCTTTCTATTCCGCAGAATCATTACTTGTTCTGTGGCTTAGTTGGTTAAAGCGCCGGTCTAGCGAATAAGGAGCCGTGGGTTTGAATCCCACCAGAACGCGATTTTTTTTACAAACTTCATCTCACAATTTGACAATTTGCAACATTTCGTGCCTTCTAATTGCAAGTTTTTCCAGTATGTTTCAGTCATACCAACAGATCTGGTGAAGTGCTAGTAAAATGGGCAATATGTGTCATTGTACTCTAACGAAAATTGCATAGAATATTCCAGAGGCAGATCTGAAGTGATCCATGCAAGATGATCTGAATAACTTTCAAAAGAAATCCGTAGAAAACTTTCCGATAGAAATTCTGGAAGAATTTTCAAATGAAACCCAGGTGGCAATATCGGAAGGAATCCTGGGAAGGTTTTATAAAAAAGATCTCGATCTAATTTCTGTGTTTTCTGTGATGGTTAAAATTGAGTTTGCCTAGTATATGGACAATGTCTAAGTCATGTGTTTGGTATCTCAAATTGATCACCTTTTCAGCACTTTGCTTAGTAAAGCGACCACCATCTACTTGTTGCTCAGCTTCATCTGATAAAGCTACCATAACGTGAATTTCTTCCCATGAACCCACCAGAACTCAGAAAACACATGTTCCTCCCTGTGGGACATCATTGTGTGGCCACAGATTTTACGACCGTGCGTAAATTTCCGACCGAACTCATTCCTGCACGTCTACCATCCATAAGGCAGCTCTGCCTACACACAAAGTATGCCTAAACTTGACCGACCCGTGGATGGCAAGCAACAGGTAGTCTCCCGAGCATCGTCGTGTGACAGTTTGTGCGCGCCTTGCAATCAGCAGCCAACAACGGATGCATTTCTCCAGGTCTCACCAGCTAGGGGACCCGCCGCCGTTCGTTCATATATTTGAAAACAACGACGACAACGACAGGCGAATAAAAGCCATAAAACCGGGACTCTCGTCACCGCTGGATGCTGCTTTTATGAGCTTATGATTTAATCTACCCGTGTAGTTCCAATGTGAGTTTCCAATCGCTTCCGACCAGGGATGCCAGTTATTCTAATAGGGATACGGAAAATGTTAGTTTTCAAGATAGATGACGGCAAATGCTTTGAAATAGCACTTTGTAGGCCGCGAAGTGACGATCAATATTAGAAGTTGTCACATTCTAAGTGGTTGCCTTTTTTGTGGATGAGGCATATTGCCTTTTCTTTTCATTGTTCGGTAGCTGTTAAGTTTCCCAGATCTTGGCTATCAACCGGTGCAGAGCATCGCTTCTTGTTCGATTTGGAAGAGTTCTGCTGCGATACCGTCCTCACCAGCTGTTCTGTCGAATTTCTAATGATCATGAAAGTCCTACTTTCACCTTTCAATGCCCAAACATGTTCGAACTTCCCTAAATAAATCTGTTCAGGCATCCCTGCCCTCCAATCGGAGATAACTGTAGAAATCGTCTTCTCTCTATATAGACTTTTCAGAAGACCCACCCCCGGAAGAGGGCCAACGAGCGACGATTAAAATATGAAGAATAGAGGTATTGAAAATTTAAAGCATTTCATAAATAGAGACATAAAATATTGGATTTAAGTGTTATCGCCGAACCGTTTTTGGCTACATGTGTAGTGTATCGGTGCTGAGCGCGTGTGAGATTCTCTGACTGGATGGTTGTTAACCAACAAAACCCAGTCAACGAGCCGTTTTACCCATTGTAGGAATGGGGTCTTTAATGTTTTGTTTGTGGGTCGTAAAAATTTCAATAATATCGGGTCGCACCCGGGGGGGGGGGTGACTTCATGGCGTTTTTATTTCCCGACTCGACTGGTAGGTACGTTGGGACTTGCGAGTCTGAACCCCGAACGAACGGGGTCTGAATCGCTGCAGAACATCTCGCTCGAGAGGGGCGCCTGCTCGACTGCATGAACTTTTGATCAGATCGCACTGCGCGATGGTTGTCTGCGCTGCGCTAGCTGGGGTAAAAATATTCACAACTCTTTCGCCGGAACGGGAATAACCCATACGCGACATGCCGCAGCAACAGCAGCGATCGGTGGTAGCGAACGTAGATTAACATCGCGAATGTTGAAAACAGAGATTTCCACGTCCGATAGAGTGCGTGGAACTTTCTGCTGTTGCTGCTGCTGTCGTTGGTGTGTCCATAATGGGCATTGGAATCGTTTTGTTTCGTTGCGCTACACGACGCGACGGCGGAGACGACTGCGACTGGATTCGCATCGCTGCTGCCGCGCGGTTTGCGAAATGCACTTTCCACAGGATCATAATTCATATGGGCTTGAAAATGTGAATATCTTAGATTCCTGCGGTGCGCCTTGATGGCTAACAAATTTACTTGTTTATCGGCTGCCGTGCTATCGGATGACATATTGGAAGCCAAATTGACTGCGAAGGTATTTGTGGGAACTGGGGAGATTAGAATTTGGTTGATTTTTTACGAAATTTTGATTGTGATGGGTTTAGGCAATGTTTAGTTAAAACATAACTCTAGATGAACATTTGAAAAGGGCCTATCTGCTTTTTGTAAACAAACATGTTTCTGTCTCTGTAGGGCCCATCTGCATCCACCCACGCATATCAACACCCTTAACAGATAGCTTGAAGAACACTCTTTCTGATAAGGGTGTTGATGTGCGTGGGTGGATGCAGATGAGCCCTACAGAGACAAAACATGTTTGTTTACGCAAAGCAGATAGGCCCTTTTCAAATGTTCGTCTAGAACTGTATACAAAAGGTATACAAAATGTGTAAAATTACGTAAAAATGCCAATAGTCTCAATTTGAACGCATAAAAAGCTGTCTTACAATTGTTGCAGAGTGAGAAGTAATCCTGCGAAGGAGTGATACTTGAGCGGTGGCGAGTGATAAGTGAGGAATTTGGCGTGGTAAGTGAAGAATGAATTGAGATTAGTGAGCGATGAACAATAAATAATGAGGAATGAACAGTGAAGGAATGAGAAGTGAGCAGTGATGAGTAAGGATTGAACAGTTTTAAGTGAGAAATAAGTAGTAAAGAGTGAGAAGTGAGGAATGAAGAGTGAGTAATGATGAGTTAGCAGTGAAGAATGAGGAGTTAGAAAAGAGAAGTGGGAAGTAAATAGTGTGGAGTGAGCAGTGAAAAAAAAAACTGAGTAGTGAAGACTAAGCAAAGAAAAGGGTAGAACAGTGAGAAGTTAGTAGTGAAAAGTAATCAGAGAAAGTAAGAACTGAACTGTAAGGAATGGGCAGCGAATTGTGAGCAGTGTGATGAAGTGATGTGTGAGAAATGAAAATTGAGGGATGAGGTGTCAGCAAGAAGTAAGCAGGAAAAAACATTGAACAAAAAATGCATATAAAAGTGAATTAGTGTGAGAAGTGATCATCAAAATCATGTTCAAAGTTTTTTTTAAACTTATTATCATTGGCCCAGGTTTTTGAAATCGGCCGCAAATTGGCGGAGATATGGGCCCTAACGCTCGTGCTCAGAACAGAAAACAGAAGCGATCTTGATCTTGACCTATGCTCAAGGAAAATTTCTTTCTTCTTGGATGGTATCGTTTACGATAGCATTCCTGCCATTCAGATGAGCAGAAATTTGCTTCCGAAATGGAATGAAAAAGAGCTGTTTGCTACCGTACATACCTTCGTGTACATCGTGTACTACTTAAGCCACTAGACTGAAAAAGCACAAAACATGAATATTGACATTGACTCACAAAGCGCGAGGGAATGCAACCAGCCACCTCAACTGCAAAAAAAGAGTTGTTCGTCAGTCGATCGCAGAGAACCCCGCGCACCTTGAGCAAAAGTTTGCATCTGTTGTACACTAAAACCTCTTTTTATGCATGTTTTTTTTTATGCACTTTTAATTTATGCACCTTTTTTTATGCCCTGCATAAAAAGAGGGAGAGCTACTCAGAACCAATATTGTGCATAAGAATATTTAATAATGACAGGAACTATTGCAACGGCGACCGGGGGGTGTTTACAGATGAGAGCAAAGGAAGGTTACAGGTTCGTTTTTGGGTGTTTCCGAAGGTCTCATGTGCGTTACATGGGCTCCGAGTGGGTCTTAAGGGGATTTCGGAGTCATTTCAGGAGTCTCAGAGCATTTTAGGCTGGTTTCAAAGCCGTTATGGAGGCGTTTTTAGGGATTTTGGTTTAGGAGGACATTTCAAGATGTTCCAGATCATTTTCGGCGTGATTCAGAGGCGTTACGGAAGCGTTACGGAGGAGTTTTCAGGGTGTTCGGAGCCTCTCAGGTGCGTTACATGGGGTCCGAGGGGGTTTAAGGGGGATTTCGGAGGCATTTCAAAATATTTCACAGCATTTTCGGCGTGATACAGAAGCGTTACGGAGGAGTTTTCAGGGTGTTCGGAGCCTCTCAGGTGCGTTACATGGGGTCCGAGGGGGTTTAAGGGGGATTTCGGAGGCATTTCAAAATATTTCACAGCATTTCGGCGTGATACAGAAGCGTTACGGAAGCGTTACGGAGGAGTTTTCAGGGTGTTCGGAGCCTCTCAGGTGCGTTACATGGGGTCCGAGGGGGTTTAAGGGGGATTTCGGAGGCATTTCAAAATGTTTCAGAGCGTTTTCGGCGTGATTCAGAGGCGTTACGGAAGCGTTACGGAGGAGTTTTCGGGGTGTTCGGAGCCTCTCAGGTGCGTTACATGGGGTCCGAGGGGGTTTAAAGGGGATTTTGGAGGCATTTTAAGACGTTTCAGAGCATTTTCGGTGGGATGCAGAGGCGTTACTTATGCGTTACGGAAGAGTTTTCGGGGTGTTCGGAGCTTCTCAGGTGCGTTACATGGGGTCCGAGGGGGTTTAAGGGGGATTTTGGAGGCATTTCAAAATGTTTCAGACCATTTTCGGCGTGATTCAGAGGCGTTACGGAAGCGTTACGGAGGAGTTTTCAGGGTGTTCGGAGCCTCTCAGGTGCGTTACATGGGGTCAGAGGGGGTTTAAGGGGGATTTCGGAGGCATTTCAAAATGTTTCACAGCATTTTCGGCGTGATTCAGAAGCGTTACGGAAGCGTTACGGAGGAGTTTTCAGGGTGTTCGGAGCCTCTCAGGTGCGTTACATGGGGTCCGAGGGGGTTTAAGGGGGATTTCGGAGGCATTTCAAAATGTTTCAGAGCATTTTCGGCGTGATTCAGAGGCGTTACGGAAGCGTAACGGAGGAGTTTTCGGGATGTTCGGAGCCTCTCAGGTGCGTTACATGGGGTCCGAGGGGGTTTAAGGGGGATTTCGGAGGTATTTCTAGACGTTTCAGAGCATTTTCGGTGGGATGCAGAGGCGTTACTTAAGCGTTACGAGGAGTTTTCGTAGGGTTCGGAGCCTCTCAGGTGCGTTACATGGGGTCCGAGGGAGTTTAAGGGGGATTTCGGAGGCATTTCAAGACGTTTCAGAGCATTTTCGGCGGGATGCAGAGGCGTTACTTAAGCGTTACGAGGAGTTTTCGTGGGGTTCGGAGCCTCTCAGGTGCGTTACATGGGGTCCGAGGGGGTTTAAGGGGGATTTTGGAGGCATTTCAAGACGTTTCAGAGCATTTTCGGTGGGATGCAGAGGCGTTACTTAAGCGTTACGAGGAGTTTTCGTGGGGTTCGGAGCCTCTCAGGTGCGTTACATGGGGTCCGAGGGGGTTTAAGGGGGATTTTGGAGGCATTTCAAGACGTTTCAGAGCATTTTCGGGGGATTCAGAGGCGTTACGGTAGCGTTAGGGAGAAGTTCTATGGGGTTTCGAAGCCTCTCAGGTGCGTTACATGGGGTCGCCCCTTAAAACGCCCCTGAAGCCCCTTGGAACCCCCTTTTTGGGCTCTCTGGGAACATTCTGAAAACCCCCTTAGCCCCACCTCATCTGCCCAGGAGCAAGATCTGTTCTCGCAAACTAGATTTTCTAATTGAAGCCCAAACTTAATTTATGCATAAATTTCCCTCTTTTTATGCACATTTTTAATTTATGCACATTTTTAATTTATGCAGTCCCAGCCATGTGCATAAAAAGAGGTTCCAGTGTACAGCAGTCGAACATTGCGCATGGAAATTCTTCCATAAAAGAAAAAAAAAACGAGTGAAGAGTAAACACCCGGGTGCAGTGTGGCATCTGAATTCGCCGTGCCGTGCAGTCTCCTAAGCTGCAATAAAACAATTCCCAGCAGCTCAGCACCACCTCCCAATATCATTCATCGGCGGCGACGACGACGCGCGAGAAGTAAGGTTGTAAATCATACTTTGTAGCCCTACCCAGCCCATGATATCACACCAACAACCTGCGCCGAGTAGTGGCCGTTCTCGCGTCTGGTCTTGGAGTTCACCCGAGTAGCGAAGTAGTTATGGCACATTTATATGTACACATCCCCGTCCCCGTCGTCGCAGAGCACTGCTATTCATCGACCTGGAATGATAAAGGCAAATAAAAATGCAACCCCCCCTCTCTACTTGTTTCCCGACAACGTCCAAGCCAAGTATCACACCGACCGACCGACGACGACGAAGACGACGCCAATCCGACGGACAGGAGTGCAAATTTTTGTATAAACATGTAAATTATATTTACATATAAAAAACACCCCGTAATAATAACAACACGAGATATATTAACATATGTTCGGAGTCCAACATAGCCCGACTGGAAAATCTGATAAAGAGGGTTTGCTTTTATTCGAGATATCAGATTACGTACGTACTGTGGGTCACTTTGGCTGGGCTCATGATGCTAGAGAGATGATGCTTGTCGCCTGGGCAGGGATGCTGTGCCGTTGGAAACGCCGACTCGAGGACGGCAATCAGGCCGCTGTGTTGAAGGCACGGATGTTGATACATTTTTGGGATTGAGGTGAGGGCTTGCAGCCAGTCAGTGAGATTGAACGTACCGTGGTGAATATTTTTTTTGTGATATGCAGTAAGATAACGGAGAAATTTTGTTGTTATTAATTCAGGTGTAGAGCTGTGACGATATGAGTCACCGTCAAACATTTTCATTGAACTAAGAAGTATCTATTACTGCAAGTTAAAAGATAGATTAACTTAAATTTGAATTGCTATCTCAGCACAATTTAAAAGGGAGAAACTGCTTTTTGGAACAGTACTTCCTAGTAAAGCTACAGATTGTATTTCATCTGCGGACTGTATTTTGAAGGTAATTGTCGATATCATGGGTAAGGTGGGCTGCAAAACGGTGAGTCAAGATGGAGAGTGTCCATCATAGCTCTGATCCTCACAAGTTCCTACCTCATGCTTCCACGGGTCAAACGATGACAAAGACCGCCAGCTAAGAGTAGTGTGCTTAGCTGGTAGTGCAGACTGGGCACTGTTGTCTTTGTGACTTCAGCTAGATTGAGGAGGTACGTCTCGAGCGTCTATTCACCAAGGAGGTGCGGCTCAAACAGCGTCTGTTCTGGCATCCAGTAGCTGAATGTGAAATGCTGTATCGCGTCAGCTATACTTTAAGAGGCATTGGGCAGCAGGGATTACAGTCCCAAGGTCTGACAAATTCACCCACTTGCGAGTCAGCCGCGTAGTCGCCGGCTAAGAATAGGACTACTTACCCCATTTCAAGGTGTCAAGCGGCACGTGCAGAGGATCGATGGAGTGAAAAGATGCTCGATGCTGTACATAGTAGCCGCCTCCATTCCACTCGGTCCATGGCTGTTTGTCTCCAGTTCCGCACTCTGCGTAGGGTCCGCAGATCGTCCTCCACTTGGTCGACCCACCTAGCTCGCTGCGCTCCACGTCTTCTTGTACCGGTCGGATGACTCTCGAGAACCATTTTAGTCGGGTTGCTATCCGACATCCTGATGACGTGACCCGCCCACCGTAGCCTCCCGATTTTCGCGGTATGGAGGATGGTTGGATCTCCCAGCAGCTGATGCAGCTCGTGGTTCATTCGCCTTCTCCAAGTCCCGTCTTCCATCTGCACTCCGCCGTAGATGGTACGCATCACCTTCCGTTCGAAAACTCTAAGGGCGCGTTGGTCCTCTGCACGTAGGGTCCATGTTTCGTGCCCATTGAGGACGACCGGTCTAATCAGCGTTTTGTAGATGGTTAACTTCGTGTTACGGCGAACTTTATTCGATCGTAGAGTTTTGCGGAGTCCAAAGTAAGAACGATTTCCTGCCACAATGCGCCTCTGAATTTCTCTGCTGGTGAGCCCAAGTACACGAATTCTTCAATCGCCTCGATTTCATCACCGTCGATATAAATTCGGGGTGGCGGGTGCGGTGATTCCTCCCTGGAGCCCTTTGCCATCATGTACTTTGTCTTCGACACATTAATGACTAATCCTATTCGCCTGGCTTCACTCTTTAGTCGGATGTACGTTTCCGCCATCGTCTCAAATTTACGAGCAATAATATCAATATCATCAGCGAAACCAAGCAGCTGAACGGACTTCATGAAAAATCGTTCCACTCGTGTTTATCCCCGCTCTCTTAATTACACCCTCTAAAGCAATGTTGAACAGCAAGTACGGAAGACCATCACCTTGCCGTAACCCTCTGCGAGATTCGAAGGGACTCGAGAGTGTCCCTGATACTCGCACTACGCACATCACTCGATCCATCGTCACCTTGATCAACCGTATCAGTTTATCCGGGAATTCGTATTCGTGCATAATCTGCCATAGCTGTTCTCGATCGATTGTATCATACGCCGATTTGAAATCGATGAACGAGTGATGTGTGGGCACGTTGTATTCGCGGCATTTCTGCAACACCTGGCAGATGGCGAACATCTGATCCTTTGTAGCGCGTTCACCCATAAACCCAGCCTGATATTGCCCCACGAACTCTCTTGCAATCGGTGATAGACGGCGGCATAAAATTTGCGAGAGTATCTTGTAGGCAGCGCAGCGCTCAGTAGTGTGATCGCGCGGTAGTTCCCGCAATCCAACTTGTCACCCCTTTTTGTAGATGGGACACACGATACCTTCCATCCATTCCTCCGGTAATACTTCCTCCTCCCAAATCTTGGTAATGACCCAAAGTAGTGCTCTATACCGTATTTTAGAAGCTTGCTTGGTAGTTGATCTGCTCCAGCGGCTTTGTTGTTTTTCAACTGGCCAACCTCCTTCTCAATCTCTTGGAGGTCAGGGGCCGGAAGTCTTTCGTCCTGTGTACATACTCCTAGATCTGTTACCACGCCACCTTCGGTACTGGCAACGTCGCCATGGAGGTGCTCATCGTTATGCTGCCGCCACCTGTCGACCATCTCACGCTCGCTCGTGAGAATATTCCCGTGATTATCTCGGCAGATGTCGGTTTGTAGCACAAAGCCACTGCGCGAGCGGTTCAGCTTCTCGTAGAACTTTCGTGTGTCCTTAGAGCGGTACAGCTCTTCCATCGCTTCGCGATCTCGTTCTTCCTGCTGGCGCTACTTCATCCGGAAGACTGAGTTCTGCCTGTTCCACATATGTCTGTAACGTGCCTCATTCGCTCTCGTACGGTGTTGCAGCAATCTCGCCCATGCTGCATTCTTCTCGTTTTTCAATTGTTCACATTCGCCGTCGTACCGGTCGTTTCTGTGATTGAGAGTCGCGAAGCCTAGTGCTGTAGCCGAGGTACTACCGATGGCAGACCGAATGTCCCTCCAGCCATCTTCAAGTGTAGCTGCGCCAAGCTGCTCTTCCGTTGGTAGGGCCACTACTAACTGCTGCGCGTAGTCTTGAGCCACTTCTACGTTACGCAGCTGCTCGATGTTGAGCCGCGGCGTTCGACTTCGACGCTTGGTGATAACTGTCCAATGTTTTGAGCGCATGCATACAGCGAATAAGTAGTGATCCGAATCTATATTTGCACTGCGGTATGTGCGGACATTTGTTATATTCGAGAAGAATTTATCCCGTCGATTAGAACGTGGTCGATTTGGTTTTCTGTTTGATGGTCGGGTGATCTCCAGGTGGCTTTGTGGATATCTTTGCGGGGGAAGAAGGTGCTTCGGACTACCATACCACAGGAGGTTACAAAGTTTACGCATCGCTGGCCGTTATCATTCGATACGGCGTGCAGGCTACCTGCGCGTTCATGTCGCCGGCAACGATTTTCACGTCACGCGGCGAGCAAGCATCGTATGTTTGTTCTAACTACGCGTAGAACGCTTCTTTCTCGTCATCAGGTCTCCAGCGCTTGAAATTGAGTGAATATGAAGAAAACAACCAGGGGCTGTCCATAAACCACGTGGTCATGGGGGGGGGGGGGGGTTCGGCCAATGATCATTTTGTATGGACAAATTAAAAATTTTGTATGGACAAATGACCACGCGGGGGGGAGGGGGGTTGAAAAGTCCCAAAAAAATGACCACGTGGTTTATGGACAGCCCCCAGTTATCAGCGCCAGCAACCACTACGAACGAATGCGCAAAGGGAGCGAAGAAAACCCGAACCAACTGCGACTGCTGTTCCTCATCGGTCGGTTCGCTTGTGAAGCAGACTGACTGGTGATCGTTCATGCTCAGTTGCTGCGGTGAGTGTGAAGATGGGGAAATGATTCAGTGGTTTTATATGTTGCTCAAAATTTGTAAAAACAATCATTCTGTTGGTATAGGAATGTTGTACGTGACTATTAGAGTTTAAAATTTTAATTTTCAATGAGTGAAATTCAACGTGAATTTTGAAAATTTTCAACTGAGGGATCAAAATAAAATTCATTTTGGTGAATGAATTTTTTCACCTATTCATTCATTTTTCTGTCACTGACAATTTTCAATGAGAAATAAAACTGGACCGTAACTCCTGATTATACTTCCAATTACCTCAAAACTGGTGTGTAGTAGTTAATTGGAATATTATTTATGTTCTCTACTTGTCCATTAAGTCGGATTGTGCGTCTGTTAACAGAAATTGGACATTTTACGACGTGCGAAAAAATATTCGTGACAGAGAATTGAATGAAAAAAGAGAGGCATTCAGCTCTGATTCAGCTGACAATGAATGTGGCCATACACGAATGAAAAAATGAGAATGTCAATCTTCACTTTTAATCTTCGAATTTTTTACTCTCTGGTGACTATTGTAATCGATTTGATTTGAGTTTTGTTATTTGCACTGTAATAACGAGATAAAAACTAAGTATATTCTTTGCCGTATACGCCGGCGAAGAGAATGATTCAGAGAGCCACCACGCATATGAACCACCGTTTCTCACTCTCAGTAATGAAATTGATTGCTCATGCTCCCACTTGCTTCTGAACCATGTTAGCCAATGAAGGTATACAACTACCGCTCTGGGTTGAACAGCGTTGGTCAAAGAGGAGCAAATTTTGCTTCGTCCAGGGGAAACCGCTTCATTTTGCAAGCACTGCAGGTCTCCCTTGCGTGTGGGCAGTGGACGTTAATGATGCTGTAGTTGAAGAAACGGCCCTTAACTCTCAACATGCACATCCTTGCGTTGATCGACTGCCACCAGATTACACGTTGTCGCATCTTGCTCAACACTATAAATCCTGTTCTCAGTTCATTGGTGGTGCCACAGCTTTGGTAGAAGGTAGCCGCTCGATGCCCGCTTTTCCACACTTTCTGTCCAGTCCAACAAAGTTCCTGCAACGCCACGATGTCGAAGCTGCGGGGATGTAGTTCGTCGTAGATTATCCTGTCACATCCTGCGAAACCTAGTGACTTACAATTCCATGTTCCAAGTTTCCAATCGTAGTCCTTATTTCGTCGCGTGGGTCTTTGCCGATTGTATCGAGTCGTATTTTCTCCTATGTTGTTATGCAATGAGGATGTTTACGGGTGGCTTATTGGGCCTACGCCAACACTCCTGTCTCGCCGGATGGCCATCGTTCCAGTTCTGATGAACGTCCCAACCAACACTGGGACGACCACGCTGATGGGGCTACCACCTTGGATCTGGCTGGGCGTGGTGCAGTGTTTCTTACTCAGCCGATGAATGCCAGAACAGACGCTATTTGTGCCGCACCTCCTTGGTGAACAGACGCTCGGGTCGTACCTCCTCAATCTAGCTGAAGTCAGAAGGACAACAGTGCCCAGGCTGCACTACCTGCTAAGCACACAACTCTTAGCAGGTGGTCTTTGTCATCGCTTGACCCGTGGAAGCATGAGGTAGGAACTTGTGAGGACCAGAGCTATGTTGGACGCTCTCCTTATCGACTCACCGTTTTGCAGTCCTGCAGGCAGTTTCTGAGTGGGAGACGGACATCGCCATCATAGCGGACCCATAACTTGGTCCCGTCCAGAACTTGGTGTCTACTACCTATGAGGGCTTCGTGGTCACCAAAGTAAACGGGGTCTTCTTCTGTAGCTGTTGTGCGCCTCTGCGGTGGCCGATCGAGCAGTTGATGCTGGACTGTATTACGATCGTGCTGACAGGGCGAAGGCCGGTGGTAATAGCGGATGACTTCAATGCATGATCCGTGGAATGGCGAAGCCGTTTCACGAATCAGCGGGATCAGATCCTGCTAAAGACACTGGCCATACTAGATGTCGACTTAGCTTATGTCGGTACCAAGAGTACCTTTATTCGGAACGGTGCGACACAACTCCGCCAATCTTGTCCAGAGGATATGTAGGGATGAATTTGGCTGGAATGCCGTTTCAACGGCTATCACCCACATCGTCTTAGAGAGGAGGTGGCGCGTAGACTCAGAGAATGGCTTGTTCAGATGCATAAGAGGTGGTCCTGGGGTTCAAAGTCGGCTTCGTAGGTCATACCGGTGCCCTGTGGTCGAAATCGACCCTTACAGCGATTAAGTAGTCGCGGAGAGAACATTCTGGTACGTTGCCCTAGTGGCGTCGGTCTAATGGGTTGGATCCAAGCCCGTGGTTGTTCGGGGACCCCAGTTAAGGCCGGGGCAGGTGGAGGCCCTACTGTCAGCAACCTTCTAATGCAGCTGATGGGACGTGAAGGGTAGTGACATCCATGCCTTCAGCAGGTCAGATCGTGTCAAAGAAAAAATCTTACGTGTTTAGAGTTTTGCTCCCGATTATATTCCCATTTTCTGTTATGATATTACTCTAAAGTTTAAACTATTTAGTCACCTTTCTTCGTATACTCTCAAAAACACATGATCTACATTTTTCTATTTTCCATATGAAATGATCACTTCCCACCCAGCCTTATCTACCCGCCTGGACGGTTCACATCATCGATCCGCACTCAAAACACGAACCACCTAATAACAGTAAATTACCACACTAAGCGACCATTAAACATTTTCATTCGTTTATCATTTCGGTGCTGGTGAGGACCCCGGTATAACGTCGAAACCCGAGACGAGATGATAGTGAACCAAATCACCCTCAGAAACAACTCAAGAAACCCGTTGACAGACTCTATGGGACCGAAACCATGAACGATCTCATGAATGTTAATGGCGGCGGATCTCCCGCCAACATCCATGCCCAAACCAAAGTGGGAAACCTCCGTCATCGTTGTCGCCGTCGCCGTCGTCTTCGAAGGAAACATTTATCTGCGTCAGCTGATCCGCTCGCTCTATCCGTGTACAACACTGATTTCTAGAACCATAGGGAACAGGGGTTCCCAATTGCTTGCGGTTTTTTATCCTGTGCGTAAGCTGTGAAATGCTGAACATTTCGTGTCCCGCAAGTTGGGAAACGCTGCCATAGAGTAAAGCACCCGGAGAGATACGGTTGAAAGATTAGAAATTAAGATATTTTTTATTGATTTTATAAAATAATAACATTGTAGAATGGAGGGGCGATCTCCATCGAGAAAAACCATTTCGAACGGGGATCGAGGTCCGGTGGGGGATAGTTCTGTCCAGTTTTTTTTTTCGGATAAAACGTCCAAGCAGCAAAGTGATGCGTACGGATTCGGAGAGATGGTGTGGACAGATACTGTAGTCGCCTCTTGCGGGAGGATGGGTGAACACCGGGAACACAACGAAAAAAAAAAACGAAAGAACGAGAGAAACGATGATCGTTTGGCGATAAGACTAAACGGTTGACGATCAACAAGGTCTCGGTGTGTCCGCCGGAGACAGGGCGATTCGGGATGAGAACGGAGGCTTCTCACAGAGTAGGAGAATAAAATGAATGTTATATTGAGTTATAAATTAAGTTTATAGAATCGTTTCGAATTAATGTACGCGCTAAGTGTCTGGAGCAGGTTGTGAGATTTCCTGGGAACCGTGTCGCTTGTTTCCATTCGTCTACGACGACTAGGGAGACAGCTACAAAGACGGATAGTTGTGCGTAAAATGTTTGTTTTATGGGAAGTACCAAAAGAGCGACACGACAACCATCACAGCAGTGTGGTGGGACAATTTATTGGTTGATGATCGTGCGGGTTGCTGGACGAGGATCGATGCGTGGTAGAGGTCCAAGCCGTATTACAAGGTCCCAATCTACCGAAAGTTTGGATTTCTAATCGGAGGACAACTTTACTTGTAAGTGGATTTACCGAGCAACTCTGTGTTCTATCGGTATTTTTTCATTTACACCACTTTCGGTGTAAATTTCTGTTCGTACGCATCATCAGTCCATAGCGCGGATTAGTTATGGATAATCAATGATGTCGTCGATTAACATTCCAGAGAAGGTGCAGTGAAATAAGTAAATAACGAAATTACATATGTATGACATTTTCCATCCCTGCCTCCAAGAATCCCTCTAGGATGGAAATTCTTCCAAAAATCACTCCAGGGATATCTTCCAGGCAATTCTCCAGGAATTCGTCAAGAAATTTTTCCCACATAAATTTCTTCAGGACTTCCTCCAGGAAATTTTTCAGGAATTCTTCGAAGAATTCTTTCAGGAGTTTCCCCAGGGATTTTCAAAGATTTTTTTTAAGAATACCTCCAGAAATTTATCCATGAATATCTCCAGAATCCTTCAGGTGAATTTTTAAAAATAATCCTGGAGTTACTCTAACAATATGTCCGATAATTCCTTCAGGGATTTCCTCAAAAATTGCTTAAGGAATTACACATAAACTTTCTTCCAAAATTACTCCTGGAACTCCTTCAGGAATTCCTCCTGGAAGTCTCTGTTAAATAATTTCTGGAATTATACCAGGAAAACCTCCTGAAGTTGCCCCATACATTACTCCGGAGATTCCTTCAGGAAGTCCTCCAGGAACTGCTCCAGAAATTCCTCTTATAATATCTACAGGAACTCTACCAAGAATTCATCCAGGCATTCCACCAAGAATTTTTCAAGGAATTTCTCCTAGAACTCATCCAGAAATTCCTTCAAGGCTTGAATTCCTCCAAGAATCCCCCAAAAAATCCTACAGAGACTTCATAAATAATTTCACCAGCTTTCCTTGTAAGGCTTTTGTCTACAATTACTTATCTCTTCAGGGATTTAGCCAGAAAAACGTCCAGGGAGTATTTTCACGAAATCACTTCAAAAATTCATGCAAAAATCCTTAAGAAATTCCTTCAAGGTTCTTCAGGAAATCTTATGAAATTTCTAAAGAAAACACTCCTGGGACAACTCTGGGGATCCCTAAGTGAATTCCTTTAAAAATTTCTGCAGGATCTGCTCTAAGACTTCTTCCAGGAATTCTTCCAACAATTTCTCCAGAAATTCTTCCAGCATTTTTCCAAGAATTTCTTCAGATATTTCTCCAAGACTTCTGCTGAGAATTCTTCCAAGAATCCATCCAGGAATTTCTCCAAAAATTCTATCTAGTATTCCTACAGGAACATTTATAATAGTTTCTCCAAGACCTGCTCCAATACTTCTGTCAAAAGTTCCTTCAAGTATCTCTTCATGAATTTGGCCAGGGATTCCGTATAAACTCCTCTAAGAATACCTCCAGGGATTTTTCAATAAATATCTCCAGGAATTCTTCCAGGAAATCCTTTCTTCTAACAATCCCTTCCAGAATTCTGTTCCAAGAATTTCGCCAGGAATACCTCCAAGACTTCTTTTAAGAATTCCACCAAGAATCTTACCAGGAATTTCTCCAGAAAATCCTTGACAATTTTTTTAGGAATTTTAAAAGAAATCCTACAATAATACTTCCAGGAATTTCTTCAAGAATTTTGTGAAGAAGTTTCTGGAGGAAATCTTGGTGGAATGTCGGTGGAGTATTTTCTGGAAAAATCCTTAAGAAATTCCTTCAAGATTCTTCAGGAAATCTTATGAAATTTCTAAAGAAAACACTCCTGGGACAACTCTAGGGAACCCCAAGTGAATTCCTCTAAAAGTTTCTGCAGGATCTGCTCTAAGACATTTTCCAGAATTCTGTCCCAAGAATTTCGCCAGGAATACCTCCAAGACTTCTTTTAAGAATGCCACCAAGAATCTCTCCAGGAATTTCTCCAAAAAATCCTTGACGAATTTTTCAGGAATTTCTCCAAGAAATCCTACAATAATACTTCCAGGAATTTCTTCAAGAATTTTGTGAAGAAGTTTCTGGAGGAAATCTGGGTGGAATTTTGGTGAAGTATTTTCTGGACAAATCCTTAAGAAATTCCTTCAAGATTCTTCAGGAAATCTTATGAAATTTCTAAAGAAAATACTCCTGGGACAACTCTAGGGATTCCTAAGTGAATTCCTTTAAAAATTTCTGCAGGATCTGCTCTAAGACTTCTTCCAGGAATTCTTCCAAAAATTTCTCCGGAAATTCTTCCAGCATTTTTTCTAAGAATTTCTTCAGATATTCCTCGAAGACTTCTGCTGAGAGTTCCTCCAAGAATCCATCCAGGAATTTCTACAGAAATTCTTTCAAGTATTCCTACAGGAACACTTAAAAGAATTTCTCCAAGACCTGCTCCAATACTTCTGTCAAAAGTTCTTTCAAGTATCTCTTCATGAATTTAGCCAGGGATTCCTTATAAACTCCTCTAAGAATACCTCCAGGGATTTTTCAATAAATATCTCCAGGAATTCTTCCAGGAAATCCCATCCCTTCCAGAATTCCGTTCCAAGAATTTCACCAGGAATACCTCCATGACTTCTTTTAAGAATTCCACCAAGAATCTCTCCAGGAATTTCTCCAAAAAATCATTGACGAATTTTTCAGAAATTTCTCCAAGAAATCATACAATAATTCCTGGAATTTCTTCAAAAATTTTGTGAAGAAGTTTCTGGAGGAAATCTTGGTGGAATGTCGGTGGAGTATTTTCTGGAAAAATCCTCAAGAAATTCCTTCAAGATTCTTCAGGAAATCTTATGAAATTTCTAAAGAAAACACTCCTGGGACAACTCTAGGGAACCCCAAGTGAATTCCTTTGAAAATTTCTGCAGGATCTGCTCTAAGACATTTTCCAGGAATTCTTCCAAAAATTTCTCCAGAAATTCAACCAGCATTTTTTCCAAGAATTTCTTCAGATAATCCTCCAAGACTTCTGCTGAGAATTCCTCCAAAGGCTTAGAGACGAATGCCCCAGGGTAAAACCTCTCTAAACAAAAAAAATCCTCCAAGAACCCATCCAGGAATTTCTCCAGAAATTCTTTCTAGTATTCCTACAGGAACACTTATAAGAATTTCTCCAAGACCTGCTCCAATACTTGTGTCAAACACTCCTTAAAGAATCCCCCCATGAATACGGCCAGGGATTCCTTATAAACTCCTCTAAGAATACCTCCAGGGATTTTTCAATAAATATCTCCAGGAATTCTTCCAGGAAATCCTATCCTCTAACAATCCCTTCCAGAATTCCGTCCCAAGAATTTCGCCAGGAATACCTCCAAGACTTCTTTTAAGAATGCCACCAAGAATCTCTCCAGGAATTTCTCCAAAAAATCCTACAATAATACTTCCAGGAATTTCTTCAAGAATTTTGTGAAGAAGTTTCTGGAGGAAATCTGGGTGGAATGTTGGTGAAGTATTTTCTGGACAAATCCTTAAGAAATTTCTTCAAGATTTTTCAGGAAATCTTATGAAATTTCTAAAGAAAACACTCCTACGACAACTCTAGGGATCCCTAAGTGAATTCCTTTGAAAATTTCTGCAGGATCTGCTCTAAGACTTTTTCCAGTAATTCTTCCAAAAAATTCTCCAGCAATTCTTACAGCATATTTTCCAAGAAAAGCTTCAGTCTTCTGCTGAGAATTCTTCCAAGATTCCGTCCAGTAATTTCACCAGAAATTCTTTCAAGTATTCCTACAGGAAGAAGTTCTGCAAGACCTGCTCCAACACTTCTGTTCAAAGTTCCTTCAAGACTCCCTTCATTAATTTGGCCAGGGATTCCTTTAAAAATTCCTCTAAGAATACCTCCAGGGATTTTTCAATCAATATTTTCTGGAAGAATTCCATCCTCTAACAATCCCTTCCAGGATTCCCTTCTAAGAATTTCGTCAGGAATACCTCCAAGACTTCTTTTAGGAATTCCGCCAAGAATCTGTCCAGGAATTTCTCCAGAAATTCCATGATGAATTTTTCAGGAATTTCTTCAAGAAATTCCACAAGAATACTTCCAGGAATTTCTTCAAGAATTTTGTGAAGAAATGCCTTCATGGGTCATATTGACCCCAACATCCTACTAGGGTTAATGAAGTTTGCTGACTCCCTCAAAAAAAAAAAAAACAGTTGGATATCCACTATTCATCTAACCAAAGGTTACTTAGCTTGTTGATAAGTTTATTATTAATGTTGGCAAAACGTGAAAAAACTTGAAAATAGTGATTTATGAACAGAAAAACTGATCTAGTTGAAATGTCTTTAAAATATGAATATATAGTGACTGACCGGCAAATAGCGATTTGCTGCCAGGTCTGTGAATGTAACGAAAAGTCCCCATCGAGACTTTGAAATTACACTGCATATGTGTTGGAATGGAATGGGTTTCATGCAGAATTTGAACTTGGATCCTAGGGGTGGTGTGAGTATCACATCCGAACACTCGTGGTTATTACACTTTGGTACAGCGAAAACGGTCCTAGTTAAATAGTTTCTATATAAAGGATCTAAATGAGTTTCATCAATGTTTTTCGGGTAGTTTTTGGCGTTTCAGTCTTTTGGCCCATATAGCCGAGGCGGTAAACGCACGGGTATTCAGCATGACCATGCTGAGGGTGACGGGTTCGATTCCCGGTCGGTCCAGGATCTTTTCGTAAAGGAAATTTCCTTGACTTCCTTGGGCATAGAGTATCTTCGTGCCTGCCACACGATATACACATGCAAAATGGTCATTGGCAGAGGAAGCTCTCAGTTAATAACTGTGGAAGTGCTCATAGAACACTAAGCTGAGAAGCAGGCTTTGTCCCAGTGAGGACGTTACGCCAACAAGAGGAGGAGAGGAGGTCTTTTGGGGGTCAAAAACACCTAAATGAATTCTTCTTTCAACGTATTAATCCTTATTGGATCTTCCTCAGGGAATCGAATAAAATTGTTGCTTTTATTGGATTCCCTGAGGAAGATCCAATAAGAATCGAAACGTTGAATGAAGAAAACATTTAGTTGTGTTTACCTCGAGAAGACTGAAACGCCAAAAACTACCCGAAAGCCTTCAAAACAGTCGTCGTCAATATAGTACAACAATGTTCAATATTCATATAAATAGACAGTTCTTGAGACATAAAAACAAGAAGAGCTCTCATTTACAAGAAATTGCAAAAATAATATACTCAATAAAGCAAACATCAACCATCACGTGTTGCGCCAACATCGAAAATTAATTTTAAAACAAACAACACCGATATATGCTGAGGCTTACCCGCCTCAAATTTATTTCTCCGAAACATGATCCAGCATTTTGGCACGATCAACAATAGACAACGTCTTCCTTCCCAACATCATTCCTACATAAAAATGTCCATAAAGCTATGAAACGCACCGCTTGAAACAGTTTGGCTTATCGCTACCGGATCTTGTTTGCGTGTGATTCATCCGGCGACGACTCTCACGCAGCAGAAAATTACGAGCAAAACGATTCTCTTCGGCGCAGAGATATCTGCTGCTGCTGCTATCAACTACTGCTGGCACAGTGCTTCTGTAAATCATAGCAAAGCCACCGAGGCCCAACCTTCGACTCAGAATTAAACTTATCATGTGAGCAAGCAGCGAGCCAGTTGAGCTGCCAGCGCATGTACGTTGTGTAGACTAAACTTTATGTTTATGCTAATTTTAGACCTCCTATTTTTCCTACGGATGATGGTTTGGGTGGAATTTTCACGGAAGCACCAGACCCCAACTCAGACAGGTGAATAATAAAAAAGCTATGTCGAGAAATGCAGCAGCTATTGTTTCCCAAAAGTTCTAAGATTAGGGCGTTAGCCATGAATCTATCAACCTACTCTTTCGTTACATCTTAACTGGCAACCAACTTAGGACTTCCTTAGCTCTTTTAACATTCTTGCATTGGACTTATGTTGTGACTTAGAATAAGTTTGGTCAGTATGGTACACAATTCAACTTTGACATTTATCCAGCGGTAATTACATAGTAGCTAAACCTATACGTTGTCAATGAAAGAATCTCTTGCTAGATATTCTACAATACTAGTCGTCTCCTTTCGCACACCATAAATTACAACACATATTAATAAATCTCCAGGCTATGCTATGGTGCGCCTCTGGCGGTCACAAATCGTTGACTTTGAAACAACCATCCCGTCTCAAAGAACAAAGTCAGGTGAAATAGAGGTTCCACGGCGGAAGGGAAATTTATCTCCCTCAATAAACCTTATGATATATGAACTGGATGGCGTTGACCGTGATGCTTCTACCGCAGCAACACCGGGACGGGAACTGCTCCAGTCAGTTCTGGTGGTGGATTATGGGATCATGTAGACGCACATTCGTCCGGATCCGGAATGATTTAGGAGTCTGGTTTGATGACGACGACGACGACGACAACGAACGACGCGACGAGGACAACGATGGGATTCCTGCGGTGGTACGTGGTCTTAAATCATGCTTCAAGATGGATTGCCGTTTCGAAATTGTGAGGAAATTTGATCCTTTCACATCGTGAGTATGTTGACCTTCCCGCGCGGGCACACGTTTCTGTGGGCAAATAGAGCCATAACCGGCAGTCGTCCGGCAGCAAATCGCTTCGGTTCCGAAACGACGGTCACCCATTTCCGTGCAGTTCATCTCTATTACATTACCATTCGACAAATGACCGGACCGACTTGTAACGACCCGGTAATAGATTGCTCAAGTTGTTGAAAAAATTAGCGGTGCTGAACTTTGCGCGGAGATTAGTGGTGTTCCAGTTTGTGGTCGAAAGATAAATTCATCGTCACCGTAGCAACAGCGGCAACAGCAGCTACAGCAACGCTACAAAACAGCCACTTTATATACCGGGGGTCCACCATACACTATCATGTGAGAAATTATTCATGACTTCATTATTTACATTGCATTAATCTTCCACGGAGAGACCCGAACGGAACAGAGCAAAATGAAAAGTGATGAATCCATCTAGCAGATTCTTGGGCTAAAAGGTTCCGATAGTGGAAAGACGACTAGAAGATCAGTTTGCAGTAGATGGTCGAAGGCCAGTAAAATCGACCAAAACACCCTAAAAATTTGGTAAAACAGTAGTTTTTTTTATTCCTCGCCGAAACCAATCGATAAACCATCTACACACAAGTTGTGTCAGTATATGATGGGATACTGATTTTTTCTTTCTTGAAATGATAGGCAGTTCTTTCAAGTTTTATTACCGAACTATTGAATTATTGACACTATAACTACTAATATTTCAATCGGAAATGCTTGTTACTTTTTCGCGACTTACAATTTGTCTATTTACCTTTTGTTCATTTGATCCTTTGTCATAGATTCGATTATATCACGTAGGTATTCATTGCAATTGAAACATTTAGACGATTATAAATTATAGACAATCAAACTCCAATATGTATTGTAGGACATTTCGTTGCCAAACAATGTCAGTGCATAAAATCAAATAACCGAATCATCATTTAGGTAATGAGTCACGTCTGCTTGAATAGAATTTTATATAAATGGGTTTAGTTCATAACCTCAATTAATTTCAAGGTTGCATAGAAGTTTGAGATAAGCAAGTGGCCATTGCCTAACAGATGCAAAAGGAAGAGTGCCAAGGCTTTCATATGTGAAGTGGAAGGATGAGAGGGGTTTCAAGGGAGTTTTAAGAAGAGGGGGGGGGGGGTGTTCAGAAGCATTTCCAAGCGTTTTGGAGCGCTTCAGAAGGTTTCAGAGGGCGTTCAGAGGCTTCACGACTCTCAGGTTAACTTCACGGGAGTTTTAGAGGCGGTTCAAGACGTTTCAATGCGTTTCAAAGCGTTTCAAGGTGTTTCAGGTGGTTTCAGAGGCGGTGACGGGTTCGATTCCCGGTCGGTCGAGGATCTTTTCGTAAAGGAAATTTCCTTGACTTCCTTGGGCATAGAGTATCTTCGGTCATTGGCAGAGGAAGCTCTCAGTTAATAACTGTGGAAGTGCTCATAGAACACTAAGCTGAGAAGCAGGCTTCGTCCCAGTGAGGACGTTACGCCAAGAAGATGAGAGGAGGTGGTTTCAGAGGCATTGTAGGGTGATTTATTAGCTCTCAGGTGAGATTCACGATGGTTTCAAAGGGGTTTCAAAGACGTTTTAAAGCGTTTCAATGCGTTTCAGGGGGTTTAGTAGACTTCTCAGGCTAGTTTCACAGAGATTTTAAAGGGTTTCATGGGTGTTCCAAAGCGTATCACAGCGTTTCAAGGCGTTGCAGGGAAGTGAGAAGGTTTATTTTTTTATTTATTTATTTCTTTGACCTTCATCGGGCATAGAGCCTTAATGAAGCCTGGCTGGGAAAAGCCTTTTTGAGTTGCCCACATCATACGGCTCACTCAAATAGGCATAAAAACCCTGCATCTTTTGAATACATATACACATTAAAACATAGGCAAAAAATAATAATAATAATAGTACAAAAATGCCTTAAAAACTAAATTGTTACAAATAAAAAAGTCATTCTATAAAAGCATTACACATAACACAAAAAAAAAAAATATATAAAATAAAAACACATAGTTTCTTCCACAGAGTATGTTCAGCTTCTGAGCTATCGATGGCTATCCTGAAGCCTTCGTTTGAACGACTCGGCGGAAGTGTTGAAGTCGAACAGGTAGTGTACACTGTTGAAAATGTCAGACATGAACCGGATTGGTTCATGCATTCCATAGCCTGAATTTCTCGATTCAAGCATTAAAAATCCACGTTGGCGAAGTACTCGCATTGGAGCATAAATGTTGATTCGGCTAAGGATCTCAGGAGAATCCAACTCTCCCAGCAGAATTTTGGCCACGAAAACAGCTTGAGCGTCCTTCCTTCTCTGTTCAAGAGTTTCGATGCCGAGCAATCTACAACGGTTCTCATACCTTGGAAGATTGATAGGATCCTGCCATGGTAGATTACGGAGGGCGTATCTCACGAACTTTCGTTGTATCGCTTCAATCCTAGCGATCCAACTTGACTGATAGGGACACCACACTACCACATTCGATTCAAGGATAGATCGGACCAAAGCGCAGTATAACGATCGTAAACATAGAGGATCGCGGAATTCGTCAGCTATTTTAAACATGAATCCAAGTTGTCTGTTTGCTCTGGAAATTATGTCATTGTAGTGTACTCGGAAGGTGATCGCAGTATCCAGAATTACGCCCAAATCACGCACCTCAGTTACACGTGCCAGTGGTTGACCGCCGATGACATAAGCATAAGTAATTGGTGTTCGTTTTCGATGGAAGGATATGACGTGGCACTTATGCAGACTCACCGTCAGCAAGTTGGTAGTACACCACTCGACGAAGGACTGAATAGACAGCTGTAGTTGTACACAATCCTGGAGGCAGCGAATTAGCACGTATAACTTTGCGTCGTCTGCGTAAAACAGACGGATTCCTGGTGGAAGCACGCTGGACAGATCATTGAGGAATATGGAAAACAGTAATGGCCCCAAGTTGCTGCCTTGTGGAACTCCAGACAAGTTCGAAAAAGGCTCCGATGTTTCCGATCCGATTTTGACGACCAGCCTTCGATCCGTTAGGTATGATTTGAACCAGCGAATGAGATCGTCAGAAACACCCAGTTTTCCCAGCCGCGCGAGCAGTATCCCGTGGTCCACGCGATCGAAGGCAGATTTCAAGTCTGTATATACAGTATCGACCTGCATTCCGGAATCCAGATGACGCAGGCAGAATGAGACGAACTGAACGAGATTTGTAGAGGTTGACCTCCTGGGATAAAAACCATGTTGGTCCTCGGAGATGTAGTTTTTGCAAGAATTGAATAGCACACTATTCATCACGATTTCAAATATCTTTGAGCATGCACACAATGATGTTATTCCACGGTAATTCTCGATATTCTGCTTGTCGTTCTTTTTGTGTACAGGAAACATTATGGAAGACTTCCAGCTGGTAGGAAACTTACCCTGTCGAATTGAAGCGTTAAAAATCGACACCAATGGACGAATCAAGATTTCGCCGCACCTCTTGAAAATGCAAGATGGAATTCCGTCAGGGCTGGGCAGGGTTTCAAAGGGGTTTTATGGGAAGGCTCTCAGGTGAATTTCAAGGTGGTTTTATGGGGGCTTTAGAGGCGTTTCATGGCGTTCAAATGCGTTTCAACACGTTTCAAGAGAGTTTTGGGGGATTTGAGCGGGTTTCAGAGGTTCGCAAGAGAATTGCACGGACATTGGGTTTTTAAATTGAGAAAAATGTATTGATTTTTTTTTATTTTATACGAAAGAGCAGCTTTTTCTGAGCCACTATGATTTTTTTTTCAGATTTTTAGAACTTTACTTTGGTACCCAAAATCAATCACAAAGAGATTTTCTGAAATCACCTTTTGACAGCTGAACAACTGCTTGACAGCTTCGCCCAATACAAAATGCGACGAGGGGTAATTCGACAAATCTCTCTCATAAAAACTTGAAACTGATTTTTAAATTGGTTCCCGGGCACCAAAATTCATGAAAATTTGAATTTCGGCTCAGTTTGGCAAGCAGATTCTGAATATGGAATTATCTCAATACCGCTAAAGAAGCCAATTGACCAAAGTCTTTCCATACAAATTTCAAAATTTTTGTATGGACAAAAGTTTACGAGGGGGGAAAGGGGGCCTGAGGCGGCCAAATTTTGGTCTTGGTGGTTTATGAACAGTTCCTTACTCGAGGAAGTTCGTAGTGACCCTTGAATAATCATCGAATTCATCACTTGATAGATCTTAGCTACCTAAGGCTGTGTAAGTATTGACCTTAAACATAAAGCCATAGAGCCATAGAACTACGTTGGTGAATGCGATGACCTATACTCAATAAAGTTTTTGGAGATCCTCAAACTGACACTTCTTAACAACACATAGTTACATGAGGCTGTGTAAGCTCAAATTTAATTCATGATGCTCCTGATCATCACTGATTACACTTGTAGATTAGATGGCTTAAACTCAGGGAGTTCTCGGATACTTTCAAACTCTTAAGGGGCTGTTTATAAACCACGCAGGCAGAATTTCAGCCATCTCAGAAGCCCCCTCCCGCTTTAGCCAGAACAATTAAGTTTCAAGCGAGTTTTGGGAGATTTCTGAGAGCTACACGGGAATTCAAGAGTAGTTTCCGGAAATTTTAGAAGATTTTTTTTTATTTAACTATAACGACAACAATCTTGACAGATGACTCAAAATACACTAGAAAACTCAACGCCTACTCTGTTTTGGCACTGCTGCTTATTTTCTTGCTACACTTCCAACACTCCTCCTCAAGAATAGAAGCATACCGATTCTCACTACAATGCTTTCTCAGAAATGTATATTCATCTACACCTAAATATTCAATCGATAAAGGTTTCCTTCTTTCTTTCCTACTACTGTAATGGAATCTCCTTTCATTATATGACATTCACTAGCATTAAAAACAACTGTGAAACCACATTTAGTGATTGCTGGTACCGAAACTAAATTAACTGATAATCCTGGCACCACAGTTACGTTCTGTAGCGATACAGTAACAGGACATCCCTTTCCGCTATCTGCAGATACAGTTATCTTCCCATTTGTATCGCAGGGTACCCTCTTCCCACTTGCCAGTTTAACGTTTTGCTTTTCCATCTTCTTAATATCATTCAGCAAATCTGCCCAACCTGTCATGTGACTGGAAGCTCCTGAATCTAGGAACCAGCCACCATTTGTCTCCTCCGTAAACGCTGCAAAACATACGTTTCCATGGAATTCTTCCTCTTCTATTGCTTCTGCGGAACGCATTCTCGGCTTCACTCGAACTTTTGACACCTCATTCCGTGCTTTCTGCAACAGCTCACAGTCACGCATCATGTGATTAGCACTTCGCTGCAAGGGCCTTCCGGTCATCAGCTTCATCATTTCGTTCACGGAGTCGCTCAAATTCTTCCAGCAGCTTCATTTTCACAAAAATCATAGTGAAAACATCCATCCGACCCTGAATAGATGCCACGATACTTTCGTAAGATTGAGGCAAGCTGGCCAAGATAAAAGCCGCCTTCATATCCTCATCCATCCGGCATCCTACGTTCTCGATCCTCTCGAACAAATTTTCAAATTTGACGAGATGTTGCCGCATGTCACCACTTTCCGTCAGTTCCAATTTCGACAGCCTCTTGATTAGTGAAACTTTTCCAACCGACGAGTCCTTCACATAATATTCCTTCAGCAGCACCCATGCTTCTCTTGCAGTACCAGCATCCTTGATTATTCTCAATTGAGCGTCCTCAACCAGGAATCCAATGGTCTGCAGCGCTAGTTAATCCTTCAGGTCCCATTGAGCTGTTATTTCTTCAACTGGAGTCTCACCACACACATAGCTCCACAGACCTTCCCGTGTTAACACTTGCCGAGCTCGAATCGTCCATGTTTCGTAATTGTCGTAAGAAAGCCGCTTGATTCCCAACTTTGCGAAATCCATTTCTCCTCCTGAACAACTGCTCAAACAAATCGGTTTTCAAAACTTTCAACAAAAACACTGTCCGCGGGGCCCACAAGCTGTTGTAAACTAGGAGTAAAACAGGTTTTGTTGAATTTGGGGAGCAAAAACGTTATATAATTTTATTTAACTAGGTATAACGACAACAAGCTTGACAGATGACTCAAAATACACTAGAAAACTCAACGCCTACTCTGTTTTGGCACTACTGCTTATTTTCATGCTACACTTCCAACAGTAAGGTCAGTGTTGCCAGTAATCAATCATTTGTTATACAACAATGTTATACAATGAATGACACTTGAGGTACATTTCCTCTCAAGTTTGTTTCCTTTATTGCTGTAATCTATGCGTGCGCGAGGTTAAGCATAAATACAACAACGACATAACGAACAATAGGCATGATTTGACATTCTTCTCTAGCATTTATTAGCCTAACGTCTGTAATGCCAAATGTATTTATATCTAGTTTATGCCTAATGTACTTATGCCAATCGTTGTTATGTCTAATGTATTGATTCCTAGGAGTATACTTGTAACACAGCGAAACAAAATCATTTGGTTTGTCTCAAAAGAAAACGTAAGTGTCTCTGCTAGAAGTTGGCCCTCCAATCTCTCTCTCCTCTTCTTGGCGTAACGTCCTCATTGGGACAAAGCCTGCTTCTCAGCTTAGTGTTCTATGAGCACTTCCACAGTTATTAACTGAGAGAAGTTGGCCCACTGAATCCAAATACGGACTCATATTTGCTCCCAATTTTTTGTATCAAAAATTTATTGTATCAAAAAACGCAATTTTGTTGAATTTTGACACATAGGTTTGCTTTTGAGGTAAAACATGTTCCGCTGTATAGATGCATTATCCCTTCGGAGTCGAAGGGGTCATATATGATCCCAACATGTGTATAAACCCAGTGGCTGTATAAATTCACCCATTCGCTAAAACATAATACTGTCTTCAGCAAAGTTGTTGCGAATTGAGTCTTCTATTAGGAAAAAATGGGAATATTTGTATTTGGAACTTCATTGATAACCTAGAACACCCTGAACACCATAAAATTTAAAAAAAAAACTGAACTGAACTTGGATGTGGGTTTCGTTCATATGTATTCATTGAGCCTTCGTCAAGAATATTAAAACGTGTATTATATTCTGGGATGTTCTAGGTGTTCCAAACTGTTCTATAGTGAAGTCCTTCAAATCTACAAGAATAGTTTTATGTATTTTCGCCACAAAAATAGTATTGCATAACCTACTGGGATGCGTGAAGCTCTTGACATCTACAATGTCGTTTATAGACACTATAGGGATATCCCAGGTAGCCAAACTAACTCGGAGTTCAGGACTTCAGGTCCACACTCGTAACAGTATCCATATCTGTTATACTGAGTACCGCTGCATAATCAACCGCAGTTACTGGAGCAATCCGAAGTCTCCTTTTTTTATTATAAACCTTTGGGACATTCTGGGTCATCCACACAGTTCTATAATGAAGTCTTTCAAATCTACAAGAAAAACTTTATGTGTTTTCACCACAAATAATAGTATTGCATAATCTGCTGGGATCCGCGAAGCTCTTGAGATTTCAAATGTCATTTAAAGACACTACAGGGATATTCCAGGTAAGCCGAACTACCTTAGAGTTCAGGACACTCGTAACAGTAGCCATATACTGAGTAACGTTGCATATTTTTCCGTGGTTACTGGATCAATCTGAAGTCTACTTTTCTATTTAAACCTTTTGGGCATTCAGCTTCGTCCAAACTGTTCTATGATGAAGTCTTTCAAATCTACAAGAAAAACTTTCTGTGTTTTCGCCCTTAGTAATAGTATGTATTGCATAATCTATTGGGATCCGCGAAGCTCTTTAAATCTCAAATGTCATTTAGAGACACTACAGGGATATTCCAGGTCAGCCAAACTACCTTGAAGTACAGAGCTTCAGAGTGCAAAACTACACTTGTAACAGTATCCATATCTGTTATACTGGAAAACGCTGCATAATCAACCGCAGAACCTGGAGCAATCTGAAATCTACTAGCTTATTATAAACCTTTGGGGCATTCAGGGTCGTCCAAACTGTTGTATAATGACGTCTTTCAAATCTACAAGAATAACTTTCTGTGTTTTCGCGATAAATAATAGTATGTATTGCATAATCTGCTGGGACCCGCGGAGCTCTTGAAATCTCAAATGTCATTTAAAGACACTACAGCGATATTCCAGTTTAGCCAAACTACTTTGGAGTTCAGGAATTCAGATCTACACTCATAACAACAGCCATATCTGCTATACTGAGTAACGTTGCATATTTATCCGTGGTTACTGGCCCAATCTTAAGTCTATTTTTTTTTTTTCATTCATTACAAACGTTTGGGACATTCAGCTTATAAAAACATACATAATTCTGCAAGTCAAATCTTAGAAATTGTTTTTTTTTATCTAAAATGATGACCTTTCAGTGCAATCGTCATCGCACGAGTAATGAAAAAAAAAGAAAAAAAAAACTTGCTGAATAACTCAAAAACGTACCCCCGAGCGAAAATGTTTGATGTTAATCTTGCGTAAAACATGCGAGCATTTATTACAAATGCATGGATAATAAAAATTATGCTTCTTCAGCAGACCACGGTTGGTCGCCGCGCCGCCGCGCAGATCGTCCGACACGGACACCGACCGACAGTCACCGCTCACAGTTCAGCTCACTCGTCAGTTTGTGACCTTTCGCTCCGACGTTGGAGGAAGAGAAAATGCAAAAATGTCATGATCTGGACCTCCCAGCTCATCAGCTGGCTGGGCTGGGGCTGGAACGGACGACGATGACGACTGGCTGCTGACTGTTGCTGCGTAGCGTCACGAAATGGTTCACCTCCAGTCGGACCTTCCGTCGTGGCGTCCATCCAACCTAGCAGCAGCAACAGCAGTCGCCAACAATTATCAACTCCGCATGGCTTGCCGATGGTGGTGGCGGTCAGTCAGTGGAGTCGCCGTTGATGGTGATAATTCCGGCACCAAAGCGTGTCATTTTCCTATCACTAATTATGCTCCCAGACGCGAGGTTTAAATGTAGCATTCGATTGGAGTTTCTAGCTTCGAAAGTCGTCTATTGACTGATTGTGTACGGAAACGTTGGTCTTTACACATGGATTGATTTATATCAGGCAGAACTGCCTACAAATGTTCCCAGACCCTACTATGCTCCAGGATGCTCGTGGTGATTTGGTGGTACAGAAGCGTCGGTCCGTAGTGATGTTTGAACGTAGGCGATGAACTGATTTTCAGTGTATTCTCATGAATGATCGAATGGCAAGTTTGTAGTCGAGAATTTCTATTGTCTTTGCGTACTATTGCCTGGCAGCATAATTTGAGGTTTATGACCATGTATGCTTAGGTGGGGTGTTTGCCCCTCGTTCCCCTACCAAACAACGGTAAAATTTTTAAAACAAACCGAGCAGGTGTCTCCCTGGCTGCACTATTCACCACTTTGCACACCGTTTATCGGGCCCTCAGCCCATGCAAAGCCGAAATTAGTTTGTCACACCAGGCGGAGTTTTGAATGACAAAGAATCAAGATAAGACCAGGGTAACGATGTCCACAGAACCCAACTCGACAGCAACGGTTCTTGGTTTCGGGTGTTAATAAGTCCACGCGTGATGGTATGCAACGCGCACTGCGAACAAGTTGACAGATATCGTATTCAACCGACGACAGTCAACGTCAGTCAGTGACAACGAAAAGGGAACATCATCCAGCCAGCAAAAATGCGATATTTTCCCTTTTTTCAAAGTAAGTGACCTCGCGGTGAAAAGTTACACTCCGTTTCCGTAATGATATCTGTCGATCCACCGGCCTCGCGATGCACCACAGCGTGGCAAGACGTAGCTGACCGACGACGACTGAAGTGAAGACTGACACAAACCTCTCGAAAAACTGTTTCTTTTCATTTCGGAAACGTCCTCAACCATAGAGTCAGCAGCAGTCACAGTTCATAATAACAATAATCATCGCGTTATTATGAGGTCGCCGTCGTTGTCCGTGTCTTGCCGTAAATGTGTTTTGCCGGTTTGGAGAGATTCCACGCGCCCAGCAACGAACCTGGTTGGCGGTGCGGCGGTTGGGACTCGGTAATTGATTGTTGAAATAATAATTTGACTGCTAGTTTTTGGGTGTCTCTTTCTTCCACTGCGATTGATTTCGACCGGGAGATAAAACAGTTTTATTATGGGTTTTGGAACTGGCGAAGACGCCAGTTGCCCGCTGGGAAGTTGCGAGATTGTGATGATATCTCCGGTTGAGGAGCATCGTGGTTTCACTGGGTGTCTGGTTGAGCGACCTTCCCCAGCTAAGCGATAAGGTGCGCGACTACACAGGTCATGCTGATGACGGAGGGATTGGAATAAAGCTCGACATCTAGACGCTAAGCCTTGCAGCCCTCGGAACATTCCAAGCGGAAATGCATGCCCTGCCTCCGTAGGGATGTAATTTCAGAAATCTGAAAAAGATCGTTCAGTGTTGAACCAGAAAAGCTGCAGCAATGCATCACGCAAATTTTCGTGTCGTCGCCCGTGAGGATGTTCTGCACGTCGTTGATCTCCATTCCCTTGCCACCACAAGCTGGAAGTACCTAAGTAACCCGATCCGCTGAGACAGCGCGGTGCGACATCATGTCGAACATCATCTTTCGGCGCTCGTGGCTGATAACCTGGTTTGGCGGGGTGCGGTTCGAGAGTGCGGAAGACTCTATTCGCTCGTTGAGACTCGCACGCGGCGGTCGGACAAGTGCAGCATTGTGTTTGTCTCATCCGTCTGCGCTGCGTTTCACCTGGTGGTGGTCATAAAGGTATTATACGAGCAAAGAGGAAATGAACAGATGATGGGTGCAGGCAGTGAGGAAGGTTATCTCCCGGTTT